>NC_090927.1:594807997-595122741 GCF_040938575.1 Ambystoma mexicanum
GCTTCTTCTTGCAAGTTTATTTCTATTGGTCGCTCTCCACAGGAAACTCTGCAATCTTTCAGCTAATGGCAGAGGATGCCTCATCATCTGAAGATCTGAAGACAAACTAGTTTGGAACTTTTTGAACCATCCTCTGCTTCCACGTGAGCTTAGGGCCCTTTAGGAATGTGTATGCAATGGATGGGTTCACACAGAATTACTCATAGTCCAAACAACTAACTCAGGAAGATGGCAAAGTACTGTTTTATTAACTATTATCCAAAACAGGGAGTTACAACGAACATCAACGGACTATGCATGATATCACTCAACAATCTCTTCATAAAAACATGGTTATATACCCAAAATACATCAGAGGTGACGTCATACTACGTGTCAAATAATGAAAAGGGGGGACATCTAAGTATATCATCTATAGGAACTAAGATTGTAATTGGCTGCCCACTGTCAGGTGGACAATATATGCCTACCTCTAAAACATGTAATCTTCAGAAACATTAGGTACGCAGTTACTTATTGGTTTTCAAACTATAAGGTCCTTTGTTATATGGACCTCTACAATTGGTTGGCACGCTTGTGCCATGTCTAGAGCATATGGTTCACTTAGCAGCACCTAAGCCCAGACCCGGGTGCAAGGAGATGGGCCTGACTGTACCTCCCCACCCAACTAGCCCAGCATCTCTCATCATCCAAGTCTTCTGCCATTAAGATTGTCTTTGAACTTGTCCTTGCAAGGTATCCTTGTCTCTGAAAGTACATGGGAGTGTGGGCACTCACTATCGTGTTCTAGGACTTCAAGTTCGACTAGAGTATCATCCTTGGCTCACGTGACAAGAGACCATGATTTGGTCCATTTTGCAGGTTTTAAATGTCTTAAATGAATTAAATGTGTCACTCTTGGTGATCTTTCTTTGAACCTTAAAAGGAGATGATTCATCCTTGCATGTTCACTCTTTTTCAGAATAGATAACTGTCCTTGGCTGTTTCAGTATTGACTTTAGGCCAGACACCCTCACTGTACAGCTCCCCGATTCAGCTTATTCTTGCTGCAAAACTATTTTCCAGTTCCTCTTCATGGGTCCTGGCTTACTAAAAATGCATGATACCGATGTCCAGCTTCTACACAGTGGTGGCTTCGCATGCATTCTATTCACTACATATAGCCAGCTTCTATGATGACTTAGTCTACTTGCATTTCAGAGTCTGTACAATTATTGAACGGTTAATTCTCTGCAGCACTTTGTGCACATGTAATCTTCTTTTTCGTATTTCAAAGTTCCCTTAAGTCTTTACTTCGTCATTAGTTTCTGTAAGATCCATACATCCTCTTCAACCAGTAACTGAGACATTGGTCATACTCTCTTATGATGTCACAGGCATCTTTCTTTGCTCTTTTCTCATATTCCTTCAGGGAGTTCCTCCCTCAAATTGTCATCCCTTTGGCGATACATTCAATAGGGTTGTCTCAATGGGTATGTTCTTTCGAACATACATTGCGGGATTGGCACTACTGCTGGAGTCAAACACAGCACGATCTGAGGCTTCCACCATATGGGAGGCAGGGGGCAGTGTTTCCTGCAGAGTCATACAGCTAATCTTCTAGATTAGATTTGTGGAAAACACATCTGTTTGACATCATTGGTAAAATGAAATAATGACCATTTTGATGACTTACATTTCTTTAGCATTATCTATCCAGATACAGTAACATTTTAAAAATACGCAATTTTCAAATAAGAGTTCTGATACTAATGAGTGTATCAATCATGCACTTTCAAATTAGAATTCAGAATCCAAAATAATATTTCAATACTCATGCCTGCTCTACTGACATGATACCAGCCTATGACATCACACGCAATGTTGCCATGGGCGACCTCAGTATATGTTTTTAAAACTGCTGCACAAGTAATTACAATGTGTGTATTGTGATACATATCTTCCACGTGTATGTATGTTGTTTGATAAACTGACATCAGCAGAGCACATTATAATGCGAATATTGCACGTTTAGCTAAATTCTGTAAATTGATAAAATGTACTGCAATGGCTTTACACTTTACAGATCTCTATAATGTGTAGTGTAAAAAACAGGAAGCACAAAGGCATACGCACAGGAGATTTACCAGCTTGGCATTCTGTTATTGTGCTTGAACATTTGAGGAAGTAGGGAAGCTTCATTTTACAAGCTGCCAGGCCATCCTAGTGGGGAGCTAATTCTGACTTTACTGAAACCACATGAGGTCAATCAGTTAAGATATGAATTTTCAACCGTGAAAATCACTTAATGGGGAAACACCTAAACATGCCCCCCTAGCCTTGGAAACAAGTTTGGTATTCTTGATCTTACTATCAGCATTTTCAAATCGAATTGATCATGTACAGATATGCCGGGCCAAAATAGGGGCAGACCCATGTTCGTTCGAAAGGAATGAGCCCCGCAACACAAAAGCGAGAGCGAACAAGGGGGATGGGGAGAGAGTGCTTGTGCAGCTCTTAACCACAAGGAAAGAAGTTGTTATCTTGGCATTCTCCATTGATGTGAGCAACACATCGAATGTCCTGTCCCATCTACATAGAATGCACATGTAGTGGATGAATACATACTTTTAAAATGTGTTTTTATTTTCACTGACACACATTAAACTAGTCAGAACTAAGCACTCTTTGTCACTTATTTAGAGAAACGGTGTTATACTAATTGAACATTATTTTGTTTTACTGACTGAAGGTTAATTGTGGCTGGGATCCCAAACAGTCTTATAAGACAAGTAGAGCACATCCACGTGTAGATGCCAGTTTCCAGGTAGAAAGCCAGGCATGATGACCAAAGCAACTAATCCCAGTCCCGATGTGGGATCGAGAGACATGGCTGAGGTCCCCATAATTGATTGATCAAGTCACTTTTTTTTATCTCTCTTGCATGACTAATCGGAATGATAATGTATAGTTTTCAAGCAGGAACTCGTATGAGACACTTGTCAAATAACATGCATGTCCAAATGACACCTCATTAAATAATTAATAATGCCTGAGTGAGGTGAGGGCCTTAATACATTCTTAGGGCTACAACCATGCTGACATAGCCCCCTGGTGTGAGATATACAACTATGAGCATCTAGGTGATAATAAGAACAAAGAAAAACAAGCATGAGCATGGACGAATAAGGGTCAGGGGCACAGCAACATCACGGAGATCCATTTCCAAGATAACCCCAGGATTAGATTGAGCACCTCTTTGCTTGATGTGGTGGATTGGAAGTCAAGAGTGGATTTGGAGGTGGGGCAAACATATTCATGAAGTAGCAGTATGGGAGGTCTGGGGCCAAGCTGGAGGCATTGAGGCAGGAGAGGTAGGAGAAATATGGCCAGGGGAGATGTAATGAGATCTTTCTTAAAATGCTAGACCAAGCCGGTGGGTGATGCTGGCATTCTGAGCCATCTGATTGGTTAGTCTCCTGGATCTGAGAACCCTATAGTGTAAATCATGCATAAACCTTTTACATTTTACATTTATTACTGTGTAAAACAAAATCCACTTGAAGATTGAGCACATCAAATTTGGAAAAAGAATGTAAGTCGTCTTTAGGTAGTAAAAGCCAGGTTTCTTGTAAAGTGTTAGACAGTCGACACATTAATCACAGGAAAGCTATCTACTTGTACTTTGAGACATCTTCCTACTTCCCAGCGGTATAACTGTCTGCCTGTCTATGATGTTTGCATAGACCTTACTTGGCTAATTGAAATAAATGGCTGAGGCTGCATAACGACTAACTTAGAGGGTTATAACTTCCATGGTAAGGCGGTAAGGTGCTAAGACGATGGAACCTTCCAGTGTCAGATTTCTAACTGGTTGTTGAAACTAACACTGCTTTGGAGTTTGACATTGACATGGCAACAGTGACTGCAAAGTAATCAGATTTAATCCAAAACTGGTGCATTTTGTAAAACATGTACAACCACCAGTATTTTGTCAAATGATCAAACATATACCTGTACTGAAAGGCAAGCTTTTCTCTGATCTGTTCATGGGGCACCTTGCACAGGAACCAATTTTAAGTTCATCAACACTTAACAAGTGAACAAAGCCCTTAGTAGTTAACTCATCTTTCCAAATGGCATGCCTCAGTTTGGGAAAAGAGGTGGGAGAGGCTCCTGGGAATGAGCTGATTTTGAATAATGTATTAACTGGTGTGGTCACAAGCACTGCCTCTGATGAAATGGTGACTCATACATCAAGAGAGGTGATGGAACTTAGCTGCCTTGTTTTTGACTCAACACATATGAAGCATCTGGACGTTTCTGCTACTGACCATCAGACCTTTAACACTGTTCCGCCCCCACACATGGTGATTTACATGACCGTTTACAATATTTAGTTAAATTATGGACAATGAAGTGGCGACTCATACATATCTATTGATAGATCTTTCTAATATTTGTAAAAATGTAGACAATTAAGAAGGGATCAAACATGTGCCCGAGTACACACCACGCTTAACACCAGGAGCAGCATCTATATTGGTTAGAAATCTAACTGGGGAGGATAATATTTGTTCTAGTCATTTAATTGCCACACCAGAGTTGATAAATGTATCGGCTGATAGTTATCCTGCTTTGAGGAAAAGCCATTTGGCTAAACAATTGGAATCACCTGGAAGATCATCAGGAAGAGTTATAGATGGAAATAATACCAATGCAATTCCTTGCTCCAATTTGGCACATCCCAAGCAACACAAGATGAACAAGAGAGGTTGCCAGATACAGGCAAAGAAAAATGGCAAATGCCCCCAAAAAACGATGCAAAATGTCACTGCAAATAATAATGCTTCTCAACAGTTTCATTTAGCACGGTGTGAAAATGTAACTCAACTGAACAAAAAGTGGAAGGCATCTAAAACATTCATGAATGGAAATCAGAAGTTGCATGCCAACAATATTAGAACATTCCTGGTAAAAGAAAGATCATCAGATTCGTTTGATTAGAATCTCTCAGGTTGTTGCAATCCAGCACCCAAAAAAAATATTCATGCTAAATGGTTTCATAAGTGAAACAAAGAGAACATCATGCAAAAACCATGGGCCTGAATAATGGAACCAATGGTCTAAACACCCATGCAGAATCCCAGAACGGACTTTTAATTATTAACAAGGAAATTGACTACAATAATGATTTTGAATTGCTCTTCAGGTAAATAAGAAATATTTCTTGACAATCCATAACTCCTAAAATACCATCACCTTCCCCTCTCAAGGCTACCACAGCAACTATGAGAAAAATCTGGAGTGTACATGATTTTCTTGTTTAACATTGGAATCAAGGGTATATTCTCCTTATCCTAGCCAAGTACTCCCTGCTTTCGATGAGATTATGAATTAACAATTCTTACTACAGATGATCCACATTTAATGTTATACTTGGAACAAGTTGTGTTGTTTCTTTAAATGTATATTTAAGCAACCCAGCAATCATCAAGATGACTCATTTGGAGGTGGATTATGTCCTCATTCCTGGATCTTGGATATGGCTCAATTGTGTTACAATGTCTATTTTAGATGACATGTTTTCAACAGACCCATTGTGTGATTCTATATGACACCTTTCGATTAGGGAATCTATGGCTAGTTACCATTATGTTCTAAAAGCGTTGAGCCAAGGAATGTATAACTATTCACAATATTTTTTTATGCATTGATTCTGAATCCCATAATATGTCACACCTCAGTTAGGTATTGTCCTAATTGACAAGATGTAAAACTGTGTTGCTTGGCCGACACACTCAAATCAATCCATATAAACTAAAGATAAACTAAAACGAGTTAGGTCATTTGATTACCACAGAATTCAGTTTCATGTATAGAATAATTTCGTGGCACACATAGTTAAAGTAATAACATTAACAAAACAATCTAATCTAGGAATATTCTGCTTTGAATTTGGTGACAGGGTCGAGATGCCAACTTTAAAGTTTTAACCGGCCAAAACGAGCAGAATCATCCATTAATTTGTGAGAATGTGGGGCCTTGCCTCTAAAGCCAATAACTGCAGTAACTGAACATAGGTTTTTGCCATCCCTGTTGGTTGTTTCAACAGTAACATTCTCCAAACTCCTTTATTTAAAAACTGTTATGAAGTCACTAGTTAACAATTTAACACTGGCCACAATTTAATTATGGTTTTTAATTTGCAGTAACAAGAATGAATGCATTTATTCTCTCATACCAGATACAACATATCGATCATAGGAATCCATCACATCACATGTATAGCTGGCACAACCATTGGTAAAAAAAATATATATATATTCAACGTTACCCTATTATTTCTCTAAATACACAATAGAAAAGAGCACTCCTTTCCCCCCCCAAGTCATTGTAGTGAGCACCACAATCACCACCACAAAATATGCACAAATTCAGTCACTGGGGTCATTACGACCCAGGCGTTAACCATGGCACTATTAGCGCCATGGTTGATGCCGGAATCTGCCATGGTGAATGGCGGAATTACCGCCCCCATCACAAAGTTGGCGGGGGCAATTCCCCATTCACCATTGGCCCTTCCCCATTCCCATTTTTGCCCCATAGGGCTCAATGGGAATGGGGAAGGTGGTAATTAATTGCCTCCAAGGTCCCTTTGCGGGCCCGTTCCTTAACGGCTGGTAACACCAGCCGTTAAGGTAGGTACCCACAAAGGGACCTCATAATTAGGCAGTAAGGGGTTAACAGCGCCGCCACCTTTTACGGCGCTGTAAACCCCTTACCGCCTGGGTCGTAATGGTCTGGTAGCAGAGAACATTTGGGCATACATATTTTTGTGGTGGTGGCACGCATGCCCTTCTTTTCCTCCTAGATCTCTCTGCCACCTTTCACTTGGATGACCACAAAATTATTTGCCAGCACCTTACCTATGCTGCCAATTTCAGGCCTGTAGCCATGTCCTGGGATGCATCCTTCCTGAAAGGCAGATCAACGTTTATTTTCCAAAGTGGCCTGTGCCCCTCCTCCCCCTTCTCATGTGGAGTTCCCCAAGGGTCCTGTGTATCCCCTATCCTATACAACATATTCACTTAGCCCCTCTTTGATCTTCTGGACTCAATCGGCATCTCCTACACAAACTATGCTGATGATAGACACATGCTTCTACCACTCTCTAGCAACTACCTCGAAGACTCTCACACCCTAAACACAACTTACTTGTCTATTTAGGCATGAATGGCAGAAAACAGCCTCTTTCTAAATGACGAAAAGACAGAGATCCTGATGGAAGAGCCATCATTTGTATTCAGAAATCCCAGCCCCCTTTATTCCAACTTCTGCATCGACAGGCTTCTAATCCCAGGCTCAGCTTCTGTGAAGACCCTCTGCGTTTACCTCAATACTGCACTCTTCTTGACACGCCAGGTAAACACTTTTGCAACCTCAGCCGCTTACACTACTAAGCTAATTATTGCAGCCAGACCATTCCTAGCCCCAAAAAGTTGTCTCATCGTTGCAAGAGCCGCCATTGGAGCTTGGTTAGACTACTGCAACACCCTCTTTGCTGGTACATGGGCACACAACATCATTAATCTCCAAGTTATCCAGAGCAATGCTCTGCTAGTGGCACCCAACATTCCTAAAAGAGAGCACCTCTCTGAGGCAAGAATAAATGTCCATTGGCTGTTGGTCAAGAAAAGGCTTATATTTAAAACGTTATCTATCACACAACGATGCCTGCCTGCCCCGCTCTACCAATCTCAAAGATTTTTGAAGGCCAATTCTACCAGGCATGTAAGATTGGCTTACACCCACAGACTTGTCCAACCTAAAACCAAACAGGCTAAGAGTGGCGGTGCAAGTTTCCCTTCTGTGGCAGCCAACCAATTGAACTCTCTCCCACCACACCTAAGAGCAGAACAATCTTAATTGTACTTTCAGAAAGGCACTGAAAAACTGGCTGTTCACGTAAGCCAACTGGCATTTGTATATGCATGCTCCCTTGTAACATAAGATAAGTGTAACTGGTTGTAACAGTGCCTCGATGCCTAAGGGTTTTGTTGGCTTAATAAATACAAAAATAAATAAATGAATAAATACAATCTCTCACTGTGAATCATAAGAGTCGATACCATAGGCTAGATAACTCTTTCAGAGGTCAATTTAATAAGACTGTCATTACTTATTAAATGGAAATGTCCCCCTGGTATCACTGAATATATGGGGGTTCCTTCCTCACAGAACAAACGATAGGGCATTATGGATCGGTTTCTCCAAACAATTGGCAATGCCATATCATACCTCAGGCCAAAAGTGTTTCTAATGCAGGAAAACTCACCAGATGTGTAGAGAAGATCCCATTTGGCAAAATCCCCTCCAACAATTTCCTGATCTTCATGGATCAAATGTGTTCAGTTTGCTCGGGTGTAACACTGACTGTATATAATTGTATGCTCCTCTTCCTGGCTTTTCACACTCTTCCACACTTTGAATGCAGAAGGTAATAATATCCTGTCCCTAACATCCACAGTAAACTTCCTCTGCACATCTCTGAGACCCACTGCTCTATAATGTATATGTAAACCTACACATACTAATGAGATCCCATAGTATGTGTCTGAAACGTTTAGTAAAATTCCAAATGTTATTTGAACTCATTCAGTTCACGCTAAATAGAACTGGGAAAGGACATTTTTTTTAATGTGATTTCCACTCATTCAGTTCATGCTGGACAGAACTGAAAAAGTATAATTTTCTACAAAGCAAGTGTTATTTTTCAGAAATCCTTTCAGAGTTCAACCTTCCTCAGATATCAGCCCCTCCAACCTATCTGGATTAACATGTAGGGCTTACTACCAGTATTCCAATTTATGTGTCATCATTGGACAACAAAGAACATGCTAAGCATGTCCTTTGCAAATGGTTGCAGATTATGATTACATCAATAAATTGTGAGGGCCCCCATACCCATTAACATGGGCAAAATGCCATGCACTACCCATTCATGAAATTTGAGCATGGTAGTATTCAGACAATTCTTCTGGCTTCAATTGTTGACAAGCTCCCTTTGAGTTTCAAGATGAAATGATTTCTTGTCGCCATACATTTTTCATGAATCCTGTCCATGCTATTGTGCACAATTGATTGGATGCTGATTGTGGCTATTACTGCACAGTCTACATGAGTGTGCCAGATTATCTCCAGTATATTCCTGTGTGTAATTCATTATGAACCACTATGAATTTGAATATCAGTTCCTGTGCCTGATTTTGCTATGAACATGTGTTCTTTATGCATGATATATGTTATCTGAACAATACATCCATTTATTGTAAATTGGATTAATGAAACGTGTGGCTATCCTTATTTGTCTGTAAGGTGTTTGTCCAGGACATTGTTTTTTGTTTCACGTTCTCACTCTGTATAGTTGTTAGATATTTTTGTAAAATATTTTTAAATAATATACTCTAGGTATTCATTATTTCAGTATTTGTGTACAGAGGGTATTTATGGGTGCTTACTAGGGATGCTTACTAATAAATTATGTCAAACTCACACATAGATTAACTATTTCTTCCATTTCAGGTGGGGGCAAATTGGGTATGTGCCAGTGTTATTTTGAGCTAAGGAGAATAATCATTTTGTTAAGAGGTCACTAAACCCATATTAACGTACTTAACTGATACCCTATTATCAGCTAAGTACACCTTAGTGGAGCTGACCCATCCACACTGGCAATCTTGCCTTCATGCACCAGAAAAGAAGGCAATGATATAATTACACCGGAAGTAATCAAAACTGCAAACCCTCCAACACACAACTCATTGCCCCTCAGTTCTGTCCCTCAGAGCACATTTCAGCAGGAATTTATGAAAGTGAATTGGCAAAGTGTTTAACAAGTACTAAAGCGATCCATTGGGAACAAATTACACAGACAAGTGTTTTCTGGTAGGAAATCCCATTAACCCCATATGGAGAGTACTGCTGGTGGAGTGAAGTTGATTAAAGAAATAGCTGCATCCTGTACATTGATGAAGGTTATTGTGGCAAAGTGCAATTCACAAGGACGAGCACAATATCACTACTAATGAAGTGCACCACATCATGAAACCAGAACAATTTTATTTATTGGATATTTAGGTTGGTAACGAATTAAGTGATAGTTTATATAAGGGGATAGAAGAAAGATAATTAGTTTGTGAAATGGAATGAAAATGAGACAAGTACTAGGGAAATTATGCAAAATAGTCAGCATGGCCACAGTGGCCACTTTGAACTGATTTCTATATGACAAATGAATGCCCAAATGCATCAAAGAAACAAGCAACTGACATAGTAAACACTGTTAAGTGCTAATGGGGATGCATATTATCGTATGCAAATAAAACATTGAAATTAACATATTGTGTGCTGCAAAATGGATCATTGCACATTGCATTGGAGGTGGATTTGACCCATTCAATATTAAAACTTGAATTGTTTTCGTAATGTGGTGAATTTAAACACTATATTACTATATGTAGATGTCACAATTAAAATTGACAGGCAACATAATCTTTCCTTAGAAAACGCGTTTCAGTGCAAAACATGGGCGGTCATCTTTGAATCTGACCTCTTCAATTTCCTTTAATGACAGATTGCTTTCTGCACATACAGTGACGTTCTAAGACATATGTCCACATGTTTTGGCTTGATCACGAATGTGGTCCATATAAAGTGGTAAACTAGCAATAATATGTTCAAACTCCTTTCACTAAAGTTTTAAATTGCCAAGTTGCCAATGTGTGTCCCTCATGGAATTTTACAAGAGGTTGTGGTGTCTACTAGCACCCTTTTCGAAATGTCCAATGTTGCATGGACCCCCCAATCCAGATGACTATAAAGCACAACAATTAAAATCTTACTCTGTTATGTGAGGGAGTAATCACAACACTCTCATGTGCAATAAAGCACATTGTCACATTTATTTAAGGTCTGTTCATGTAAAGTGTGCCTATATGCCTACGGTTTGGAAATGTTACCTTGGTGCTAAGGAGCTGTTGGAATTGCTAAGCATCCGAAAGTCACTATAGCAGAGAAGTTTTTCATTAATTTCATGTCATCATGTATCACAGCTGTGTTTTTTCCGTGGCACTTTGCCAAGCCTTGCACTGGACTTAAACAAAGAGCTCATGTTTGCATGGTGGCAGTCATTAGCCCAAGCTCCACAAGTGTTTACACATGCTATACACGCTTGCGTAAAGGCTCTTGAAGTTTATTTTGGATTTACTACAGTGTGGCAATTTAAGCAGAAAAATCAACTGGATTATGAGTTTGAACAAATGCTTAGTGGCAGTGGCAGAGGAAAGAACAACATAAGCATACATTATGTTACTCTTTATATAGTGAACTATTACACATCTATTGGTATATTCTGTCAGATCTATTTGTGAGTATGAAGATTCACAAGGTTTGCAAATATAGAGAAACTTAGAAATAATTAATTTTCAAATCACGTTTTTATATGCATGCATTGAGGTTCATAATTCCTAAAAGTGAATATGGGAATGTGTCCTGAGATTACTATATGAGTCCTATGGTCTTATTGGTGTCATCATTTTCTGAGTATTTTGAAAGAGCTATGCATTGTGTTTTCGGTACATGCATTGAGTTCTCACAAATAGCACATACAGATTCTGAACAGGGTAAACATAGAGATTACTTGTTTGCATCATAATACTCTATATTGGCCCTATAACACTCTGGGCTGTACCTGCATCTTGCATGGAAGTCTGGAAGCTATGTAGAGTACTGATACTTGCTCCCAGAGAGTCACATGACTGACTGGATGTCTGTTTCAATTTTTCTATTTTGTCAAAATCCCGCTTTCCTGTGCACCCTCTGACGGTCCTACCTGCAAGACAAAGCTTTTGACTGCCCTACATTGTGCACATTGCCTTTGCTTCATTCTTCATTCCTTCCCTTCTCTCATAGCCTTCAGCCTCAACTAGGTTTAACTCCTGCCAAACTCTCAAAGATGGGTGTGTCAGTTACTGTTCTAAAACAGTAGCTTTGAACATGTGGCTTAAAATGACTGTTCTATTGCAGTTAGATATATATATATATATATATATATATATATATATATATATATATATATATATATATATATATATATGTAAACACATGGAGGATAGAAAAAACCTGCACTCCATGCAGGAGGTCAGTGAATCCCAACAAATGAAAAAAAACTCGAATCCAGATAAGTGGAAAAGTCGAGTTTAATGAATGGTAAAAAATACAAAATAAATGGCAAAACCACACAGCAAGCGATACAGGACGCCTAGGCAGTGTCCTTAACGACGCGTTTCGCGCTTCCCTGAGCGCTTGATCACGTTAGGAGGACGTGTTGAAAATGAAAGTTAATATTGTAGACTGGTCCTTCTTCCATGTTGCCAACCAACCTAAGCTCAGAACCTTGCATGAAACCATAGCGGCCATTTTAGAGTGTAGTCAAGAAGCTGCTTTAACCATAGAGAGTGCAAGTTTAGATACAACAGTAAAATACAGAGCACATTAAAATCCCACACTATAAATGCTGCAACGGAAAGTTGATAAAAAGACAAGTCAGACAATACAGTGAATGTCAAAACACGTTGCTGTACAAGAATTAGTACACATGAGCAAAAATTAGAATTAATAAAGTGTCCGTAGCTGTGACATGGTACAAATATTTTGCTATAAGCGTTTAAAAGCTAATCATGCCAGTGGCAGGCAAGTCTAAATACATAAATGTGTAAGGATGAAATGCAAGTGCATATCTTCGCTAACCATGGCAGTATGTAATATATGCTCCCAGAGTAGAAAAGAGCTTGGACAAACCTATATGTAATTTGCACGATAAAACCATATAGCAAACTGCAATATAAAGTGCTGGTGCATTGGACCGTAAACGTGACACATTAACAATGTAGCCTAATCAACAAGGTAGGCATAAACAATTCATGAGGGATTTTAGAACAGTCAGTGAAAGCATGCTCAGTAATGAAACATGGAGCAAGCTGCAATTTAAAGTGCAAGTGCAATAGATCGTAAACATATCACTCTAGCAGCATAACCTAATCTAAAAAGGTTAAGTAATCATAAAGTGCAAGTGCATTATTCATTGAGGATTTAGCAATCAATGAATATAATAACCTTTAGAATAAAAGCATGTTGTAAACTGCTATATAAAGTGCAAAGGCATGTCACTCTAGCAGCATAGCCTGGTTGAAGAAGGTTAAGTAATCATACAGTGCAAGTGCATGACACAGTATTGGAGCTTATTATGGAAAAAGTACAAGCAATCATACCATGGAGGAACAAAATCGACCACCAAACTTTCACAGTACAGATATAATCATGTACTCACTAACTTCAGACCCCCTAAACACAGAAGAAAAATTTAGGGAAGACAGCCAAAATTCACCAACTAAATGATGGAAAGAGTTGGATGACATAAAAAATAAGAGTAAAATCAATAAACAATTCCAGGCCAGGTCAAAAAAAACATTTTTACAAATAAGTCCAAACGAGAAGAGAGCAGGAAACAGTGTGCAAATAGCAAAAGACTGAGATCAAATAAAACTGAGCAAGAGAAGAATAAAAAGGGGGAGATTTGTGCAAATGCATAAAGGAACAAAATAATTGAAATAATCAAGTTCCCACAAAAGTATATAGCTCCTCATCCACATTGTGCCCGTTAGGATACTTAGAATCAAAGTCCAAAATAAACCTGGTTTCAAGCTGTCTCAGTTTTAGAGTGCGATCACCACCCCTTGGGTCAATCGGTACATGAGCGACAGCAAAAAATGTAAGTAAATGGACATCACTGTCATGTTGCTGCCTAAAATGTTTGGCCATGGGGTACGTGGGGTCAAAGTTCTTAATAGCTCTGAGATGCTGTAGGATGCGGAGCTTAAGAACACACGTGGTGGATCCCACGTACCATTTCCGGCAGGGACAGGCTAAAACATAAACCACAAACGGGGTCTCACAGTTGATAAAATGTTTCAGCTTAAATTCAATGCCCGTAATAGGATGTAAAAAGGATTTACAAATAGTTGCATGAGGGCAGACTTTGCATTTTTGGCACTTTGTAAAACCCTTAGGTAAACCAGGTAACCAATTGGTACTGATGGAATTTTTCTGGACCGGGGGCAAAAAGCTGGAAACCAGTCTGTCCTTTAATGAGGGTGCCTGTTTGTAGGTTAGCGTGGGGCACTTGGGGAGTAAAGGACCAATATCTTTGTCCAGCCTGAGGATGTGCCAGTGTTTAACAATAATCTTACGGACATCATATGAGGCCTTATTAAAAGTAACAATAAGGCGAGGATCATCCTGGTCCTTATTTTTACTCCTGCTAGCAGAGCCATGTAATAACATTTCTCTTGAGAGTGACCGCGCTTTTAAAAAGGCCATCTCAATGATCTTTTTTTGGTACCCTTGAAGTAAAAAATCGGCTGCAGCCACCTTGCAACAGTGATCAAATTCCTCAATATCTGTGCAGTTACGCCGAAAGCGAATAAATTCGCCATAGGGGATGCTGTTTTTACAGGAGAGCGGATGACAGCTCGTGGCATGGAGTGGCAGACCATTGTTGGTGGGTTTTTTATGTAGGGAAGTATGGATGCCTAAATTGTCCAATCTTACATTAACATCCAAATACACGATGTGAGTAAAACTGTGGCATTCAGTGAATCTCAAATTCACATCATTGGTGTTAATGCTGTTCACAAAACAAGCCCACTCGTTCTCATTTCCCTTCCAAATAATAAAAATGTCATCAATATACCGCCACCAACCAATAACTTGTGTGGAAAAACATGCTAAAAGTAACTCAGACAAGAAAGTAGCCTCCCACCACCCCATAGTAAGGTTAGCATACGATGGCGCAAAGGTACTGCCCATGGCAGTGCCCCTAACCTGGTGATAGAAGGAACCCTCAAAAAGAAACACATTGTTAGTTAAGCAAAACAAAAGCATATCCAAAATCATATCATTGTGCCCCAAATAATTCAAAGAACGAGTGTCCAAAAAATATTTGCAGGCTGCCAATCCGATCGTGTGATCTATAGAAGTATATAGGGAGACAACATCTAAGGTTGCCAACATTAAGCCCTCCTCCCAAGGTATATCAGAAATATGACTCAAAAAGTCCTTGGTATCACGTAGATATGAAGGCAGGACTGACACCAACGGGAACAACGTCTCATCGATAAATTGGGCCATATGTTCGAGGAGGGAACCACATAAGGTAACAATCGGCCTGCCTGGTGGATGAATCAAGGATTTATGAATTTTTGGCAGAAAGTATATAGTGGGAATGGTATGACTCACAGGCACAAGAAACTTAGCAAGCTCATCTTATATATATATATACCAGTCACAATACTATTGCTACTGTCGGATGGTCTCACAGATCAGTGACAATGGACCTTGTCAGCTCTGCGTTCTGGTAAAAAAAGTGGTGGGATTGATGTATACCGGCACTTCACTGGACCGGCCGACTACAGGTTTGCCGATGGGCCACCTGAGTTACCTCTAGCTAAAAGCTGGACATAAGGCAGGTGCCCCACTGGCAAAAAAAGCTGTCATTTCTGGCACCAGTGTTGCCAGTGCAACTCGTGCAACGGATTTGGCTGCCCAATACTGCAAAGTTTGGGAAAGATGTGTTAAAACATTTAAGAGTTATTTAGAAAAAAGGTTGCGGCCTACTTCCCATTCATTTTCCCATCAATAAAAAAGGTAAATTTTTTGCCGGACTGCATAGCACAAACTGCTGGATGGATTTGGACCAGGTCCAAAACAACTTGGGCACGAAGCATTGACTTGAGGCCTTTTTGTGGTTTGGGGTAATTCCGTCAACATTTTTTAAAATATTTGATGAAGAAGGCGGTGTTCCTCCTCCCAAATAGATAGCTATATCTTGGGAAAATTGCCAAAAACTGAATGTTTTTAGAAGCAAAACATCCGTCATTTTTCTTGCTCAATGCCAGTGATTGCCGCGGCTTTAGTCGAGGGTATAGGAACATGAAACTCAGGAAAAAAGCCATTTGCAGGTCAGAAATAATAATATCAATTTAGAATTGGGGGGAGGCTAGTGAAGTTTTGGAGTTGCAGGGGGTCTAGGCACTAAGTTTGCAAAACAAAGCTTTTCTGTAGCCACAGCTATGGACAGAAAAGCTGCAAATTGCGGCAGTTGTGAGAGCAGTGACAGTGGCTATGGCTCTGTGCTTGAGAAGGCAGACTGTGTGGATTCTGAGGGACTCTTCAATTCCTTGAAGGGGTATGCTAAACATCATGGCATCTTTGGAAATATTGGATTTGCAGAAGTGTACGTTTTCTGGCATGCAGTTTGTGGCTTAAACTGGGCAAGCATGCTTTAATTCTCTGAGAGTATGGGGCAAATGTCAAGATATTTTGATTGTGCATTGTAGAGGAGACACATTTGGGTTTGTGACTCCAGTGACTTTGCAAGTTGCCCTCAAGGATTTCTTTAAAAGCCTAATGCAACTGTTTCGTGCTGCTCAGAAAGAAAATTCTGAAATATATCAGAGGCGAACATGGAGATGTCCAACAAACCTTTTCAGTCCACAAATTGAAGAATCAAGGCATCTTTTGGGAATGATAATATAAGTTGTGATTGTGTGAATTTTTTTGTCAAGATGAGTTTACTTCACAGATGTCGGAAATGCAATTTTACCTTACAATCTTAGGAATGCATTGAAAAGGTTCCTGTAAGGAAATTTTAAATGAAGATGTTAAGTGTACAGTACTACTGTACATAACAACAAAGGGAAAGAAAGTATTTGTTTAACAAACACCCCAAAAAAATAAAAGGTTCTTTTCAGAGCCACCACTAAAGATGAAATAACTTAAATTGGGTTTAAATTTCCCTGCCACCCCTTTGAGTGGCCACGACATCCACAGACACTGCAGTAGTTGCCGGGTGGCACGTGCCACATCCAGGTCTTTCAATGATGCCTGGCATGGAAAGGGGACTATAGGATTACCTAATTAGGAGTTCTGGTTGTGGTTTACAGGAAGAGAGGGTAGTAGGTATTCTGATTGTTGTGTGTAGGGAAGATGGATGTGGCTAGTGTTAAAATAAAGCTCACTGAGTGGATGGTGGGAGATTGTAGGGTGAATAATTTGAAAAGGCCACTGAGTTGTGTGGCATCTCTGGTACTATTGGTTTGGAGGGAGTGGAAGTTTGTTGGTATACCGTGACTGGGCTAAACTGGGTGAGTTTATTATCATTTTGTAAGAGTAGGGCTCACTTTCAATTCCCACATATTATTGCTGTCCATTGTCGAGGAAATAGTTTGGGGTACGTTACACCACTATATTTGCAGGTTACATTAAAATATATGTTCTGAGTCTTAATGGAACTATTTCCATGTGCAAAGATAATGTTTTCAGAAATACATCCAAGGAAAGTGTGGAGATGCCCAAATGTGTTGGGCGCACAACTAGAACACCTTGTGAATAAAGGTGTATATGCTTTTTTTAATGGTGTGTGCATGGCATCTTTTGAAAATAAAAACATCAAGGTAGAAGGTGCAAACAATTTTTGGAGTGATGGATTAAATGTTACCTGCATCTGCTGTGATAGATGCTGTGGAGGAGATATACAGCTGCAGTAATGGTACTAGTATTCGATGGTCTGATACTAACTTGGCCAAAGCTAAAAGGTGGTGTGAAACAATTGATGCAGAACAGTTTCTTTATGCCTCTGTGGACAATATAGTAGCCTGGATTTCTAATCATCTCTCTGTTCTGATGCCAATCCCAGGGAATGTTTGTCCCCTAAAGAACGATGTTAGTAACAACAGATTGATAAAAACATAAAGGATATGAAAAGGGAGATGCGAAGAAATTTGAGACAACGCAATAAGTTGGGCTTGAGTCCTAAAGCTTGTCAAAAAGGCAGAAGGGAGATTTGAAATATGGATTCTAATGCAATCAAATTTTATCGGACATCAGAGAGGAATGCTACCTGGCAATCTTTTGTTCGATTGTTAAATGAAGGTGATTCTAGGAAGTTCTGGGCCTGCTTTAGAAATATGAATAATGCAGTTAACCCAGAGCTGTTAATTCCTATTGACAGCCATACTTGGGTAAACTTCCTAACAAAAACATTTAAAGGAGAATCTCTAAAGCTCGAAATATGCCCCATAGCTAACATGAACATATGCAGAGAAATCATTGTGTTAACAATTAAGAAGTTAAAGAGTTCTCGAGCCCTGGGACACAATGGTCTATGCAATATCATTCTAAAAGAAAATCCGGAAATCTGGGCAGATATACTATCAATACTGTTCTAAAAAGGTATTGATACTGGGAGGATGCCAAATTGCCGGAAGACCTCTAATATCATATCTATTTTTAAGTGGGGTCTACGCAATCTCCTCGAGAACTAAAGGTTAATAGCCCTTACCGATGTGCCTAGCAAGATTTTCTGTATTATGATACCAAAGGAAATCAATAAGTGGATTGCTAGGGAAAACATCCTAGATAAAGCCCAAACAGGCTTTAGGAAAGGATGTGCAACGGTAGACAATATCTTTATACTAAACACACTAAATGAACAGGCTAACCAAGATAAAAATCTACCTCTTTATGTACTCTTTGTAGATTTCACTTCCACCTTTGATTCGGCGACTCTGGATGAAACCTAAAGGTTGTGGAATGCCTGCAAATTTGTTGTATTTTTGTATGATGATATATGATGACAGCAAAGCCAGGATACGCCTAGATAATCGAGGTACTCTACTGAACCCTTTAACATCTCTAAAGGCGTAAGACAGGGATGTGCACTAGCACCCACTTTTTCTAATTTGTTCATGTCCGATTTTGGTTATATCTTTAAAGATAAAATGAATGCCTTTCCCAAAATCGGCTCACATAAGGTGGGGTGGATCTGCTATGTGAGATGATATCATAATCATGGACAATACTTATGTGGGCATTTGTAATAGTGCAACAGCCCTGTGAGAATACACAGAAAAGAATGGCCTCATAATCAATCTGAAAAAAACACAATTTATGAGCCTTGGTGTACACTGCTGTAAAAAAAAAAAAAAAAAAAACACCATATTATGCTCACTGGGATCAATAAGGAAATTTAACAGCTACAAATATCTGGGCCAGGAAATATGTGGTGAGAGGAAGAAAATGAACTCACTAGTCCAAAAGAGCAAACAAACCAAGATTATGGCAACCCTAGCAGCAGTTATGAACTTTTCTAAGAAAACAGCGGGCTTTAGTCTACTGGGAATTATTAACATACATAAGCAAAAGTTGGTTGCAATGTTTTTGTATGCTTTGGAAGCCTCTTTTTCGGACTAGTCCGAATGGGTGGATGTGACAGAGGGTGTGATATGGAGGAGAATATTAGGTCTCTCTAACTATACACCTATCCAGGCCATCCGGTTAGAAATGGGGCTGATTTCTCTATCTGCTCAAATTGACTATAATAGAGCAAAGTTATATATCAAAATAAGGTATGCACAGCAAGGCTCATTACTGTATATATTACATGAAGGTTTGAAGGGAGGAAATATGGGGGCCCTGAATAACTTAAAAAAAAATCCAGGATGTATACGAAAGAATTGCTTTTGTCCCAAAATGGGATTATGGTGAGGAGCTGGTGCTGAAGACCCTGAAAAATGCCTTGGAAAAGTGGGACTGGGCCCACAGCAATGATATGGTTTCTGAATTTGGCTCGTTAGGATCTTTTGCAAACCTTCCTTTCCTGTATAAAAAAAACCTCAGTTCTACTTAAAGCTATTGCCCTCGAAAATATTCCTGGATATGAGGTTAAATCGACTAAATATTCCAGGGGTACGGGGGGCATGGCTAAATATCCCGGAGGAAAGGAGAATGTGCAGATTGTGTTGTAACGAAAATGAGAAAGACACCATAAGACATGTGCTTACCTGTTGTAAGAATATGAGCTCCATTTATGAGAAATATTTTGAAAAATATTTTGAAAAATATTAATATGATCTGACTTACATTGCCAGTGCAAGGTTTTGGCTGAGATGTTTAGCAGGGTGGAATAGGAGCTTAATACTTGCAACAACCCAGATTTGGAAGGTGGCGAATCTTTGCATCAGGCAGTTTGAAGAAAATGTGAAGCGATTAACAGAGTTATAATTACACTTTGTTTCTTCTCCCTTCTGTGTTGGGGCTGCATCAAGTAACGATGCTACTATTCTGGTCACCTTTTCTCCTATTTTTATCCTGGTTGATGAATTAAATGAGATTTAGATTTACTTAGTATTATCTATACTATATATTGGTGCGGTGTGTTCTATCTGTTCTATTGTATTTTATAATTAGTCCATGTAAATTAGTCAATCAATTTTCTTTTAATAATGTATTTAATAATGTACAATATATTTTGGCGACACATATACAGGGTAATTCATAGAATTTCGCACAAAAGTGGCGCACGCGGCTGGCGCACAGTGTGCGCGTGCGAATGTCTGCTCCAGCCGCGTGCGCTAAAATCGATTTCCGCGCACAGCAAATTCATGGATTTTAGCCTCCAAAACCAGCCGTGGCGCAGAGTGGCGCAGCGACCCTGCAGCAGCGCCAGTTACGCCCCCAAGAACACCCTTGCGCAAGGAAAAGCCATCAAAATTCCCAATTCAGCGCTAAGGGCTGCCCTAACCCTGGACAAGTTTACAGGGCTGCCAAACAGCAAAGCCAAGCGGGGAACGTGTATTACCGGGGTGCGCGTGAAGTTTCACACGCGAAAGGGACTGTGCGAGTGGGGTACGTGTATTACTGGGGTTCACAGGAAATTTGACACGTAATTTCAGCAGGGTACATGTATTACGGGGGTTCGTGGGAAGTCACACACGCTATTGGATCCGGGTACATGTATTTTGGGGGTGCGCGGGAAGTTTCATACGCGAAAGGGCCTGTGCGAGTGGGGTACGTGTATAACTGGGGTTCGTGGGAAGTTTTACACGCAAAAGGGCCCTGTGCGAGTGGGCTACGTGCATAACTGGGGTTCGCGAGAAGTCTCACACGCGAAAGGGCCCTGTGCGAGCGGGGTACGTGTATAACTGGGGTTCATGTGAAGTTTCACACGCAAAAGGGCCTTTTGCGAGTGGGGTACGTGTATAACTGGGGTTCGCATGAAGTTTCACACGCAAAAGGGCAACGCCCTTGCGTGATACGTCACAGACGCGCTTACGCGCTAAGGCCTTTGGTCCAATGAAATCGCGTATGTGTGCTGACCCGCTTACGCTCTAAGGGCCTTTCCTCGAAGTACATGCTGAAGTGTAATTTTTTCACGTGCCAAATCACTCCGTATCAAGCTGGCCACGCGTACACACACGGAAGACCACGCTCCTGCCCTGAAGGCCATTTTCCTGCCCCCCAGAGCCCCGAGCACGCTCCCACCTGCCATCTGCTGCTGCTTGACTGTCTGCTGCCCATGTGCCCTGCTATCTGGTGCCTGCAAGTCAGCCATCTGCAGGGTCCAGTTGCTGTGTCCACCCCTGCTGGAACAGAAGACTCCCGACTGGGATACCATCACTCCACAGCCCAGCCCCAGGACCCAGTTGCCCACCCACTCCTGCCTCTGGGGTTGCCATGTCAGGCACATCTCCATCTGGCACCACTGGCAACCCCCAGCCAGAGAGGCAGAGGGCCACCAGCTTCACTGCCACCAAAGTTGGTGTCCTGGTGGAGCATGTCCTGGGGCATTATGATGCCCTCTTCGGAACATCACGCGCCAACAAGGAAGGACGGGAGAGGATCTGGGACGACGTAATGGTTGCCATCAACACGGAGGGGGTGGCAACCCGCAACATCAAGCACGTCAAGAAGCGCTGGGAGGACTTCAGGTCCAGGACCCTCCACAAGGCCCGGCGCCTCGTGGAGGGTGGCCGGGCACGCATGAGTAACATCCAGATGAGGGTTCTGGAACGCGTAGGCCCAGCGCTCCACGTCCAGATCCTTCGGAGTCAGACCCATCCGGAGTTGAGCGGTAAGTGGCCAAGCATTGCTGTGTGAGACAGGGCATGTTGCAGTGTGCTGCTAGTCTGATGCTTGCCTGTATGTGTGATATAGGCCATGTATGGATGTGTGTGTGCAGGGATATCATGGTCATGCATGTGAGACCAGTTATGTGTGAACCGCATGGTTGGTGCATGTGTTTTAATGGAACATGGGGAGCTCTATGCGGAATGCACACATGAAAGCATGGCTGTCTCTGTTCCTGGACATGAAGGGGGGTGAGGAATGGGTGCTGATGTCATGTACATGTATGGTGCACATGTGTGTGTGTGTGCCAGAGAAGTGTGTGTGTGACTTTGAGACACCATGGCTGCATGTGACTTTGAAGGCAACATCTTGGTTTACAGGGGCCCTTCTACATGGATGTTGATGTTGATTGCAGGCGCCAGGACTGTTTCTGCATGTGTCTTGTGTGCATTCACCCATGTGTTGTGGAATGACAGGATGGAAGTGACATTTGACAGTGCCACTCATGTGTTATTGCTTCCTGTCTAGGGTATTTTGTACTGTACCCTGATGCTTGTGTTTTATGTCTCCCTCTACGCAGCGTCAAGTGAAGAAGAGGGTGGAGACGGCGCTGTGGAGCCAAGTGGCGGGGATGCCTCCACTGGGCGGCGACGCAAAGCCCAGCCACCCTCCTAGGAATTACCATCATCCGGGACCGAGGGCGCTGGTGCTGCGTCTGCCAATGCCCCAATGCCCCAACAGGGGCTTCCAATGGCGGAAGATGGTGTGGAGACATCCAGGTTGGTGCTCTACACAGAGGAGGAGGAGCCCGCTACTGAGCCGCACATGGGGCCTGGTGGGGGTAGTACCACTGGTGCAAGTGGTGCAGCTCAGGGCCAAGGTGGGGAGGCAGCAAAGGTCACTGCGGAGGGGCCTGTGCATGTCGCTGTCCCTGACCCTGTGACTGCACCACCATGCACCAGCAGGGAGGCCCCGTCCCAGGCCCGTCCACAGGTAGGGGAGAGTGCCATGTCATCTGTCTCTCCACTACCTGCGGACGAGGGGTCCCACGAACGTATGGGCTCTGTCCTGGTTGGTGGGTCCCTACATGTGTCGCGCACTCTGGCGGACCGCTCCTCCTCTGTGGAGACTATGCGCCAGTCGTTCTCCACACCGTCTTCCGGCCCAGATTCCACCAGGGCTCCCTGTGGATCTGGCCTGACCAACACAGCCAGCTTGGTGGAGCTCACATCCCTGCCACAGTCGGGAGTCGGCGGCCCAACAGGGGTGGACACCACAACTGGAGACCAGCTGATGGAGGATGTGCAGGCACCATCAGACACGGCACATGGACAGCAGCAGCAGGAGCAGGACATGAGTGTGGGCCTGCTGGCAGGTGCCCTGCACTGCTGGGGGGTGGGGGTGCAGGGGGACATGATTGGGACATGAGTGTGGGCCTGCTGGCAGGTGCCCTGCACTGCTGGGGGGTCGGGGTGCAGGGGGACATGAGTGGGACATGAGTGGGGGCCTGCTGGCAGGTGCCCTGCACTGCTGGGGGGTGGGGGTGCTGGGGGAATGAGTGTGGGCCTGCTGGCAGGTGCCCTGCATTGCTGGGGGCTGGGGGTTCTGGGGGACATGAGTGGGGGCCAGCTGGCAGGTGCCCTGCACTGCTGGGGGGTGGGGTGCTGGAGGACATGAGAGTGGGCCTGCTGGCAGGTGCCCTGCACTGCTGGGGGTTGGGGGTGCTGGGGGACATGAGTGGGGGCCTGCTGGCAGGTGTATTACGGGGTTCGTGGGAAGTCTCACACGCCATTTGAGCAGGGTACGTGTATTTCGGTGGGGTGCAGGGGAGTCCTACACGTGATTTGGCAGTGTGGGTCCTCCCAGGTGTTCCCTCTACACCCTCCAGGGATCCTACAGGCAGCCCACACCACAGGGGACTACCCTGCACCCCTGGTCATATCCCGCAGGCAGCCCATCCACCATGGGCATGCCCCCCAGCCAAGCCACATGTCACCTTGCGCTACTGATCAACAACGCATGACCCCCTGCACCCCCACCCCCCAGCAGTGCAGGGCACCTGCCAGCAGGCCCCCACTCATGTCCCACTCATGTCCCCCAGCACCCCCACTCCCCAGCAGTGAAATGCTGATCTCATGATGCAAACCAAAAGTCAACTGTGTACATCAACACATGTCCGTCACACACATACACTGGTTGGCATTGCTTGTGTAAACCCACATTTTCACATGCATCAACCCAATGAGCGAATCCCACACATGGAACTAAAAAATGAAAATGTATTATGTACATGAAATCAAAAATTAAATGAAAGCATACCAAAATATGAAACATGAAATGAAAAGCATGTGAAAATGATGATTGAATGAAAATGATAACCAATATATATAAATTTGAAATAAAAACAGTCCAAAGTCAGCCTCCAACAACGCAAATCCAAAGGAAATGTAAAACAAAAATAAATCCATTTCTTCATGTTCATAACCAAAAAAAAATAGAAAAATCAATCCATAGTCAAACTATTTACAATCCATTGTCCGGGAAAAAAATTCCATTGCTCCATGTCGATAATGCAAAAAAAAAAAAAAAAGGATACATGATGAAACTATATACGATCCATTGTCCAAGGATGTAAAGGGTCCATGATCCCAACCAAACAAATGAAACCTGCCTACCTAACTACCTAAAAATATGACTATATACAAATTTGGGTGGCATTGTCTATTGACCACAAATAAAAGAAAAACATAAAGGAAACCTAACTCTAAAAACTATTTACAAGGGCAGCGGGCTAGTCCGACGGCTCACTTTTGGATGTCCCGGGCCAGGGCATCATCGAACTCCTGCTCAATGTCCTGGAGGCAGTCCTCTTCCATGGCCCCACGGGTTGCAGGGAAGACGACATGTTCTCCAACTCCCTGCGAATTGCCTCGAGGCACTCAGCCCGCCTCAGGGCCCTCCGCATGGAGTTCTCCGCCCTGACCATCGTGAGCCGTGCCTCTTCTGCCCGCTGCCGCTCCGCATATATAGCATGGCCTAACCGCTGCCACATGGAAGACACTTCCAGTCCTGGTTCCTCCTGCCCTCTGGCCAATGCCTGCCCCTCCGATGTCGAAGGCCCCGAGCCATGATGGCTCCCACCTTGTTGCTACTGCTGCTGTGCCTCTGCCTGTGCCCTGGCTCTTGCTGCCTGCACATCCTCCTCCGGCTGGGGTGCAGTTATTGAGGTGGCCACCCCTGCTGGACGTCTGACTCCCAACTGTGGCAGGGATGTGTCCTCCACCAGCCTGGCCGCAGGGTCAGAGGCAGCTCCACAGGGTACCCAGGTGATACATGAGTGGGAAGATGGCATGGAGGACGACTGGGGCATAGGGGGTTCAGTTGAGGAGGGGGTCGGAACAAGGTCCAGAAAACGGAGGAATCTGGCCCTGGTGAGCTGCCCCAGTAGGTCAACATGGTCAACGAGCAATCTGAGAAGACGTGCAGTCTCCTCATGAAAAGACTGCAGGTCAGCTCGCATGGCCCGTTGATGCAACGCCACCCCACCCAGGACAGGCTCAACCTGGTCCCGGATAGCCACGTCCGCAGGGAGAGGAAGGCCAGTTGTTGTAAGCGGATCCCCTCCCTGAAAACGGGTCTGGACGTAGGCATCCCTGCTGGTGCGGGATGATGCAGTCACAGGATCGGGGACAGGTTTACACACAAGCACCTCCGCGGTGGCCTGTGCTGCCTCCTGTCCCTGCCCCTGCACTGCACCACTAGCACCGGTGGAATCCCCACCTCCAGACCCAGTGTCTGTCCCTTGCACGGCCTCCTCCTCCACCAAACCCCCCACCAACCTGGATGACTCCGTGCCATCTTCCTCCGTCGGACCCTGTGAGGTCTCAGCTGACCCTTCTGCTGCTGAGTAGTCCAACTCTGACCTCCGCCTCTTGGACCTACCCTCGGCAGCTGCAGCCTGGGATGCGGCACCGGACTTCTCACTCCCCGCCGAGATCACAACCTGGGAGGGGAGACGGGCCTTGCATCTCCGGCTGGCGGTGCGATCCCTGCCGCTGGGCTCCACAGCACACTCTCGCCCTCTTCATCAGTTGACGCTGCAGACAGGGCGAGATAGGAGACAAGCATCAGGTCACAGTACAATGGACTGATACACATATGACAGTTCCACATGAGTGGCAGGGTCAAACTTCAGACATGGCATTGCAATCCCCAACACACATGTCATTTCAACTCACACGAGCTATTCCACAGCCATATCACAACGGCCAGCAACATCCATACACATACAACAGCATGAGCAGCCAAAGATGAGCCAGACATCACATGAAACACAGGGAGTGCACTAGACTCCAGACGGGTCTGCCTCTCAAGGATCTGGACGTAGAGCGCTGGGCATATGTGTTCCAGGACCTTCATTTGATTGTCTGACAGCTGGCCCCGGCGCTTCTTGGCATCCGCTGCCTTAGCGAGGCGCCGGGCCGTGTTGAGGGTCCTGGACCTGAAGTCCTCCCAGCGCTTCTTGACATGTTGTAAGTCGCGGACTGTCACCCCCTCCACGTTGATGGCAGTCACGATGTCCATCCAGATCCTGGTCCGTCCTTCCTTGTCGGCGCGCAAACTTCCAAAGAAGGCATCATACTGCCCCAGGACTTGCTCCACCAGGACACCAACTTTGGTGGCACTGAAGCTGGTGGCCCTCTGCCTCTCTCGCTGGGGGTTGCCAGTGCTGCCAGATGGTGTAGTGCTGGACATGGCAAACCCAGAGGCAGGAGTGGGTGGGCAACTGGGTCCTGGGGGTGGGCTGTGGAGCGATGGAATCCCAGTCGGGAGTTTTCGGTTCCAGCAGGGGTGGTCACAGCAACTACACCCCTGGCTGACGTGCATGCAGCAAATGGCAGGGCACGTGGGCAGCAGGCAGTCAGGCAGCACCAGATGGCAGGTGGGAGCGTGCTCGGGTCTCTGGGGGGCAGTAATTCGGCCTTCTGGGCAGGAGCGTGGTCTTCCGTGTGTTTTCGCGTGGCCAGCTTGATACGGAGTGTTTTGGCATGTGGAAATCTTGCACGTCAGCGTGTAATTCGAGGAAAGGGACTTATCGCGTAAGTGCGTCAGCACACGCACACGATTCCATTGGACCAAAGGTGCTTAACGCGTAAGCGCGTAAGTTACATTACGCGCGCGGGCATTTCCCTCATAGCACGTGATGACAGAGCACACGTGGAAAAACTGCATGTCTGAGTGTCATCGCGTGTAATTGGATGAAAGCGCCCGCGTACACGCGTCTCTGATGTGTACGTGTGGGCCGGTTTAAAAGCTGTGTGTAGGACGCCATTTCCTTGTACTTACGTGATTTTCGTGGGGAGCGAGTGGGTGAAATCTGTACTTCTTGTCGGTTCACACGCGATTACTTCACAGCGTTTCTAGTTTGTACTCCCTGTTACCTCTGACAGATCTTTTCTGATTTTTTGTTGGGCCTGTTTCCTCAAACAGAGTTCACTTCTACTTTTGTCCTGTCTCCTCAGACAGCGTACAATTCTTCTTTTGGCGGGGGTGCGCGTATTTTTCACGTTCTTTTTCCAGGCAGACGGTGAGTTCCACATGTACTTAGCAACTGTGCTTGCCCCGTGTGTCGCGTTCCCCTTCAGAGGTCATTGTAGGCTGCGTGTATTATGCGTATGCTTATTTTTGTGTTTCTGGGTGCCACAGCGTATTGCGGGTTCATTTTTTCACGCATGTGGTCTATGAGGGGTTGCGTGCACGTTTATTTTTGATTTTGGGCTGCCTGTGCGTTGCGTGACCCGTCATCTTCCCCCAGGGGTCACAGACAGCCTTTTTAGAGCACTAGGGTATGAATTCCATCTGGTATCCTACCCCTTTAAACCCCAATTGCCCAGGACAATAGTTTACTGCAACTCCCATACGCACAACAACATCAGTGCCATGGTTGGGAGGTGACCAAGAGGTAAGGGAGGCAAAGGTGGCCGACCCTCAAGAGGTGGGTGCGGTGGGCGCGGTAGGGGATGTGGCCGGGATTTGCAGGGTGCCCCTATGCCCCCATGTGTGGAGGAACAATCAGGGACACCCTTGCCCCCCTGCCCCCATGGTTGAAGGAAACATGGCTGACACCATCCAAGCTCAGCCCTTGTTGGACCAGCCCATTGTGGCACCTGACCTGGCACAGGATGACTCCCTGGCTGACTTCCAGGTCAGCAAGTCTAGGCCACGTGTGGCAGTGCAAGTTGTTGTCACCAATCCACGCGGATCTGGGGCAGCTATGTCATCTGCTGCCCCAAGTATGCAGGGTGGGGAGGCTGCAGGGGCAGCTGCAGCTCCATCCGCGCCAGTTCTGTCTCTCCCAACCAGGACAGTGTCAGTCCCAGTCCATCAAACTGACGTCCCCCCTGCCAACATTACCCTGCAACCAATGCCTGCATCAAGACCTATGGTCATTGTGCATTCCCACACTCCTACTACCCAGTCAACCGGTGATTCTGCCCCTACTGACCAGAGCAGCGTAAGCCACTCTGGCTCTGCTCCACCTTTAAAGCAGAGGAAGAAGGGTGCTCTGGCACGACAGGCTGAGACCCCAGACACAGCTACACACTCCGGTACCTCAAGGAAGCCTTGCTTCAATGATCCGGAACTTGATGCACTTGTGGGCTATGTGTCGGCACATAGCCACGAAATGCTGGTAACTGCAGGGTGCAAGACCAGACCTGGTCAACGTAAGGCACACTGGCAGACCATCGCCAACCGCATAAGTGCCCTTGGATTTGTGAGGCGCTCAGCTGATGATTGCTACAAGCGGTGGAATGACCTGAAACGCAGAGCAAAGAACAAGCTGGCCTCAAATCATTCCATTACTCTGGTGACTGGCGGTGGGTCTCCACAAGAGGACAACGAACTCACTGAACATGAGTCTGTTGCTGGGGCCTTCGTCACAGAGGAACAGATCCAAGGTGTGGGAGGACTACCTGATTATGATGCATTGTCCGGTGAGTGCCCATGCATGTGTGTGTAATGCATGTGTATGTTGTTTGGGTGACGGGTTCTGATTGAGTGCCAGGTGAGGGTGTGTGTGCCTGAGTGGTATGGGTCACCCATTTGCTTCATCCAAAACATTCAGCAGCCTTGGATTTGGGTGTGACAGTACCCCTTCTGCCCACATTAGTAATTTGGCTCAACATTACAGCAGTTGCCCTTGAAGTGGCATCTTGCAACAACATTGTTTGTATTTTTCAGTGTTCGTTCAGGATGATTGTTTCAGTTCTCCCACTTTTGCTACGCATTCCTCAGCCCTATTGCCACATTTGTGACATGCTTCTCTCATTGATGAACCCCACATTGGACCACATGTGTTACCTTGTTAGATGAATGATTTGACCATTCAGGCCAATTGAATATTGGCCTGATCACAGGAATTTTTGGGGCCTGTTTGAATGTGGAACATGATAGTTGTTTCCTGTCATGTTAAAGTGACAAACCATTGATGTGTACATCAGCCTGCAATCACTGTATCTTTGTACACTGGATGTGTTGCAGTGTGTGGCACATGCCTGTCACACTATGTAGCATTTTTCATCTCATCATGTCCATCTCACAAGGATGGCTGACAGTATTCATTCACTGACATATGTATGTACTTGTGGAATGTACCATGGCTATGGTACATGCCATCTGTGTGATAGCATGTGTCATGTATGTGTATTGGACATGCCACTCACAGGCCAATGTGTGATGGCAGTGCTACCCAGCATGCTGCAAATGTGTTGCTCTTCCATGTTGGTGTCATCAGTGTCTGCCTTTTCCCTCCCCTTCAAACTCAGTGACAGTGCATTCATGGGAGGGTTATAGTCATGTGGGACATGTGAAAATCATGTACTGGTTCTGTAGCTTGTCAGGCCTATTTGTGTGCTATGGTGCTCATGCCTGTTTCCATTTTTTATCTTTCATGTTTTTGCAGGGGATGACGCACTTGATGCTGTTGAGGTTGAGGAGATGGTGCAGACCCAGGCACGACCGGGCACCAGTGGGGGACGTGGTGTGGTGGTGGGTGAGAACCCAATCTTGCTGCAGACCATTCTCTCGAGGGGTGCGCCTCTGGGTGCACCTCCCCAGACCTCTATTCAGGTGCTGATTCTGATGATGAGACCTATGTAGCGTCGCAGGTAAGTGTTTTTGGCAGGGATTCTGTTCTGTCCAACCCACCTGTACCAGGGGTAGAACCCTCTATGGGGATGTCAGTGTTGGTAAGTCCGCCTTTGGCGGTTACGGATGCAGGGTCACACTCCACAACATCTGATCCTGTTGCTGGGCCAGCAGATCAGAGGGGGAATGCAGTCATGCAGCCTCAGGCAGTGCCGGCACAGCAAGGTGCAGATCGCCTTGCCCCAAACAGGTGTGGTGCCCGTCGACGTGGTGGCCGTACGCCACCAGGCAATACCGCATGGGAACAATCCATTTACAGTATGGCAACCCAACAGGCAGAATCAGTTGAGATGATAGCTCAAGCAATGGGGAGGGTGGCCACTTCCATTGTCCCCCCTGAAAGGCAGATGGAGCTACTACAGCAGGCAACAGACTCCATTTTCCAATCACACAGGGAGGACATGTTGGCGTATAACAGGGACAGACGGGCAGCACTGGAGACTCTACGCCAATCAATATCAATAGAGTCCCAGGGCCACAGGGAAGCCCTGAGGGTAGAACTCCATCACCTCAGGCAGACTCTTGTTGACCTTGAGGCTTCCAATAACTTGAGGACAGAACAGCAGCTGGAGCGGCTCACAAGTTCGCTCTCAGCTGAGATGCAGGCAACTCGGGAGGAGATCCGGGCATCACGTCAGGTGCTGCATGGGGATCTCCGCACTATAATCCTCCAGAACGAGACCTTCCACACCCGCATGCTTGCTGCCATGGAGGACCATACCAGGGCTTTGTGTGGGCTGCCTACCATAGCACCACCACCTCCTGTGGCAGCACCACCTCCTGTGGCAGCAGCAGAGGGTGATGAGAGCGACAGCAGCAGTTCTCCCACATTGGCATAGCCGTGCAGGCCATGAGCACATGGAGGTGTTTTTTTTCCCAACAACCACACAGCCCCCACATGGCCATTTTTGATTTTTGATTTTTGATTTATTTTTTTTATTTTTTTTGCAGTGTGTTGCCTTGTGTGGCTGCGGTGGGCATCCACTGTATTCCGGCTGGGCACATGCAGGTTTGTCCTGAGTTTGGGTTAGATGCTTGGATTCGTGAGACACACACCCCTCTTGCTTCCCGTTTCCATGGGCTTGCAAAGGGTGTGCCCAAGTGACATTGACTTACACGGTGATGTAGGACTCCCATGAGCTGTGTGGGCAGTCTGCAGTCAATACTGTGTATACATTCCTAGTGGATATACTGTGTATACATTCCTAGTGGATATTGTTGTTGAATTGTACACTGCATAGTGCATTGCTATGTGCTTGTGCATCCATGTCTTTCGCCTAATTTGCAGGTTAATTCCTCATGTCTTCACAAGGCCGTCTACTTTGGAGATGGAATTCATGTTGTCAGCAGTGCACTTGGACATTTGCGTGGCAGCAGCACTGTACAGTTGGAAGTGGCCGATGTGCTGGCATGATCAGGTTGTAAGACTACCACTACTTTAACTTAGTACTGTCATGTTTATGCTATGTTTGAGGTTGTGTAGCTGCATTGTATTGTTGGTAAGTATTTGGTCATGTGTGTTGTTAGTTCTACATTACTGGGAGCATATTGTGTGTGGGCAGTTTCCATTAAGGACACTGTACTTTGACACTTCTGTCATGTTTTGGGGATTGCTTTGTTTGCTCTCACATAGCATGACATGCCATGGTGTGTTGGGTGGCGGTGCTGGGGAGGGGTTGGGTGACATGGCACTGTTGTCATGTTGTGTTTTGCAAGGGGGGAATGATTTTTGCAGCATAGAAGTGTGTCTTTTGATGACACAGCATTGGTGGTGTTTGTGTAGGTAGGGATGCACACAATGTAACACTTCCAGGTGACCAATCTCAGGCTGGTATGGTTGTGACAGTTGACTTTCCCTTATTTCATCATCATTGATTGTCAGATGGTATGTGCCGGGGCTGTGTGCACTCCACTGGGGTGTGATTTTAGGTGAAATAATTAGCCACCAGCTGCGTACAGGCTGCCTCACCCCGTGCCCTTTCCCCTCCCATGCGCAGCGGGCGTGCATGTGGTTGGGGATGTGGGGGCACCACCATGTCCACGGGCAGGCCCCGGCGTGTTGCAACGTTGTGGAGGACACATGCTGCCACTATGATCCTGCACACTACTGGGGGAGCGTATAACAGCTGCCCGCCAGAACGGTCAAGGGAGCGAAAGCGTGACTTGAGCACTCCGAATGTTCGCTCCACTACGCCCCAGGTTGCAATGTGGGCTGTGTTGTATCTTACCTTGGGTGGCGTGGTAGGGTTCCGAATTGGCATCATCATGTGGGTGCTCAGAGGGTAGGCACTGTCCCCTGGGGAGGTGGTGATGGGTATCATTAGTGGGGTTGTGACATTGCTCAGTATCTGACATGCATGCATGTGCTGTGGCATTTATACTCACCGAGCAGCCATGTATCGCCATCCCGCCCAGCTTCTAGGTCCTGGTTTAGGGTTGACATTCTGTAAATGAAACTGTCGTGGGTGGACCCTGGATAGTTGGCATACACTGAGGTGATGATTCCCTTGGCATCACATACTACCTGGACGTTGATGGAATACCAGTGCTTGCAGTTTCTATAGATGTGCTCTGATGCCCTGGGGGACGTAGAGCCACATGGGTGCAGTCAATGGCACCTAGCACTTTGGGGAAGTGTGCCACTCCGTAAAAATCCTGGACGACAGCCAGCCTTTCTGCAGGTGTTCTGGGCAGTTATATGTGCCTGCAGACTGGTGGGCGTGCAGTCATGATGGCCAAGACCTGGTGTAGGCAGCGTGACTACGTGGCCTGTGACACCCCCCTCACTATAGCAGTTGTCTGTTGAAACGATCCAGTGGCCAAGAAGTGCAGTACATTGAGGACCTTATGCATGGAGCTGAGTGCTTGGGAGCACAGGGTGGGTGATGTGAGGTCATCCTCCCACTCACTGACCAGGTCGAGTATTATGTGAGGTGGAAACCTGTACCTCCCATACACCTGGTCATCAGGCATCCCAAAAAGGCTGGTTCTGGGTGTAAAAATTCTGGGCCTGACTATCCTCCTCCTCCTCCTGCGGTATCCCATGACCACTTTTGCTAGGAATGGTATATTCATCCTGGCGTCTCTGCTTGTTTGTTGTTTGCGTGCACTTTTATGCTGCGTGGATCCACGTACGCCTGCTTCCTGCTGGCGTACGCGTTTCCTGATTAGCGCTTCTTTTTTGGCGCATGCCTTAGCCCCGTTCGATTCCATGAATATGTGTTTTGAACGTGCGTGTGGGTGTTCCGCGCACTTGCCTCCTGTACTTCCCCCATGACGCCCACATTTCCACGAGTTGTTCCCCATTCCGCGTGTCACGCCCCCTGTTCCTCCTACTTTTGTTGTATGCGCCGCGCTATGTGCGATTTCGCTGTGCGCTTAGCACACGCTGTTAGGAGACGTGTGCGCCAGCGTGCGCCACGCAGAAATTTGGTGCACATCCTGGGATTTACACACGCACAGACTTCCATGAATCGCTGTGCGCGGGTTTCGCTGTGATTTTCGCAATGGCACTGCGATTCGCACACCTTCGCACTGTTTCAAATAAGTGTAAACCTACCCTATCCCTCTAATTAGATTATCTATCCGTGGAAACTGGGGTAGTCCTTTGGTGGCACATGCCACATCCAGGTCTTTTACGGTTGCCTGGCTTGGAAGGGGGGACTGTGGAGACCGTGGACAGTTGTGGAGCATGAAGTGTTCTGGTATGGAATGTGAAGCATGAAGTGGGTGCACTTGCTCCCATTTTCTACAAATATGGCTGAATTGAAACATCCGGACATTATTATCATTGACTGTGGAGGGAACAGTTTGGGGAATGTGACTGGGATTTCATTGCAGTTTGCAATGAAGGAGACATTGGGAAAGTTGAAGGAAATGTTCCCTAATGTTCCCAGAAGGATGTGTTCCAGTTCATTTGGTAAGAAAATGGAAAATGTGAGGTGCAACATCTATAAAGCTGTGTGTGCTTTTGTTTGAGATGTTGGCATGACTTTGTTTTATAATGAGAACATTACATTCGATAGCGCCAGCATTTTTCAGTGAGATGTAGTCCATCTAATTGATGTAGGTAATCAGATGTGGAAAACATTCAAAAAACTTTGAAGCAGTTTTTGTGAAAGTGAGAAGAAATAATTAAATTCAGTTAAATGTTTTCTCAGTTCACTTTGCAAATCCAAAAATTAAAAAAAATATATAAAAGCCAAAAACACAAAAAAGGTTCATTTAAGAGCCACCCTTTTTGAACACAAAACAATTAAAATGATTTCAATTGTTTCAGAACTTAATTCTCTAACGTGATGTCCGCAGACTAAGCAGGCTGCACAGAGGCCTATGAATTTGTTCTCACTTCTATTTTTTAACTGTGAAAGGTGGCTCCTAAAGGAACCATTTTTTTATATTTTTTCAATTTGGTATTTTTCTTGCCATTTTATCTCAAGAGATGCAAGCTAGGGGAGGGAAGGAGCACCAACCACAGGGACGAAGGGTCAGGTGTAGAGAGGAAGATGTGGGGCGGGCCTTAATGAGGTAGCTGGCAGTGTTTCTCATGCTCCTTGACTGCAGCCTTGAAAGCACTCCGAAACTGCTCCCCTGTACAGATCGGTGTTTAACAGTACATACATAGCAATGTGACCCTCGAAAGGTAAGGGTCAACAGTATTCTGTATGGCCTGTGATGCTGGCGTTGGGATCTTCTGCCCCAAAGGAGTATCCTTTGTGGTGAAAGGAGCAGATGATGATGGGTTGGAGGAAGACAATCTGCTCTTACCTTGAAAGGTATCGCTTTTCTCAGAGCAGTCTGTTGTGTCAATTTAGTGTGGTGCCTCATGGAAGTTGTCCAGTAGGAATACAAGCCAGGTTTCATGCAATTGAGTACAAGTTTGTACTCAGTGCATCAAACCTTGCTTGCACAAGCATTTGGGACAGTTCCAAAGGTTGTAAAAATTGCCACACATATGACTCCCTCTGAGTACTGCTGACAGGGACTTCCTCCACATTATCCTCTTCTTACTCTTGACCCTCATTATGTGTATCACCACACCTATTCCTATCTCCAGGACCTTCAGATGATGATGGTGGTGGTGGTGGGGGTGGCTGGGCAGAAGCAATGGCCATAAGAGATGCCATGATCTCCAATATGGACAGCAGTGAAGAAGCAGGTGCTGTCCACAAAACAGATCTGCAAAGCAGCAAAGCAGGAACTTGTAAACTGGATACCAAGATTGAGAAATAGGAAAAGTAATGGTTGGGTCCCTTTTGAGGAACCAACCTCGAACAGTTGTGCTGTCCGCAGACTACCGAGTCACAAGAAGGCCTTTAAAAGTTAAAAATAGTTGCCAGATCTATATAGAATGGGTCTGGGAGCTCTGCAAGTGTAAAGTTTGTGCTTGAAACAACCTAGATTGGTGGAAAATGCACTTTTAAACTGACCATGCCCACAGACACCGCTGCACGGGTGCGGTCACATGATGACATGCAGGGATGTCCGCGGCCCGGACGGACGTCTCCAGACACCCTTGAGGCAGGAATCGCAGGGTGCATGCACTGGGTGTTCGTAGAACAGGCGCTGTGTCCGTGCACTAATTAAACATGCGTCATGCAAAAGCAGACATGTCTGGATATTGTGCCTTTACAGGAGCACCTCCATTTTGTGTGCGGACACCCCAGACAGTCACGTAGTCCGCAGACTCATAATGGTAGTTTAAAAGAAATTTAGGAAATATCACATACGAATAAACAAAACATTTATAGTACAAATATATATTTATTCAAAAAAGGGATGGGGTATCAGACTGGGAAACATAAATGGGACAATCAGGAACTTTTGTGCAATAATTATGAGGTGAGGAAGGGTGCAAGGTTTCATCAAAGTGTCTTTCATTAAAATGTTCAGAATTTGCAGTGGATGATTGCTAGGGGCAAGGGGTATTGGTCCAAGAAGGACAGTGATAGGGAACATTTTTAATTACATGATTTTGTTGTACAAGTTCATAATTTGATTATTTACAGTTGGGGATGGGGTTTCCGTTTGTGATTCTGGGGATTGGGTATAATTCAACTGGGGTGTTGTTTCTTCGTGAAAACTATGTATTGGCTCAGCGGAGGCCAAGTTGACTTTTGTTTGATTACATGATACCTTTGTAACAGGTTATTGAGAATGTTGAAGCTGTTATTCCCTATAAATGCCAATAAAAAGTATTATTGAAAATAAATGATTATTTTAGTAAGGTTTGTACAAAATACATTTGTTTACATTAAAATAGCTTTTGTGTGCCATTGTGGACGTTATTGTCACTCATTCCTTCTTTTGGGAAGTTCTCCTCAAGTGTGCTTGTCATTTCTGTGAGAGAGAAAAAGGGCTTCTGTCTTATTACACATGTTTATATAATGAAAGCTAATAATAGAGAACTAAATACAATGCACTTACTATTTACTGAGAATGTGTTGTCCAATAAGCAGCTGGTGTTTCTCAATCTGTATGTAGAGTTGAAGTGAGGAGATTATATGAAGTGTACAGTTATGGATTGTGATTGGTGCATTCCATTGAAATGTATGTTAAATATAACATTTTCAATGGAGGTCTTAAGGGCTTTAGGGATAGCGACACAGCGCATTGATTTATGCAAATAGCAAATGCACATGCTTATTAATATACAAATAGCATTTTGAATTCAAACACAAAATAAATGGTGGATTTTCATTTCTGAAAAGTATCTCTACTGCAAAGTACCAAGACCGACATATATATAACGTGATTTAAGGAGCAAGGGAACCTGTATGTCTATGTCGAATATTTTATGAACTACTGGATGGATTTACCCCAAACCAGTCAGGGAAATTAAGACAATGCTTTGTGCCTGCATTGTTTCTTATTTGGCCCAAATCTGTCCAGTGTTTTTTGTGCTAAAGCTGTTAAAAAATGGCACTTTATCTCAATGGGAAACTGACTGGGAGCAGCCGGAAAACAAACCATATTTTTTGTTGTCTTAATGCCTTATGATTTGTTAACTTATTGTTCCCAAAATGTCCAGTTTGGCGATTTGGAGGGCTTGACAAACCTTTTATTTGGAAAATGTCATCCAAATCCATCCAGCAGGTAAAATGTTATTAGCAATAGAATAGTCGGTCAAAATGGCATGTCTTCATTTCTGAAAAACCTCTCAGCCTCTGTGCTGCAAGGCACCATGGAGATATTGCTTTTTTGTGGGGAGCAGGGGACACCCTGTTCCCTGTCGAATATTTTAAACATTCCCGGAGAGATTTACCCCAAACCTGTCCCAGAAACCAAGTCCCAAGTTGTTTCTTAATTTGTCCAAAACTGCCCAATGGTTTTTGAGCTTGGGATTATGCCAAAATTTGACTTTAACAAAGTTTTTCACTGAATTTCAAAGGTTTTTAGAAGCACAACTTAACCATAACGTCCCTGTAACAAAGTTTTTTCACTGTATTTCATAGGTTTTTAGTAGCACAACTTAACCATAATGTCCCCTTAAGAATGTTTTTTCACTGAATTTCATAGGTTTTTAGTAGTACAACTGAACTATAACATCCTTTTAATAATGTTTTTATTACTGAATTTCATAGGTTTCTACCAAGAAACCCTTACTTTTACTAATGTACCATACAACATTCTAAACCCCCTTGACCCTGGTTGATAGCCATAGTGTCCGCAGATCATGTGCTTGTACGCGGACATCAGGTAAAATCCATACTATCAAAATGCGCAGGGGATATCTCATAATATTTTAGTATACATCAAAGACACTATACAAGTTAGATAAATAGCACATAGCTAAAGTACTAAGAAATAAAATACTATATCTAGTAATTGTGCACTTAACACACCAGCAGTGCAATCCTGTAACATATAAAACATTATGGAACATACCAAAAACAAAAATAACCCATGCCTCCACCAGAATTACCTCATGGCTCCTTCATATAAAAACTGTGAACCAACTGTCAACAGCACACTTTCCAGACCTCTAACAGCACAACTGAACAACAAATTGGTACGTGCACTACATTTATTCCTACTGCAGAGCACTTTGTTCAATAGAGTACAGTAAAAAACAAAAATGTTCTCTTTTTTTACATAGAAATGTCTAACTCCTTGGACTGGCTTGAAGAACATTTTCTTCACGATGAAATGACTGAAGACAATCATACTTTTGGTACACAATGCATTTGGGAAATTAAGCAAATTGATACACATTGTACTACATATATTTGACCATTTTTTTTCCATCAACAGTACATACAGAAAATAACAGCAATACCAAAGAAACAGAGAATCATGTACAAGTAAAAGAACATATTAAAGAAGGAACAGACACTGTGGAAACTCATCTACAGCATTTAGAACACAAAATTGATCTATTAATGACCAATTTCATTATTTTGAAGAACTTTGTAGAAAACCATATAATGGAAACAATTAAATATCACCCCTTCTCCATGCCCCAGTCAACCAACCCCAAAAACTCTCCATCACCAAAAACGGTATGATGAGACCTCAATCCCTTCCTCCCTTAACATCAAACCTCTAGGAATCCCCAATTCCCCTATATATGTCTCAATTTCTGCTCCCACCTCTCTTTTATATATTAGTGTGTGTAAATAAAGTTATATGTATAAAGTTTCTGTATGTGTTTGCATTTGTTTTTAAAAAAGCTTGTTTGTGTGTCCGCAGACAGCGCGACTGTCCGTAATGTCTGTAATAAAACAAAATGGGGGTGTCCTAAGGAGACTATGCCTGTTCGTACTGTTGGCAATCAAAATGGGGGTCTCCGTAGGACACAGAACCTGTTCACCTGTCTGTAATTAATCAAAATAGGGGGTCCATAGGACATATAACCTGTCCGCCTGTCCGTAATTAACCAAAATGAGGGTATTGAAGGACACTGTGCCTGATCATACTGTTTGCAATCAAAATGGGGATGTCTGTAGGACACAGAAACTGTTCGCCTGTCCGCAATTAACCAAAATGGGTGTGTGCTAAGAACACTTCATCTGTCCGGGCTGTCCATAATCAAAATGGAGGTGTCCGTAGAACCTTGAGCTGTCCTAATGTCTGCAAAACTGTGATTCACCTTTAATTAGTTTGTGGACCCCAATCCTGTCCGGCGGAAACTTTTGTGCGCATGTGCATCACACCATTGGGGTTCTACGAGCATCGCACCTGTCCGTAACTGTCCACCTCACGTGTGTCACACTTTTAATTAGTTTGGGGTCCCATACCCTGTCTGTAAAACACCCGCATGCATGCATATGACCGATGCCGCACAATATGAATGTGTCTGCAACGTCATCATTAGACCGCACCCACTTTGAGCATAGGCCCTTATTTGCGAACACTGTTTGGGTACCCAGACACCCAAAAAGTGATTTGTGGGCCAATCCAACGTGTTTTACTGTGAAACTTCACGCTTGTACATGTCCCAGACCATGCCCCTGATGATCTGGATACTTTTTGGAACTTTTTGAGCCCTTTTTGGTGTTCGAAGTGTCCGTGGAGAGGCACAGCTGTCCTCAAAGCGCTCCTCAGAACCCCTATAAAAGGCCACACCCCAGAGCTGCTCCTCATCCTGTTTTTGGACTTCCAGGACAGACACTGCTCCAAACTGCTGGATTGCTCTTTCCTGTCTGCTGATTGCTGACGTCTTGGTGGTTCCTGAGAACTGGAGATGGCATCCATGGCTGCTCCGCCTGCTGTTGCTTCTGTCACAGCACCACCCCCACCCCTCCACCACCACCACCTTCCCAAAGGCCTGGAGAGGAGAACAGGCATGAAGATGCAGAGAGGGATGAAGAGGAAGATGTGGATGAGGTAGAGAAAATCTCTACTAGGGCCAGCCAGTGTGAGGCCTGGGTATGGAGGTGGTCTACCACCATTGGAGTGGTACCTAAGGCACGTGCAACCAAGGTGCACTGCACTGAGTGCCAGATGGAGCTCAGTCGTGGCAAACCAGGTTTATATAGCTATGGGACCACTACCATTCAGCAACACCTAAACTCATTCCAACAGGTGGCACTTCGGAGAGTTGTCCCTGACAACAGAACTAGTAGGTTGATATCCTCTACAGCATCCTCTAGATCCGCTCCTGTCACCACAAGAGACACTCCTGTGGGAGAGCGCTTCCCTGAACCAGCCTAGGAGGCCATACGAGGTGCAGTAGACCCTTACCCTTCAAGGGTCATTGTATTGTATATGTAATGCGACGCCTTACTCTGCAGGGGGGAGTCATTTTGGAATGCTTTCGAGGCTGCGGTCAGTGAGCATGATAAAGACTGCCAACTACCTGAGTAAGGCCCACCCTACATCTGCCTCTCTCCAGGTGCCTTTTCTTATCCCTGTGGTTGGTGTCTCTTTCGACCCTCCTTACCTTTCCTTTCCTTGTGTGTTGTGTAAAAAAACACCAAAGAAAAATACAAAACCACAAAAACCAAAATAAAATGGCTCTTTACAGAGACACCTTTCACAGTTTAAAATTAGAAGTGCCAATGAAATGCTGCAGAGCACTGTGCCTTTTTAGAAGTCAGTCCGCGGACTTTAAAAAATGTGCTGCAAGGATATCGAAAATATTGCACTGTTTTTCAAGGTCAAAGAGGTGGCTCTGAAAATAGCCTTTTTGTGGTGTTTGTTTTCAGAAAAGTTAAATTGGTCAACTCTTACTGCAAAAATGGTTGCTATACTTCCAAAAATGGCTATAATGCATTTTGAATATTTGGCAGAAAAATCTGATTGCCAACATCAGTCAGATGGACTCCATCCCTGCGAAAAATGTTTGTGCTGCGAAACACAATATTTTCATTGTGGAAAGAGGACATGACAACATCTCTCAAAAAGGCACAAACAACCTTGTTGACATTGCGGCCCACTTTCTACATTTGTGGACCAAATGAAGAAGAGTGCAGCCACATTTGTCTATGTGCAATACGAGAAGAAAATTACGCGGACGTTTGGAAATATGTCCAACACTTTCCCAAGTCCTTCTTACATTGCAAACTGCAACAAGATTCCAGTAACATGCCCTAAACTATTCCCTCCACAATGAATAATAATAATGTCTGGATGACGTTGTGTCACCAAAGTGGCACAAAGAGGGACCAAATCCAGCCACTTCATCTGCACACTCCACACCACTGCACATCCACATGAAGGAATCCAAGATCTGCAGCTACTCCATATTTCTGTGCATGCACCTCCAACCAATGTATCCACGAGTCTCCCAAAATCCAAACACTCTGCTTCTTAAAAGACATAGCCATAGTCATAGGCATCTGCTCTCCTCTAAACACACAGATCTTCTGACACAATCTCTCCTTAGAAGCCACACCCAGTAAACCTTATTCACCAATCCCTCAACATGCAGAGTCCCATTTTGATGCCTACCAACCACAAAACCCCTGTATGTAACACACACGGTCTGTGGACTACCGTAGTGTGCGTGGACATATCGTGCAATTTTTGGGAATAGAGACACATATTTCAACCAGGGTAGGGGATTTAAATGCAAAGGTGGCTCTGAAAAGAGAGTTTTTGTTTTTATAAAGGTGCTTGTGAAACAAACACCTTTACTTTTTTATGTTTTCATATTTTCCTGTTCTTCACATTCTCACAGACTTATAGGAACTTTTTCAAAGCATCCCTTAGATTGCACAACCAAACAGCATTTCTAATAGTGGATAGAGAAATGCCATCTGCATTGAAAAAGTTCAAAATCTTAGGATTAATGTTGTCATTGTCACAGGAGAACATTCCACAACTGCAAAGAAATGCCGACATTCCCCTGTTAACAACACAACTTTCAACATTTTGCTGGGGAGATAGTACATTTGGATTATTCCATAGTGCTCTAGGTGTTATATAAGAAAATAACACCTTTGCATTAGGAAACAACAACATCAGTTGCTGTACCAACTGTGTTAAATCTAGGAGCAAACGTCCAGCAATAATATATCCCAAATGCTCTCCTCCACAGTGCAGTATCAAAACATCGGGACTCCCAACAGTAGCCATATCTCTGCACAAATAAAACAAAGCCTGCAAATTACAGCTTGGCACAAAGTTCCAAAACGCCTGCACACCTGGAAAACCAAGATCTCCAGAAATGCCTCTTCCCTCAGCATACCTCTTCAGATAATGCACAAAAATATCTCCCACTATCCACACAGTAATACTCTGTCTCTCTTCAACACTAGCCATCTTCACTACACAGCCAAAAAAGGAATGAAAAACACTATAACCCTCTGTTCCCATACAACAGAGTGTTAACATTTGATTGGCTAATCCTCAAGTATACTCCCATTTTCATGCAAGGCAGACACAGAAGCCCCGGATGTGGCACGCCTTGTCCACGAACTCCTGCGGTGTCGGCAGACATCGTAACACAGAGACAGCCCTTCTTCCCTTTCCACTTCACTCTCTACAGCACTCTTTGATCGGCTACTGTTAAACAGTCACTCAACTATCCACCAACCATATCCAAGACCTCTATATCTAACCATATCATCACTGTTCAGCAGATTAGAAGTACTGTCAAACACTTTCACTGCAAGTCTTCTGTCACTGGAAAACACCTAAAGCAAAAACTACTGTAATACTGTCCAAGATCTCTGCTTCCAGATTGATCTACATCTACATACATTAACACAAAATACAGGTATGAGCACTTTCTGTATATTAGAATTGCAACTCTATTATAAATGCAAATAAACAAAATATCTGCACTTACCCTGCAAAACCAATAAAATAACATGCTGTATTTTCTCTCACATCCTATCATCAAGTTTCACTTTCAAATCTATCTCCTTTACTGGTTTGCATTTACCAAAATCACACATTGTAATATGCAAACTATATTTTTCTTCTTTCTATTGCTCATTTTCACAACACTTACTCCTTTACACACATGTTATCAAATTGCTACAATGAACATGCAACTGGGAACCAGTTTGTATCTTAGCAAACAAAGCAAACTGCATATATATTAGCAACCCATACCAAGTGCATCCTATGCACAACTAACAAAAGGCACAATTTTTGCAATCATATATATAGAGAAAGATTAATCCATTTTTACAGACAGAAAAATTCTCCTCTAGAAACTATCATTCTAAACTTTTTTTCTCACCCTCCTACAACTTTCAATAATCTATTTACACAATAAATACTACAACAACAACACATATAATTTCAATAGTGCACTAAATACATAATAATTACAAATACTCCACTAACTACCTTACAACGATACTACAAATTAAAATTACCCATTCATATACACACCTGCATAATTTAACAAATACAGTACCTCAACTTGACAAGAAATCTTTCTGTAAATTTGACTCATGTAGTGTTTCAAAAGCAATTACGTCACAATTAACACATATATGTACGAATTCCTTCTTTGGCAATTGCAGTGAAGACCACACTCCTCAAGGCCAGTGGTGTCTCAAGTGCAAAACAGAACCCAGAAGAAACCTCCTTTTAACAGCCAACAAAGTAAGTACAATACTATTGTACTGTTCTGCCTATTACTAAGATAGTGCAGTGTTCTTTTATTGCAAGACATAGCAAGACATACAATTGTATAAACTCAACCTTATGTCATGCAGTATTACTAATTGCACCTCAACAGGTGCACATTTTGTATTATCATTTGAACACTAGCATAGCTAAATTCAGATACAAGTACAGCCCTCCCAATCTAAACAGACCATTGCACAAGCATACACCTCTACATGTATGCCTACTCTCATACTCAGACACTCATGGACAGTGCACACATATACAATACACAACCTCCAAAACCACAGTTTTTTTTTTCTCCAACAGGCACCAAAGATTGTCTACCAAAAAGCAACTCCATAGAAAGCAATGCAGATGTAGAGCAAATCAAACTAAAATTGTACAAAATAAGCATCCTCCTCTAGCAGAATGTATCCAAACGGTTCAAACAAAACAGCTATTACCTTCTCTAAGCCAAACTAAAACACCTTGTAAGAAAGAAACTGTGACTCCACTTTCAAAATGTAAGAGTAAAAAGAAATTCTCTAAGAAGCTTTCAACAACCACTAGTGGTAACACTGCACTTACCAATAGCTTAAAGAGAACATTCCTAAACATTTATTTTACAAATAATATTCCACAACAGAATCCTTTAGAACCTTTTAAAAACAGGCAAAAAGCCACACTCAACCCTTAAAAGTTACTGCAGAAAACTGATCATGGAAGCTCTCGTATACAGTGCAATGTTGCTCAAAAGGAACATATTTATATTAACTTTAAACAGAATTAAACCACTAACAAAATTAATTAGTAAACTACAACAACTACTTCAAAACAAATGCAATATCAGCAGAGATAACGTTGGAAACATCTGCACAGGTGTGGAAACATCTGCACAGGTGAGTGGTGTCACACCACAAGCACAGAACCGTATTTCAATGAAGTGGCATACAAACAAAAGCAAACAAACCAAATTGCCATACATAGCAGTGGTCGAGGGTATGAACAAGTAGACAATATAATTATGGAAGAAGAAACACTTATTTCAACAATACCCCCAACAAACTTAGCATCAACTCTACAAACCACTAAACCAATACGCCCTGTCTACAAATGGCCGTGAACATCAATGTGTGAAGTGCAGACACAAACTTTCAAATCTTTGCAAGAGTTCCTCAATCGATATGTAAAAGCCAAAGACTAAGCAATAATTAGAATACTGCAAAGTATGGATTCTTGTCCAGTGAACAAATACACAGGACTACAAGGACATTAATTTGCCTGCTTTTCTGCACCTGCTTGCAAAAGCACCTTCTAACATATCAAAATGTTAGCAACACACCATTCTGGTGTAAGACATCTCATTCACAAGCTGTACTTTGCAAAAAAGTCCTGCTTTGGCACTAGACCATTTCAATAACATTCTCCTACATGGTACAGCCAAAGAACTCCTCCAAGAAATAGAGCACATCAAAAACAAACATTTTGGAAATGAAGAGCTGTCTGAAAATCCAGTAACTTTAGAAAAAAATCCCATTTTGTCAACCTTCTATTACAGACATACAAAAAAGAAATAACGTTTAAGCGAACATCTGCTGAAGTACCAACAACGTATGTGTATGTTGCTGCAGAACTGTTTTATAAAAAAGCTGCAAAACAATAGATATAATGCACAAAATAGAAGACAATGAGGAATCAAAATAGAAGACCATGAGGAACCACATGTTCTCTACCTTATAGCAGAAAGCAAATATGAAATTAGCAACCCCTCAGTACTGTGCACAACACACCTGGACTATAACGAAATGCCTTCATGAGCAATCAGTAATACCTTAGAAATATACCCACTGTCAAAACCACTCCAACAGCTTAGCTTATTTGAGAGCATTATAATCCAAAAAGTACACCCATTTCAAGCGATAATACGCCTTCAACCAAAGACAGCAAAATTGCATCCCTTTGAATTACTAAAAGGATTTGGAGGCAAAGTAGTCTATTTGCCATTAGATCTAAAAGAAAATGTAGATACTCTAGGGGTACAACGTCAATAGATCAATCTTTAATTATTTTAGTGAATGGTGTACCAACGAAAGACAACATTATTTGGCAACAACTAGTAGACAAAGTTAGGGAAGCCCTAAAATATCTGAAAGACAACAATGAATACTACAAAGAAATAAACATTGAAGAAAACCTGAGGGAAACCACAGAAATAATTCAGGATTCCTCAGAAAACTGGACAATTTCAACATTTAGATCACAAAGCAGCCTCCAATATTTTAGACCACTATAAAATGCACCCATTGCACTGCAAGGACAGCATAGACGATCCACTGGAAACATATCAAATGCAACAAGCTAAAGGATATCCAATCAGCATATGGTAAAAAAGTGTAGAAGCACAAGCCTTTCCTCTACTTTTTCCTACTGGATAGGTGAAAGTTACGATTAAAGGTACAAACAGATAAGTGCATCAGAATACTGCTCCTTACGAATGTATTCTGAAGACCCCAGATTCAGACAAAATGTCGAATATATAGTCCACCTCCTGTTTGAAAGTGTACTAGCAACTCTATGTTACGGAGTTGCACACACATCAAAAACATTTGCCAATTTTCAAAACATTTCTGCTACGCAGCTACTTCAAAAGGTGCAAGAGAAAGATGAAGTGTTACAGTCCAGTATTACAAATCTCTTGGCAAACATGCGTGGAACAAAAGAGTACTGGTCTCAATGTCACACAGATGTACGATGTATGCTTCACAACCTTGGCCCACCCACATGGTTTGTCACTTCAACTTGCGCAGAGTACGCATGGGAAGACTTGGATGACTTCCTATGCATAGCTAACAAAATCAAAGCAGGTGTTGACATAAAAATACCAGGAGAACTCTGTTGTCTGGATCCAGTAAACATATCAAGGTACTTCCATCATTTCTTTATTGCCCTCTGCACTTCATTTGTAATTAAAACAGTTGCTCCACTAGGAGAAGTAGAACACTTCTGTTGGAGAAAAGAATATCAAGCCAGAGGAGCACATCACATCCACATGCTTTTGTGGATAAAAAATGTGCCAAAATTCAGTCAAGGCAGTGATGCCACTGTTTTGGACTTCATTCACAAATATATCACATGTGAAATTCCTTCAGAAACTTCACAGAGTGACCTACATGCCCACATTTTGCAATTTCAAAAACACAAATGTGGCACATATTGTGGCGCAAATATAAAAACAAAGAGAAATATTACACCAAATGCCGCTTTGGTTTCCCTAGACCAGTTTCAGCAACAGGCCAAGTGAACAGCTTCATGTCTTCAGTTAGACACAGTGTGAAAGGTAAATCACCTAAGAAAACATACAACATAAAAAGAACCAAAGCATCAAAGTACATCAATGACTACAATACAATCATTGCCCTCCGATGGAATGCAAATATATATGTGCAGTACATTGCAGACAATTCCACTGCAGTTGCACGATATGACACAGCCTACTTAACTAAAGCAGAGAAAACAGAGCTAAAAGACCTCTGGGATGACATATCATCTGACAAAACACTGACACAAAAATTGTACAGCTTCGGTATAAAAATGCTATCCCATAGAGAATGTGGCTGCTATGAACCCGCAGACCATTTAACCAGCACCACCTTATATGGGAAATCTGAACACATAGTGTGGCTAAGCCTTGGTCTTGCTGCATCCAGAAAAATAGTTGAAACAATAGCCAAAAACGATCCCAACGGCCAGAACATTCTGAAAAACAGCTTTTTAGACACATACTACCCAAACAGAAGTACTGCTTTGGAAACAATGTGCCTATAACATATATCCCAAGACTTATCATACACAAATAATATTAAACCAGATGAGAAAAAAGGTAAATACATAGTGAAAGGTTGAGAGGGCAGCCTAGTTAAACTTGCCAAAGTCAACCTCATTAATTATATGAAGCTATCTTTAAAAACTCCTCAACATAAAGAACTATACTACATGTCCTTATTCCAACTTTTTAAACCATGGAGAAAGGAAAAAGATGTATTAGACACCCATGACTCCCATGAAGATGCTTTCAATGCAACTGAAAACGACATAACAGACATAAACTTTACACAGTACAAAAATATGTTGGACAATGAACGCCAACCAGAGGAAGAATTTCAAGAACAATTAAATATAGACACTCCTGAGAGCAGTCAAACTTCTCTAACAGGAAGCTAAGAACCTCTTGGACAATCACTTATAGCAAATGAGGCAGAATTAGCCATGACAGAAGTAGAAAACACCATGTATCAGTCTGAGAAATCTACAGAAGACTTTGCTCTAATGACATCACATCTAAACAATGAGCAGAGTAGCCTTTTCCTAGAAGTAACAAAAGAAATTGAACATGGTATACAGCATGAAAGTAAAACTTGTACCTGTCAAGACTATAAACCTAAACTGCTCTATGTAAGTTGTCAAGCTGGTGCAGGCAAAACATTCTTAATAAAAATTATCAGAAAGTACCTCAAACAATTAACAAACAACAAGCTTTCAGCAGTTGTAACTGCCCACACAGGTTTAGCAGCCTACAACATAAGTGGTGTCACTTTACAACGATTGCTAATTCTGCCAGTAGAGCACCAAAACAAATTAGACTACTACAAACTTTCAGCAGAAGTTGCAATGGAGCTTTGCAGAGTATTAAAACAAATGAAAATGCTCCTAATAGATGAGGTGAGCATGGTCTCCAACCTAATGTTGGCTTTGATTCACCTCAGATTGCAAGAGGTCCTTAAAACAGACTACGAACAACTCTTTGGTGGAAAACATGTTATTGTTTAGGAGATCTTCTTCAATTAACACAAGTCAAAGGAGAACCTATTTTTAAAACCTTAGGACACAAACTGTGCTGTAGAATTCTAGGCAGCATAGGAAATGTAAATCTCCGGCAACATTTCCAATACAAAAAACTAACAGAAACAAGCGTCAGTCTGCAGACCTCACCTATGCCAATATTTTGAAAAGTATTCGGATTGGTGTACTATCTAAGGAACAGCAATCTATCTTGAATACTAGGCACATCCATGACCTATACGGCCATAACACATGTGCTACTGATGTCATTGAACAATTAGCACACAAACATCTAAAATGTATGTCCTTAATGCCAACTCTTGCAAGCTGTGCAAAATTCAATGAACAATTCTAAAAAACGAAATGCAACCACTTGTACAAATTAACTCCATAGACAAACTGGACGTGCACGTTATGACACTACCTATGTGTCAACAAGCCAGAGCATGAATAAATACCTTACAAAACTCTATCTCTAACACAGCTGGCTTAGACAAAATATTAACACAGTGTTCAAATTGTAGAGTGATGCTGAAGCATAACCTTGGTGTGGAACAAGGTTTAGTTAATGGAACACTGGGTACAGCTGTAGGCTTCCAAACATACGCACATGACAACAGCAATGTTCACTTCGACAAACTTTCAGAAGTTATAAAAATAGGACGCTCAACTGCCCGATTCCTTCTTTTCAAAGACATGTATGAACGCAGAGAACAGTTTGCTCTGTCTCTAGCATACGCAGTCACCATTCATAAATCGCAAGATCTAACTCTAGATCAAGCATTGATTGATTTTGGCAGCACAGTTTTTAAAGAAAGCATGAGTAACGTAGCACTATCACACCTACGTACACTTGAAGGACTATTTCTAGTCAACTTTGATGCAAGTAAAGTCAATGCAGACATTCCTTGTATCGTAGAGTACAAAAGACTATGTGGACTCTACACACCCCATCTCAAAATAGACCCTGTTCCTAAAAAACACAAACTTTGTAAAGGAAAACTCAAGCAATCAGAACTCACACAGGATCTCCCAATAGTACCACCAAAGGAATTGAAATCAGCTAATACTCCATCTACTAAAACCACAAAAGGATATACTGAAAAATCAAATGCAAACCAAACTCCTCAAACAAAAACTACCTCTGCAAAGAAATCTCATTGACTTCCATCAAATGACACAGACACAGAACTGCCTGGTCAATTCAGGTTTTCCAATACAACTGGTGTAAATTGCTATGCAAATATAGCAATCAATATTCTGTTCCAATTGCCACCAATTCTTGAAAACGTTTACTTAAATGGGGCAGACTAGTTGTGTTTGCAAATGTTAGTCCTTCACAGAAATGCAACAAACAACCCTACAACACTTATAGTGTTTCTGGAATAAGACAGGAATTAGACTACTGTGCAGGAATGGTGAAATTCACAATAAACACCCAAGCGGGATAAACAAGAATTTCTAATGTACTTACTGCAAGTACTAGAAAACAAAAACTAACCTATAAATGAAATTTTCCAAATTTCATATGAGTGGAAGCATACATGACTCTCTGGAACCATATAGTACAGGAACAAGTCCTTAATGAGCACTTTGTGTATGTATCCATACCTAACTGTGAATCCATTCCATTTCAACAGCTAGTACAAAATGCAAACCATGGCATGCTGTGTACTACTTGCAATTCCGATAATTGTTCCACTTTACACATATAATTGCATAGCCAATACGTAATATTAATGCTTTTACGTAACAATGCCGATGGTACCAAAAACAACTACAAGCTTACTAGCTTCACACATGGGCAAGTAGCACTTGGCAAGAAAACCTTCACAACAGTAGGCATAATCTACCACACAGTCACCACAACCAATGCAGGTCAGTATAGTGCATACATCAAAAAGAAATGTGGATGGTTTGAATGAAAGATACATCCGTTACTCTAAAACAAAGATTACCAGCAAGTCTTGCAAATCCCTACTTAATATTTTTTTAAACCAAAATGTACTCACTAATCCCCAAAAGAAGAATAACTTACAAAAGTACATTCTATGAGCAACTACAAAGTGTCCTGAAACCAACCACAGATAGATTAATGCAACAGGAGGACACAGTACTAAAAAGTGTAAATACCATCAAAAATGAACGTGCTTGAAAACATATCCTGCAAAAATACAAAACTGTAAACAGTTAGAATATGCCAACAGGTATCTAACTGCAACTATGGTACTTCGATATTTCTTCCAGCAATCAATCTGCCAAAAGGACTGCAACCATAGTACTTCAATATTACTTCCAGCAATCAATCTACCAAAAGCAACCTTGGGGAAACACACTGCTACAAACAAACCCTCAACTACTTCCAATCTATCAACAGTTAGAATACGCCAACAGTTATCTAGCTACCCCAACAATTATCACTATTATTTATAAATCTTCAACAACAACCAGAAATATAAACAAATACTGCTAAATAGAACAAAAAGATAAACAGTTATAATACACCAACTGGTGTCTAACTACACACATAGTAATAACAATTCCAAAATGGAAATAACCTCATCTATTGCTATAAATAGTGCTAATGTCACTAAACCAAACTAAGGAATTTAACAAAAATGAAACATAGAAGTTGTTTTTATCCTGCATGGGTTTTCTTTCCCACCGACCCAATGATTATGCTAACAAACACAGAAACCGAGCAGATTGCACAGTACACTTGTTTAAAGCATAGCACTAGTTAAGTACTAACTATGAGGGTCAGCAAACTATACAAATGTCTACAATGTAATGCAATACAACCTTACAAAGTAGCTATCCTAACATACTATATTTTCTTTTATCACAGACAATGAAAGTAAAATGTGTAAAACAATAAAAAAAAAAGACTGCAGAGACCCTCAACAAAACAAACAGTAAGTATACAATTAATGATGTCACACTTCTTTATAATTTCAAAATATGCATTCTCTACATATAATTCTCCAATTCTTATACTAGCATGAAAATGTTGCCTACATGGCGGTATTATGCTGCGGTGGTTGTGGTCAGGACCTGGAGTCTTGGGTGCATGGCCTCTGGCCCAAGACTCCAGGCCCTGAACTCAACCACCACAGAATAATACAGCCATAAACACAAATATCTACCCACGTACCACAGTACAAACACATAAACCATGTAATACACTCCCATACCCTAAAAAACCCTGCTAAGAATCACTAAAGGAACTATTTGCCTGAGGATCTGTCCGCGGACACCCACCCTGTCCGCGAACACCGCAAACATAGCAGTGCTGTCTCGCACTTAAACAAATGCCCCTTATGATCCACTGTTCCCTCTCCCACCCTTTCCAGCCCTCCTTCCCAACACCAAATGACCCCAAAACATGTTTTTAAGGCCCTTTCACTTCTGCGCTGTCCGTGGATATCCGTGAACACAAGATGGCGGGTGTTTCTCAAAATGATTATGTCCGTTACGCTTCCCTACAACCAATCAACGACTGCATCGGGTGTCCATGGACATGATGTAAATCGCTGAACCAATCGGTCTCCTGTCCGCGGACCGGACACAGATATCACTCATTTCTTTTCACTTACTTTTTTGTCATTTTTTTAAAAAAAACTACTGGATGGATTTACACCAAATTTACAAAAACACACTTTCGAGATCAAGCAGCCACTCCTGCTGCAAATTTGGTGAAAGTCCGTCCAGCGGTTTGGGCTTTAGGCGTGAGCAAAGTTTCTTTCCCATTATGTCTATGGAAAATAAAAAGAAATGTGGTACTCCCCTACATCCCCCCCCCCCTTGACGAAACCTCACCAAACTTGGCAAAAAGATTCAGAGTGAGCCAACTTGCAGAGTTGGGGAGGATTCGTCCACAAGCAGCAAAGTTATAAGCCGCCCAAAAAGTGCTCTTCCTATGAGATGAGCAACTTAAGCATAACTATTGGGCCGCTACCGCAGGTCCAGTAATATATATATATATATATATATATATATATATATATATATATATATATATATATATATATATATATATATATATATATATATATGAATTCAAGGAATAACTTTAGTTAATGTGTAGTTAAGGTGACTAAACATAATGCAACAAACCCCTAGAAATACAGCGCATTGGGTAACTCAGGACTGGCCTAACTCGGCGTGTTCCCGTTGATCTCCCCCATAATGTCATATCCCTCTTAATGCCATTTTGGATGACATTGTGAATCCATTCTCTTATAATATATATGTGATTTTGGGCTTTGCAAAGGGAACAAACACGCTGAGTTAAGCCGGTCTTGTGTTTCCCAATGCACTGAATTTCAACGATTTTGTTTTGTAATGTTAATTTACCTTAACTGCACTATAACTTGAATTTGAAGGGTTTTCTTATACCACCGTTTTTTCAGCACCACTGGCCATGACCATGTGTTTAAACTAAAATTGTTAAAAATGCATTTAAAAATATTACTCTGTAATAGTTCATAATCATTGCAGTGACCCATTCCTATTTTTAAAATTAGGACAGTACATTGCTCATCTAAAATAACACATTTGGATTTTTTAGATATGTTCGTGAACTACCAAAAAACTATTTCTCTGTACAGCTGCTAACATGTTTCTGAAAATGCAGTAAACCTTGAGGCCATGTATGTGTCTCTCTGTCATCACCTCATCTGTCATCAGTGATGCATTATGCATATCAGAGTAGATGTCAGCACCATTTGCTTCAGTGACATTCAAGAAGATTAATGAAGCGGCTCACGTAACAACCATACGCCCTAGAGGCTGATTCTTAATGAGTTGTCTTCATTTCTTCAATAGGAGTGAACGTAAAACACCTAGGCCATCACGTCGCCCCTCTCCTCCCGCCACCCGGTGCAGCTGTATCCCTCCTCTGTCCCCCTCTGTATCCTACCCCTGCTGTATATCTGCTCTGTTGTTACCACTGAAAAGCGCTCCGTTATGCATCTGTAATGTTGTACACCGCTGTAAAGTGTTCCGTTATGTATCTGTATTGGTGTATACCACTGTTAAGCGCTCCGTTGCTTCGCAAAGCTTGGTCTGCGCTAAATAAATACAATAATAATAATAATAATAATGAGAGTTCTAATTGGACCCAGCCAATCTACTTGATGGTGCTTCTTTGATATTTTACATATAGGTTGTACATGAAAAGGTTTGAAGATATTGGCTTCTGCTCTGTTTGGACCATGGTGTTGACACTTGTTGAAAGCCCCTTGGCCCGGCCCAATTGCAGATTGTGCTACCTGCTTCTGTTAGGCTTCATTTGTAAGTCAGCTTATCTTCAGTTTGAGATTTTCTGTTTTCTATAAAGCCAAAATAATTGTCTGCATTCCCAAGTCAAAGAATCATTTTGTGATCTCATAATTGGGCACCCGTTTGTGTTCATATAGGATTAGCACGTTCAAGAGATCAATGTGGAACTGGGTTCTTGCCTGGGATTTGAGTGACTCAAGCAAAGAAAGGAAACGGATACCTTGCCGATCAACCTACTTACATCCTAGGTAGCAGTGTTGCAGCAGTTCTCCACTGAGATGATGATAAACATAAACATCTGAAATCTACCTGGAGCTGCATTAAAATTCATTAGTATGCATTATTGCATTCATTGATTACCCTACATTTATGCAAGCACAATTGAAATGTCACGAGTGAATATGCAGTGCAAAGTCAAGCAATTTGCACCGGTACCAATGCAATTACCCATACAAAAACATCAGTTCCACATTTGTACAAAACACATTTGTGCTTGCCCAAATGTACCTTAATTTGACACAGCATGGGAGAATAAATTGCACTGGAGGACAAATGATGTTGAGTGAGGGATGGAAGACTTGGCAAAGGAAGTCCTGCATGGCTCCTACATGAAGACACAATGGGGTGGAAAACATGGATGTTTTGTTGATGAGGCTACCAGACTAAGTCAAAACCTTACACTAAAATAAAGGTGGATAGAAGATCTGGGGACTAAAGGCTACAGGTAAACGCAAAGTGGATGACAGGTTTCTTCAAACAACTAAAAATAATACTGCAGACATATACAATCAGCTGATTCAGTACGATGTTAACGTCTTTCACAGAAAGAAAGGGGAAACACACATGTGGTTAAGTATCTCATGAAAACAATATCTTTTAGCCTGGCAAGTACACACCTGAAAAAAGAAAGATGGGCTTCTATTCACAGAAAGCTCTAAAATCCCAATAATCGCCATGCATTAGTTTTCCTGTCTGAACCACAAACCTACATCAGCAAGGCCCTGCCTGCACAGTTAAGATTCCGCGCATCAGAGGGGGCCAGTAAAGGAAAGTTATTGGGAAGCACTACTAGGCCAGCTATTTCTTTCCCCTCAGCTCTACAAACAATCACCCATGCATGCTCCCAGTGGCTGAATACGCTTCTAATTTCTTATGTTTTTGCACTGTATCGAAGCAAGCCCTTGTCAACCACTAGGGTATCACACATGTAAATGAATGCATATGTATGGGGATTTTCAGAGCACTAAATTGCTAGCAAGTAAAGGTGCGCTGTACCAGAGAGGGGTATCAGCAAAATTGTTTGATGAATCGGGGGGAGGTGGGAGGGAAATGCATGGAGACGGCAAGGAATCAGGGCAGGGAGGGAGTTGAGTTCATGACTCACCAATCAGTGCTCGACAAAGATAAGTTTATTAAAGGCAAAGGTGGTGAAGATAGTAGACTTTGAAAACAGACACTGATGATCAAACTGGATATGCTTCTGAGTCTTGATTTAGAGGATTAATCTGATACTAACATATAGGTGGCTATGTTAGTAGAAAAAGTAGAAAAAACATTACCAGAATCGAAGGTGTGGACCAGTCGGTATGCAATTCAAAGTGGTTGCCATATACTTCCTACTTATAACTCTGAACTTCTAATAGATGTGTTGTAACAATATATTGGGACTGACATCATTCATGATCTCACCAATTCCAAGAGCAATGGTTGTATTACATAACCAAGTACAACTTATACCCTGAATATTGTACATGATGTATCGCATACGCTATCAGACATGTTGTTCTTAAATCAGTTACAGAATGGGAGAAGCAGACATCAAAGAACCATGCCATCTGTCATTCCAGCAATGTCATTCCATATGTCATCTAATGTTCCTCCAAATTATTTTTCTGGATGCATCATGTACACTTTATGAATGACTTTACTGATCCCATTGCTAAATCATTGAATCTCTTTTGATTCAGCAAGTCTTTCATAAACATTGGCCTATCAGCTCAATTTACAAATGGTAATATGCAAGAATGTAACTGTCCTATTCGGTCATGGGACATAAATGATACAGAAACCCCAGTGTGGATGAAGGATTAAATACATACATTAAAATGGAACAATCTGCATATTACAGAATATTACGTTTTAATTGTTGCATCTAGTGGAATCTGTCATTCCATAACATGAATGAAGGATGAAAGAGGGGGCACTATCTAGGTATAGACATTAAAACATTTTACTTTCTAGTGAGTCTTTTCAAATTGTCCCCATTGCATTTAGCTAACCCCGGCATTACATCATACTAGCACAAGTTATTTATTTTTTCATTGCACTCATTGTTTATGCATAACCCAACTCAGAGACACTGCTGACGAGAATGACCTGAGGATGAATTCTGAGAAAACAAACAAAACACACATTTCAAAAGTGTGATCAGTAAAATAAGCTTCTAATTGGTACATAAACGGGGTATGAATTAACATCATTAATCAATGTAAAAATCTACGGTTCTTTATAGATAATTTCTCTCTGCTAATCACCCTACCCTTTATTCTTTCTTTTACATATAATTGTTCTGCCTTTTCTAAATGTCATTCTCTAACCATATTATTCTTTGTCATTCGCCTCTCCCACCTTCACTTTTCTTGATGATCTCGATTCCCTTCTCTTTATTCGCCTCTCCACACCACTCTGTTTTTTCTTCTTGGTGACTTTATCATGCACCTCCCTTCTACCTGCTTTCCCATTCTTCTCGTACACCTTGTTAACTCGTTTTGTCTGATCCAGCTCTCAATCCCTTCTTGTCAGATTGTGGGTTCCTCCCTTGACCCCATTTTCATCTCCTTCCTATCAGACACTTCTGTCATGGCTCACTCAACATATTAATCTGATCACTCTCTTCTTTCCTTCTCCCCTTTTTTCCCTACTTACCTCCTCCCACTACCTCTTCTGACTAATATCTCTGGCATGATCTTCACTCCTTTAATCCCTCATCCTTCCACCTGTCACTTTCTTCTTCCTTACCACTGTACACCATCACAATTCAATGTATTCTGAACTCACAGACTCCCATATTGATTCTACTGTTCAATCAATACTTGATCCATCATATAACGAACCGCCCTCCTTGACTAGCTACTTCTTTCTGGCACCTTCATTCTTCACTTTGTAGAGTTGAGTGCATCTGTAAGAAATCAGTATCTGATAAGGACGTTTTAAATCTATCTGCCCTTCCCTCATCCTATGACTCTCTTCTGCTTAATACAAAATAAATTATATTTTTCTCATCACCTTTACTCTCTATCTCTCACCATTCATGTCACTTATTTCAGTTGCTTAACAACACTCTTTGCCCTGACATCCTGACCGTTTCCTCTCTTCCCCTCTCTACTCCACCCTCAATGATTATCCTTTCTCCCTCTGTACCTCACCTACCCCTTTTCCCCCTCAACATTCTTCATTTTCTTCTATCACTGACTTTTACAATGCCCAATTCCTAATGTGCACCTATCCTAATGCTCACCACTTGAACCTAGCCATTTCTCCTTACGACCCCTGTCTACCCTAACTTATCTTCTATCTTACCTGACTCTTTAACATTTCTGTTTCTTCTTTCTCTCTCCTCTCTTCTTTTAAACATGCTATCATTAAACCCATCTTGAATAAATGCTCCGTTGACTCACCCCTTTCTTCTAATTGTTGTCCTATCTCCTTATTCCGATTTGTATCTAAATTCCTGAAAGGATTGTATACAATCTGGTGTCCTCCTCTCTCAACCTTCACTCTCTTGTCACCAACTTAGAATCTGGACTTCGACCAGCACTCTTCTCAGAGTCTGCCATTTTTCATATCTCTGCCCACCACAATAAGCTATCCTCTATACGTCCTTCTCGACCTATCAGCTATGTTCGACACTATTGATCACTCTACTCTTACATCCTCTCTATCTTCTCTTGGTCAAACCAGTTCTGCTCAACATTGGTTCCAGTGATATGTCTATGATTGGTCGTATTCTGTCTTTTGGACCAGCCATATATTGTCCTGGTCTGCTACTTTTTGGTCTCCCCAATGCTGTTTTCTTGGACCTGTACTGGTTTCTCTATACACTGTCCCTCATTTCACACTGATAATTTAATTCAAACTTTCCTGTCAGAAGCAGAAAAAACATGATTCATAATACTCACCAAATGAATGATAATTCATCAAAAAAGCAGTATACAACTTTGTATACATTATCAAAGGTTAAAATAGTAAAGCATTAAATTTCAGGTAGAACATATCCATATATACATGCAGGTAATATCTATCAGCGTTTGAAGTACTAAATGATTTCATTCAATTCATGCTAACATTCCTCCATTGGGGCGACATCTAAGACGATGTTCGCCGGAATGGAAAAACAAATGAACCCCGAATTTATGAAGGCAGTCATTTGGCCAAGTCTGTTGCATCCATATAATTTGATGTTCCAGAAAATAGTACCAGTCTATGGGCCTCATTACGAGGTTGGAGGTAGCCATGGAGCTATTAGCTCCATGGCTGCCTCCAAAACCCTACCGACTCTGCCCTGGTGAATGGAGCAATTACCGGTCCATTCCAAGGTTGGCGGGACCGGTAATTCCCCATTCACCAGGGCCCTTCCCCATTCCCATTTGAGCCCCCATGGGGCTCAATGGGAATGGGGAAGGCGCTAATAACGGTACTGCAATTTCAGCTCCAGAGTCCCTTTGCGGGTCCCGTCCTTAATGCCTGGAAAAACCAGGCGTTAAGGGAGGACCCGCAACGGGAACTCGTAGTAGGGCGGTAAGGGATTACCGGCACCGGTGCCCTTACCAGTGCCGGTAATCCCTTACCGCCCACCTCGTAATGAGGCCCTATGTCTGCCATTGTATTAATTAGACCTGCAATATGCCTTAATATTATATTGCATTCATGGGTAGCAGGTACACAGATATTCTCGTGCTGTCACTTCTATGCTGATGACACCCAAATCTTATTTTCCTTTTCTTTTCTCTTGGATCGTCTCCATTGCTCTGTGTCATCCTGTCTGAAGACCATCCACTCTTGGATGTCCTCTCACTTTCTTTACCTCAATCTATCCTAGACCAAAGTCCTATTCTTCACTCCCTCCTCCTTCTCCCCTCCCCAGCGCCCATCAACCTTCACTTTGCTGTTGCTGTCTTTCCTTTCTCTCCCTCAGCACATAACCTAGGTGTCATCGTTGAATCTTCTCTCTCTCTTTTCCTCTCATACTCACCTGTGTCTTACACACATGCTTACTAATAACTTATCACATTTGAGAAACTCAACACAATCCTTACCTCAACAGCCATATCCCTCACACTCATCCCAATAGTTTTTCCTCTCTGATGTTGGTCCTGTTATTTGCCTTAATGATCTTTCCTACCACCCCCTCCCCGATCTTCCACTTGCTTTCTTCACACTAAGGTCTGGCAATTCCGTTGAAGGGTCACAATATTCCCCCTTTTGTAGAAAGCCCGACGCCATAAAATCACTATGATATGATAAGTCATTTATAAAGCACCTGAACACAAGTATTTCTAGGCGTGGCAAGACAAGGAAGGGGAGACAAGGGCGGACAAAACAAACGATCTTACTAGGCCTTGTGGCATTCAGATTGTGCAAGTGCAGGGGGAAGGGTGGCGGTGATTGGTGCAGAATGAATATTTGATAACAAACATAACGTATGACTACCACTGCCTGCATCTGTCATTTCGATCATAATACTCTTTGTCATGCGCATCCCTTTCTCTCATTTACGGCTACTAAACATTGTATCTTCCTTCTTATTTTCTCACATCTCAACTATTGCTCTGCTCTCCTACTCATCCTTCCTTCTTCTCATCTTACCCCTCTTTTCTATTCTCTAATTCTTCTATCCATCTTCTCTTTCATCTCTCGTCTATTACACCTCCTGTTCTCTCAGCTTGCGTCCTACCACTCAACATCTGTCTTCTCTTTCACTTTCTCTTGATGGTTTTCAAATGTCTATATAGTCTTGGCCCAACCTATCTATCCTTGTTGGTTACATTCTACCCCCTCCACCACATTGGTCACTTTTTACTTCCCTCCACCCCGACTCCTCGGCTCCAAATCACTGTTCCTTCTCTCTGTACCAAGGCCTTCTGCTTTCATTCCTTTTCCTTGCTGGACTAAACACTGGAACTCTCTTCCTCTTGATATACAGAAGTCCCCCTCTATTGAAGTCTCAGACACTCGTTTAAAATATAATGTATTTTCTTCTCTGTCCAACTTGTAATCTATTTATCTGTTTACTGCCCGTCTACTGCGTTCTCCATATATAGCCATCATGACCATTATTCTATGTCACGCTAAATAAATATCAATAATTGCAAATACAAATAAAAGATAATGTATACAAGTATATTTATGCAGGAGTTTATTTGAAGGAAATCAACTAAAAAGGTTTAGCACTTTTGAATTGTGTTTGAGAAGATGTAAAATAGCCATGTAACCGAGCTCCCATCATTTGAAAACCGATCCTCCTGTTCCAAGGAAGCTGCTAGGAAAATAAGGAGCACATCTGTTGGTGTGAGAGTGCACTATAGCGCTGCTGAAGCAAACACAAAAGCTGATACTCTGGCAAGGATAGTGATAAGATTGGTGTAAAATCCTGTCCAGTGTGGTAAAAGTGGAAAATGTGCTTTCTGTACTATTAACACGTGTGCCCTGCCACACTATTAGTGTCAGTTTCCTTTCCTTAAAGTTCAACATTGCACTGTTGGGAGGAGTACATACCAAATACAGAGGAGCGTGCTGTCCACCAGCAACCGATTTATTTCATTTATTGCATTTGTTCACAGCGCCTAGACCCAGAGGTATAACGGCGCTAGTGCCTAGTCGGTACATAGTCGGTTCGCTATTGACTATTATGTTCTACAAACCGTGAAGTGTTATTTCTTGTGTAAATCGACATGCATTTCAAGGGCACGGTTATTTGTGATGCCCGCAAGTGTGCTGAGTTGCTTAGTACACAAAAGACATTTTATATTGTGATCCTATAAGCATTTTGCTTGCAGTTTCACATCATTATTTGGGGGACGTGAGTCCACACTTTGAATTTAAGCATATATGTATGCGGGTCCCACTAGGGCATAACCTCTTATATTTCGAGGAGTATGCATGTGATCGAAATATGTATGCCATGTGAGGCTGCACTGTGCATATGCGGGGCTGCCTATGCAATTTACGAAGATTTTGAAAAACATGAGGTATTGTGCACTTTGAGCGAAAGGGAATAATAACAAAACAATGGTGTTTTTGCTAATTCCCAGACGGCGGAACACTGTGGCTTCAAAAAGAGATCCGCCAGGTTCCCACCAACACAAACATCACAGACATGTCCACAATCAAGACTCGGCCCCTAATCACCTCCAGCCCTTTAAACAAACACAATAGAATTCAATTACCTGTACAGAGTAAACGCCCTGAAGACCAAAGGCTGCAAAAACCTGGAAAACACCCCAACCTTCAAAATCCGATGCTCTGAAAGGTATTGGAAGCAAGGTTCTCAGTCTGATATAAAAGTGTATCTATCACCACAATGTATATTATGCACCTTAACAGAAATGATTATCATCTTTCTAGTTAATTTCTAACATCGAACGATATTTTACTTTGTAGTGGATTAACAAGCCTAGTTGTGGTGTAACATTTCATTACACGAACGCCGGCAGCTTGTGCAAGGTCTACAGGACAGAGACATTACTGGCAAAGTGCACATGTATTAAAGAGAAGCAACCCGTACTCGGCCCTAAGACGTAGTGTAATTGACTCGCGCTGCAACAAGTAGCAAGGCGAGTTTCACGGGAAGTACAGAGCGGACATGGAAAACACATATCAGGACGGTTGTCTTTTATTTATGTCCAGAAATGATCCCAATGGCCCAGAACAGATCAAACTGCGTGTGATGTGTTCCTTTCCTGAGCCTCGACGACACATGTTTACTCTTTACAGGGGTGTCTCGTTACTCCTGATAGCGAGTACTTGGCAACGTCATCGTGAATAATCTAGGTACATACATTTAGGATATGCGTGCTGCTAGCTTACTGAAAATACAGGCAGCGACGTCTACTTAGCTGTACAAACAAGAAATGTCAGGGCATGGTTATAAACGAGAAGCCCATGTCAGCATTATCCCTTGAGCTAATAAAGACTGGATCCGCAAACAGCACTGTGTACACAGGTACAGACATTATCATAGATGCATCATGGTAACAGAAATCGCAGAATCTTCTTATCAAGCGCACTCTTCATGTTGTATCAAGATGACGGTCCCGAGCTTGGACAACCATTTCTAAATATTTTGGCCACAATTCTCCTTATCCTGCAAGCCTATGATACGTTTCGGCGTGATCGAATCCCAAACTGATCTGAAGGTGGATTTCTGGGTTTCTTGTGTTGGCTCTCGGGTGGAAGCTCATGCTGAGTGGTCAAGTTTGTTCAAAACGCTCTTGGGTGTATTTGCCTAGGCTTGTTCTGCCGATCGCAGATGCCACATGCAATGGAAACCACTGCGTGTCATTCTAGAGAATTATGTGATCAATTATCCACTTTATTTTCTATAAATATACAACATATCTACTAAAAGATGAAACCTAACACTCTTGCTGGGAAGTTGAATGCTGAATCATTACAGTGCATAAGCGGCACCAGCTGCAATCAATTGCAACCTTCAAGCAGCTCAATACCAAACTATTCTTCTCCATAATTAAAAAATAAAATGCGCGGGTTCCAGCAAGATGGCTTCCCTGCCAAGCTGGTTAAGGTTGTAACTCAACTGATACCTTTAACTCACACACGACTGAAGCTGATAAAATCTTCTTTTACTTCAACATTTGCTCCTCCTAGTCTAGAAATGGCTCACATCACACCCCTATCAAAGAAAGTCGATTCAGATGCTGCTGACCTCTCTAATTCTCGTCCAATTTCCACCTTTCCCTAACCAGCTAAATTGCTTGGGAAGGTTGAGACTCGGCAGCTTCAGATATGTATTGAGGACAGTAATCTCTTTGATCCTCCCGAGGCTGTATTTAGTCTGGATAGGGGCAGTGAACAGGGACGTCATTTCACGAAAATGTCAGGGGTAGTGGAAGTGACATCACAAGACCATTGATCTCTGATGACATCACAGGAAGTGATGCAATTTTACCCCACCACAAGTGACAGCACAGGAAGTGATGGCACACAACTTTTCACCCCTTGCCCAAACAGGAAGTGGCATCACATAGCATTGTTCCTCAGTACACTAAGAACAATATGTGGCAGACCTCGGAATGTGCAGAAGTGATCAAGTGACGTGAAACATGATATCATGCCTGTGGGCACTTGGGGTAAGCTTGCACTGCCATTTTCATGAACCATTGAACTAACATTTTGCAGAAAGATACTCAAGTGAAAATGACAATGCACAGCAAATTTAGTGGGCTTTATTGCCAACGTTGAACGGAAGAGAATTGTATTATTTAACCCACCCCTCCTCACAGATAGAAGATCTGGCAAGTGGCTGTTGCAAGTATCTAGGAGCTACAATATCATCATATTTTGTCTTTAGTGCTTATGACGCGCCATAGCCAGCAGGCATCAGGGCGCACATATACATTGAAAGACAGACCAAGAAACAATAGTGACAGACATATAGGGGGGAGGCTAGTGAGTAGTGAGGATACTAGACCGGCAGTCTAATCATTGTTGAATCAGTTACTATTTATATAGTAGCACCTTGAGACGTTTTTTGGTATCTTCAACCACCTGCACTAGTTTTTCATCCCCCTACATCACCTCTGCCACCACATATGGATGTAGCAAAGCTGAATGGGAAACATACAAGACAAAAAGACCAAATGATAGACCTTCCGCCAGTGATACTGTAAAGACAGCTCACTGTTGCGGTACTGATTAAGCGTAATGATTTGGAGCACACATTCCTTCTATAGCTCCACCAAGGTCAAATCGACAGAACGCAACCATGTTGATAGCCAGACTTGACTTAATACAGCTGGTGCTTAGACAGTGGCCGGCATAAGAGTGCCAATGTGAAAGATACTACATGCCTGTATTTCCTGACAGATAAGCGTCCTACACATCTCTGCATACCACCACAAGTCCCATTTAGCAATGAAAACCACCCACTCCACTTGCTTATGGCTAGCGCCTAGTCCTACTCTGAGTCCCTCCCCTTATATTTTATCTGGTGCCACTTTAATGCATGTGCCAAGCAGTGTGACTACTGCAGAACTGCGCAATAGGAAAACGTGTAATGGTGATGCAGTGTGGTGATCTTCAAGGACATGCTTCCTTCGCCTTGTTTGTCAAGGATGCTAACTTGTGATGGGAATTGCTGGTTTGCCATGGGCTTTTTCCTAAGGCACTTTGATTTTACAGACTCAAAGCTATGGCATGTGTTGGACCTTTCTTGGCCTGCCATGGTGCAAATTATATAACAAAGGTGGCCCCTTATAAATGTAATGTCCCCTACATGGACATATAAGAAACTGTTAAGATATTGACACAAAAATGTTAGGACAGATTGACAGACTATACGTCAAAAAATATGTGCACATTACAGATACAAGGAAAAAACAAGCACAGTGGTCAGCTTTATACATAGGTACTACAGGTTGCCTCAGAATTCACCAGCAAAAATTACAACAAAAGTAGTCTATAAAGGAGTGCAAGCCCGGTAAGAAGTAACACAATTTATGCTGGGCTCAGTTACAGCTGGGAAAGCGAAATTCAAACAGAATGCAGAACAGAACTGCATGTAAAGCGCTGTCAAAATTATGCCCCAAAATGAAATCTTTTATAATGGTACAAACTAATAAGTAATGGTATGCCCTCTGCTACTCCGCACCCATAAACATTTGAACTCGGTTTCTTTAACTGTTTGCTACATATGCTCAGGCTTCCAACGCCACCGCCTCTATGCATTACTGCTGCCACCTCTTTAATAGTACAGGCATCCTTAGCCCTTAGTGCTCCATGCCTCATGACTGCTATTTGGCCGTGCCCTATGGTCGCTAACGTACAACCGCAACTGTGTTGTGCCCTATGGTCGCCCAGACCCCACTTGCATTGTGTTGTGCCCTATGGTCGCCCAGACCCCACTTGCATTGTGTTGTGCCCTATGGTCGCTTAGACCATACTTGCATTGTGTTGTGCCCTATGGTCGCCCAGACCCCACTTGCATTGTGTTGTGCCGTATGGTCGCCTAGACCCCACTTGCATTGTGTTGTGCCCCATGGTCGCCTAGACCCCACTTGCATTGTGTTGTGCCCTATGGTCGCCTAGACCCCACCTGCATTGCGTTGTGCCCTATGGTCGCCTAGACCTCATTCGCATTGTGTTGTGCCCTATGGTCGCCTAGACCCCACTTGCATTGTGTTGTGCCCTATGGTCGCCTAGACCCCACTTGCATTGTGTTGTGCCCTATGGTCGCCTTGACCTCATTCGCATTGTGTTGTGCCCTACCTATAACGCCTATGCCCCCTTCACGCCACTCCCCTGTACATTACCTTAGCCCCAGCATGCTACTCTGCCTGACTGCGATCATGTTCCCTTTCTGTGTCATGCAAAGTAACATACCCTGCACTGGCAACAGTTACCTAGCCTATAATAATGGTTTAGTCAGACCCGCCTGCCCAAGACACCACCCGATCACCTGCCCTACACCATTCCTGCCCACCACACCAGCCTTCCCCCCGGATACCAAGTCCGCCCTTCCCACCCATAGACATGCACACGTTCCGCATGTCGCAGCTAACACACACCTAGCTGTCTATAAGCAGAACCCCATCAACACGAGAGCATCTTGCCCTACCATTGACTACAACACCTCTACATTAGCTAACCCAACCAACTCCCGTAACACTACCCTCATCCCCTCCGATCGGAATTCGAGACTTGGCGCTAGAACCCACTACAGACCTAGCAAAGGCCCTACCAAATCACTTAATAAGATCAACCCTCACACTGTAACACCCATCAACACTATCCATCCCAGTCTTAAAGGAGCTCTCCTAAATGTCAGATCATTAGTCGCCCATGCCTCAGAAGTCGCTGACATCATTCTAACAAACAACCTGGACTTCCTTGCGGTAACCGAAACATGGCTGCACGATGCTGCAGGTCCATCTCTTACCCTAGCCATACCTGATAACTACACCATCCTTAGAGCAGATAGACCGAACGCTCGAGGTGGCGGCGTAGCTATCATCTTTAAGACCACGCTTGACATCAGACTATCCGCTGCTCCCCCACTCAAATCCTGTGAACACATTACAGTCAAATTTCAAACCTCCCCTAAAAGTACTATTACGCTGCACTTAATTTACCGACCCCCGGGCCCTCCTGGCTCATTTGAGGAAGACATCACTTCACTAGTTGCTGAAAGTTCCAAACCATCAGCACAATTGATTATACTCGGAGACTTTAACCTTGGGTTTAACGACCCCCTAGACACCCCAGCCACTGCCCTGGCCATGGCATTAGAGGAGCATGGCCTCCAACAACTTTGCTCCAAACCTACCCACTCGAAAGGCAGAATCCTTGACTGGATAACTACCCTTAACTGCAACATTACTACGAAAGATCCCACACAACTTATCTGGACTGACCACCACCTCCTCCCGTTTGACATTCTTACCAGCAACTCAGCACATAAAAGGCCTATCATGGCACCTGCCTGCCCTACTAGGAAAAAGAGCAATATCACAGCGGAAGCCCTAATACCTCTGGTGATCCCTACTTTAAACGCACTACCCGCCACAATGGACTTGAACCAACTGGTCAACGCCTACAATGAGTCCATGGCCAAAGCCATTGACATCATTGCCCCACTGAAACTGCGCAAAGGAATACCCAAAGCGCACCTGAACACATGGTTCACCCCGGAGCTCAAAACCCTGCGTCAACAAAAAAACAAACTTGAAGCACTCTGGAAATCAGTGCCTTCTATAAATAACAGAACCAATCTCACCAACATCTCCACCCTCTACAAAAATGAGATTATACGGGCCAAGAAAGAATCTCTCAATACTAGGATCTCCCAGGCAAGCTCCAGTACTAAGGAGCTCTTTAACATACTAAAGGAATTAGAAAACCCCATTACCCCCACTGACTCTTGCACTAAGGATAAACCCTGGTGCACAGGGATCCAGAATGCCCTAGCTAACAAAATCTCAGGGCTCCAAACTAAAATCAACAACAAACGACAACAACTCACTCTCGATCCCACCTCCTTCCCCACGCCCCCTCCACCTACTGCCACTAATTCAGGCTTCACCTTCAAAAAGGTATCCATATTGGAGGTTCAGAAAATTATAGCATCCCTCAAACCATCGAATTGCAAGGGGGACAGCTGCCCCGCACAGATCATAAAAGATGCAGCTAGGGATCTCTCCCCATTTATCACCAAATTAATAAACCTGTCCTTCGCCAACAACATGGTCCCCAGCAATCTGAAACAGTCCTGGGTCCTACCGCTACTAAAAAAAACTACTCTCAACCCTGACATCCCCACGAATTACAGACCCATTACCACCGTCCCATTCCTACTAAAAATCTTGGATAGAGTGGCTTATTTACAAATCCAGGACTACCTTGAGGCCAATCACCTACTAGGAACTCGCCAATCTGGCTTCAGACCACAACACGGGACAGAAACGGCCCTTGTTGATCTCAAAAGCCAGATAGACGAACTCAAAGACAAAAACAAGGCTGCCATCCTTCTACTCCTTGACCTCTCCGCTGCCTTTGACCTGGTCGACCATAAAATCCTGTGCAACCATTTATCTCTGGCAGCACACTTCTCCCACTCTGCAGTCACATGGATACAATCTTTCCTGGACAACAGAACCATGCGGGTCTTCTCCCCCCTAGCAGCGGCTGACCCCATCCCCATCACCTGCGGTGTCCCACAAGGATCCTGCGTCTCACCTACCCTTTACAATATTTTCACCAAGCCCTTATTCGACAAGCTGGACAATCTGGGTGTCACCTATACTAACTACGCAGATGACACCCAGATACTCCTCACCTTATCAGGCAACTACAACAAGGACGCCAAATGGATCAATGAAGTCTTTTCCATCATTCAGGCATGGATGGCCACACATGGCCTATGCCTGAATGATGACAAGACTGAATTGCTTCTTGTCGGCTCACCGAACACTATCAGTAAACTCTGTCCCGGCTACACTAGCTTCACTATTGACGGTAACACCATACCCATTGCCAAGAGCGTAAAAACCCTCGGTTTCTACCTAGACACGAACATCAACCTAGCTAAACAAATCAACATGACCGCCTCAGCCACTGCCTACACCGGTAAACTTATCAGGGCCTGCAGACCACTGATCTCCCCTAGCAACTGTCTCATCCTAGCCAGAGCACTCATTCAATCTAAACTGGATTACTGTAATAGCCTCTATGTAGGTGCCAACAAAACAGTAATCAATAAATTGCAAGTTTTACAAAATAACGCACTCCGTGCCGCCCTCAATATTCCTAGAAGGGAACACATCTCCGCCACCAGAACTGCCTGCAAATGGTTGTCCATCCAACAGAAAATTGATTTGAAAACCATATGCCTTACTTACAAAGCCCTCAATCATCTTGCCCCACCCTACCTCTCGAACAAATTTACACTAAGACAGAACACTAGAACCACCAGATCGTCCAACTCATTACAACTAACAGTTCCCAAATACTCCCTCAAAAGAGCCGGAGGATCCAGCTTCCCAACCTTGGCATCACAACTCTGGAATTCCATCCCACTGGATATTAAATCCACACCTACTTTCCAACCTTTCAGAACCAAGGTCATTTCCTGGTTAACCAACAAATAACTGTCCTACCACATATGTATGCACTCCGAATGTCCAATTTTATGTATATTGTTTGTATACTATTATCTATGCCCTATCAATACTGTACTATTGTCTTTTACCTGTAACCTGATGTTCAAAGCGCATATATACCCCCGGGTCAAGAGCGCTATATAAATAAATAAACAAACAAACAAAACAAACAAACAAACATCGCAACATTAGCTCAATCCCCCAAATGAAGCATATTAGAGAAGCTATGTTATTCCCCTATCGCAGGACATACATCACCCAGAGATGATTGGGTCCTGCAATTCTTACCACACCACCCTCAACCCCCACTGTGATGTCACAGTCCAACCCACGGGCCCCACATCATAGTGCCAAAACTCTTCTGTTTATGTAGTCACTCCAAGGGGAGCACTGATCATTTTGAATGACAGTGCTTAGATGACCTGGCCATAGGTGCTATATAAATGCAAATAGCAACAGCGAGAGCAATAACTAATAGCAATAGCAAACACATCAGGCAAGAGGTCGGAATGGGAAAGAAGACACCATGTGAAGTTGTCTCTCTGGGGGTGGGTTGGGGAGCCAGTTACAGGTAAAAATTATTCATATCATCTGGGAAGACTGAAAATCTCATGAGCTAATGATGGCAATGCCACAAGACGTGCTCAGAAACAAATGTGTGTCCCATGAAGCAATGAGTGATAGGAGGTGATGGGAGCGGGTTAGGGGGGAACAATACAATTGAGTGGAGTGAGGGGACCCGGAAAAAACAATGAGGACACATGTTGAGTGCCAGTGAGTGCCAGTGAGGAGGCAGAACATGGCCCTGGTCATGGCCAGAGGCCATGACCAGTGGGCCACAAAAATGCTATTGGTGCAACATATTTCAAAAAAGGTAGCAGTCTCTCCTCTCCAGAAAGAACAAGGCATGATAACCTGTTCTGAGATGAGTGTTTGCAGCACACACTTTTTGCCAACTGTACCTTTCACAGATGGGAAATTTCCATTAGCATATCAGTCTTTGTCCCGCCCACACACATGGGCAGTCCAGCACCGAAATGCTATGCCTATTTCTCTCTGAATAAGAGTACCAACAGCAACCCCATATACATGTTTCAGCCTTGTTGGGGCTCATCAGTGAGGTGAAGCTGTGCCTCTCTGAGCACAGCGAGCAGGGAGCCCACGACTGGTTGCCCCCAGGTAACTCACGATGACCAACCCCACTTTCCTTGCAAATATTTCATGACCTGGACTGTGGATGAACATATAAAATGCAGGTCACCTTACGGGGGTGATAAAGATATGGTTCCCAGAGAAATTACAGTATGAAGAGATGATAAAGGAGAATGAAGAGTAGAATGTGGTCGAGGATTCGACCAGAGGGGTGGAATGTAGAAGAGGAGTTGAACACATTATCCCTAACTCCCACCCCCTCACAGCTGTCATGCTGGAACAGTAGAAGAAGGGCTCTATATGGGACCCCATGTGCTGTTCCTATACAAAGCCATACTGAACGAAACGAAAATACTTAAGAGAGACAATATAAATGAAGTGACAAGAGAAACATGTATGAAATGATAAAGTAGTCATGAATGCAAAAGAAGACCAAGTAACTTGCAAGTGTAAATATGAAGTAACGCAAGGCAGAACAAACATATATGAAGCTTGCTAGAGAGGAATATATAAAATGGCTAGGATGGCCCTAGCTAGAAAATGGACACTGGTTTGTGCAAAGATTCAATTCAGCTATCTCAGAAACAGAACAGTCAGGAGACTCTGGAAGAGCAGCTTCTTGTGCAAAACAAAGAGCAGTCTATGTTAGCTTGGACCATGGACGAGACATACTTCTCTTAGATTATAGAAGAAAAAACATCAGCAGGAACCAGGTATTGGACAATTAAAAGTGTATAAAGTCTATACAAGATAGAGTGAGGAAGTCTCTAAAGGCCAAGACAAGCAATGACACCGAGTATAATTAAATAAAATAGCAGCAAATAAGAGGTCAAAATTGACAAATTCATGGTTTCTTCACATGTGACTCAGAAGTAGTCAAAAACAAGGGCTATTCATTAAGCCTAGGATGAAGATAGTGATGTGCTAACACTCACTTGAATTTCCTAGAACAGAGAGTGAGCTACAAGTAAACTACAGATGGGAAAACTTGGCTCATGGTCTGATGAGAGATGATGGACTAATTGGGAAGTTAGGGAGTAGTCTGATGTGAGTCAAGCACCTGGGTTTTGGTTTCCTTATGTGCTGCTAGCTGAGCTGAAAGTCCAAGGTTGGGTGAGAATGCCAACCAATCAGTGGGTCTATGAAACAACCTGCTACACAATAGAATGTGTTTTCACACAAAGCAACTGTGCCACAGAGTAGTCTTATTCAAGAAAATTGTATTGAAATAAACCGATGAAATCAATTGTGCACATGACTAAAGTGCCCTGTATTGACACGTGTTTCGGCTTCACAAGAGCCTTTTTCAAAACATAGGGCATGTGTTCTAGTCACATTTAAGGTCTGATAGGCAATCATGTGTGGGTGAAATCCAACTTGCTTACTTCAAAATCACGGGTTATAATCCCACCTGTAACATACATGCTGCGGTCTCTGCACATCAGCTGTGTGAACGTGAAAACACATTCTATTATACTCAACCATGGAGGTAGGAGTTTTTTGGTTCCTCCGCAACCTTAACACGCCTTAACAGGAAAGTATCAGGTTGCAAGGCATAACAAGTTGTAACCCTATAATAACCCTCTCAATCATTTCCTAAACCTGCTATACAATGTTGCATAGACCAATCTGCTGCCATTGTGTTCACTATAATCAGTATTATATGTCTTTAGTGGTAGTTTGAGGCATGCCTTACAAACAAGAGACAGCCAATGGTGTACTAACCCCTATGTATTCTAAAAGTAGATATGTTCCCCTAACCAATCCCTCATGCGAATATGTTTTACAGTTTGCATTATATGATGGCATCATAGGTGACTCATATTGGGGTATAAAACCTCTGTGTAATCATGTTTATGTGTGTGCATGCAACAGTCCGATGTCTGTCAGTTGACCCTGCTTTATTAAATTGAGAATAAAGTAGTACATTTCCATATTCTTTGAGTCAGTCTGGTTATTTGGTGTGAGGTCTTTATTGGCAATTCCATCTAGCACAAGAGAGGCTTCAAGGTGATAAAGCACACTACCAGCTGAAGATGGTGAATGACTAATGCCGCTGGCGCTGCCTATTCCAAGTGCTGAGGGCACAGAGGTTTGTACTCCTAATCGAGAGGACCTAATGGGCACTGAGTTGCTTATTGTGACTCGCAGGGCTGCATATAGGCGTAGAACCACAATTTAGGGTGGAGGACATGATAGTATGAGAGCTGAATGACATACCAGGGCTAAGCAACTTGTCATTAGCTTGAGGCCCAAGCCAGGCTGATTTTTGCCAGGCCCAATGTGACTGTCCAACTCTGGCAGATCTGTGTGAGCAGGCACAGAAACAGGCCTAGTCTAAACCCTTGCGGTGTTCAAGATGTTTTGGATGAATGGTCTCCTGTACTTTGAGCTCAATAATCCTGTTAGGACCAACAAGAGGTTGGTGGTGTCCCAATGTCACAGGAGATTCCTACTGGACTTTGCTTGTGACATTTCTTTGGCAGGTCACTGAGGAGTGACCGAGACAGCTGAGAGGTTGTACGCCCATTTCTGGTGGCCCGATATGGGTGTAAATACAAAGGAGCTTGTAAGGTCTTGGCCAACTTGTTAATCCTCTGGTAAGTTTGGTGGACAACAAAGGTCCGCTTAATTCCACTACCAGAGGTTGGGCATCCTTTCAATGAAATAGGCATTTACTTTGTAGGTCCTTTGTATCCTCAGACCTCTTCAGGGAACCAGTAATTATTGGTTGCGTTAGACCATGCTACCGGGTATCCAGAGGAACCTTGAGAAGCATCCAAGACCTAGTAGTGATGAAGGATTAATAGGGATATTCTTCTGTGTAGGATTCCCCAAATAAGTCATTTCTGATAGGGGGTTCACCTTCATATCTGTGTATATGAAGGCTACGTGGGATGAGTTCTCCACAGCTTCCACCAACAAACAAATGGGCTTGTGAAGCGGTTCAAGACCCTAAAAGACATGATAGGTGGCTTGGAAGAGCACCACAGTAGAAAATGGGATATTTGCCTGCCATGCCCTCAGTTTGCCTACTGGCAGATGCATCAGAGCGGTGTAAGGTTCAGTCCATTTGAGCTTCTGTTTGGTTATCCTGTTAGGGATCCACTCTTACTGATGTAAGAAGTATGGGAGGGCAATCCCCAATCTCCTTCCCATGACATATTGGATAATATACGTGGCTTCAGATCCAAAATGGCCAAGTAAAGAGAACAGCACATACACAGTCTGAAAGCCAGCCAGGAGCTCATGAAGCATTGGCATGACTAGACGGCTGCAGTGACAGTTACACTCCAGGACAGATGGTCTGGCCCATAGAGCCTCTCAAGCCCAGCACCATTAATGACAAGTGGACTGGGCCCTCTCTGGTGCTTGAAAAGATCAGACAGTTTAACTACCACATTAATACAAAGAACCCAAGACAAACAGGGTCTATCAGGTTAATCGGCTGGAGCCTCATTACTGCCGGGATGACTTTCTGATAGCTCTCGGGCTGACAATGAGACTGAGGAGGATGCAGATCCCCTCTCAGACCTACTGAACCCATAGTCCACTAATGGGGCTCTGGGGGGAGTCCAGTATCTCCACACTTAAGCAAACAGAAATTGTTCTACTGCCAGCAGCTTCTGGGCCAGTACAGGAGTCTGTTCTCACATTGCTATACACACCACCATTGGTATTATTTTGGCAAGTTGTGTTCTGCATAACATTGCAACACACCATGCCATACCTGTGGAAGTGCAGGAGGGTTTATGTACAAATCCGCAGGCCTCATCGATACCCTAGCACAGCAAAGGGCAAAGGATAGAGAGAACTTTCTCACTCATCAGCACCTTTTTATAACACAAAAGGGTGCGCTTGTCCTTCAGGATGACTGAAAGCTGGAATCTCTCCTACATCACCATATGATATGATATGATGTGATGTGGCATTTATAACACGCCTGTACACAACGGTTTCTAGGTAAGACAATACAAGGAGGGGGGAACAAAGGGAGGACAAAATAAAAATCTTACTAGGCCTTGTGTCATTCAGAGTGTGCACGTGTGGGGAAGAGGAAAGGTGAGAAGTGCCAGGGAAGAGGGGAAGCGGGAAGTGCAGTTGACTCACAAGTGCAGCCAGTGGGTGGCTCATAAGTGGAGAGTGAAGGGACTGTAGGGATGCAGATACAGACCTTTAAGTCCTGGGGAGCCCGGAAGCAGTGCTAGGGGATCTGGACATGCAGGAGCCTGGGCCCGAGTTCAGGGAGTGACCAGGTGACAACTGCACGGAGCAGTCAGGTGCATTAGCAGGGGAGAGGAAGAGAGAAAGCGGAAGCAAATCGAAGGTCTTGAGTTGCTTCCAGAACTGGAGGTGGTTCTGCTCAAGTTTGAGAGAGGCAGGGAGGTTGCTCCAGAGGGAGGCCACAGCTGCGTAGATCTGCCCACAACTCTCTGCTTGGAGAAGCATCTGACCCTCAGAGAGCTCAAGAAAGAAGAACGTTGGAGGTAGACTGTTCCCAGGCGCCAGAGAGCCTTGTGTAGCTCATTTAAAATGTTTTTCCAGCAACCCACTATTTTGACATATTTTGTTATACTTGTGCATGTTTAGTTTTGATTTCTTGGCTGAGTGTTGATCCTTCTGTCAAAAGTCACGCAATTACTTTCTTTTTTGACAAGTGGATTCATTTTTAATTTCAAATATTGAAATAAGCCGGAAAATGTCTTAAAATTGCCACTATTACTTGAGCCATTTCTCATATATCTTGTCTTCGTCTGGGAAATACAAACATTTACACATTTTGAAATGTCAGCGTTTCTGAAACCCTGTTTCAGCAAATGTTCGCTCCTCTTTCCAGCGAGGTGAATATGGTTTGCATGCATGGATTCCAATTCCCAACGAGAACCAACTTTGTGTAACCCGTTTGGAGCAACTTGATTATTTTAAAAAACAACTGCATTATATTTTGGAAATATCACGCATCTGCGAAACTTACATTTAAGATGCCAATCCTCATTAGCGCGCTTCGCTGATAATGAACAATCCAGGTTACTGAGGTCGCACAGTTTTTGTTTTTGTATTTTAAGACATAATACAACTATAGTGTAAAATGGTTGCTGTATTTACTGACAAAAGCGTAGGTAATGGGTTCCTACACAATGAAAATACATTATAAAGATGGAGGTGGTTCGAATGTGTTAAATTATTACGAAATGGGAATAATGTGCACATATTCATTTCTTTCGTGTACAGTCATCAATAGTTATTATTTTGCACCAATAAAACAAAAACTGTCTATGATTCGGGAGAGTCACGAATTTACTAAACAGATACACGTCACAATGATATGCTATCTCAACATGATGTAAGAATACATTGTTTAATCATTATGTCAGAATCGTTTTGAAAGTTACAAAATGCAGTATATTGTCCAAGTGCATGTCTAGGGAATAATTTAGAAACAGGCCAGGGAGGGCATCTGAGAAGAGGCATGAAACAGCAGATGCTGACATGGAAAGAAGGTTATCTAGATTCTTACATCTTAATTTGTTGACAGGAAGAGATGAGTGGAGGACGACCAGGATAATACAGCTGCATTGGCTGCACACACGGATGTTGTTGAGCTCTTCTCCTAAGTTAAGGAGAGACCCGGTCAGCAGGGTGCCAGACGTTCGTGTAATCAATGGGCGGCAGCAGGAAGGTTTGGACTTTCCACTCTCCTGCAATCTGTAACTTGATATCTGTAATAACACAAAGGATTGGCCCTGCCTCTTATCTTCGTATTTATTGAGCATCCCCTCCAGCATATTGCGTGTGCTAGGGTGAAGCTACTTAAGATGGCGCTCTGTTTTCAATTCCCCCACAAATGCTAAAGCCGTCTCAGCATCTCCCTGAACTCCAATTTGCTAAAAATAAACTAAAGGGACACGGCATATCATTATTAATGGCATCCTTAACACTTTCAGAACAGTTAAAAACCTTTCAGATAAAGAAATCCCTTTATTCAAACTGTGAAAACAGGGCATTCTCATTCCTCCAGTCATTAGATACTGTGTACACTTGCTTCACTGAAAATGATACACAACACCAGCTTTCCAACCCTGCTAAGTGGAGGCTGCAATGTGGTTTGAACTGTTTGCCAGTGATTGAGTGACAAGTCTACTGAAAAGATCTTCAGGGACATGTTTAGAATTTGAGTATGGAACTGAACTAAGGGTGTCAGATACCATAACTTAAAATCCTGCTTCATGGGGAAAGTCCAGTCCCTCGACAAGACACCACCAGTGCAGAATTCCTCTATCAGTTCTGCATGAGCTAAAATAGAGGATGTTAGTTGCATTATATGATGTAGTAGAGACGATCTCACTATGCACTGCATGTGTAAAGTAAGCACTTGTACGACTTGTGCAGAGATGGGGTCGCACTTCTGACAGGGCCCACATGTGTTCCCTCTTGAAGGGAGTCTATTTTGGACCCACGGGTTGTGAGGAAAGCTCTGGGCTATGTGCTTGCTGTGGGGGCATGGTGATGCCATGCAACATGGCTGCACTACCCAGTCCCGTGCTTAGAAGCTGGAAGAGTTTAGCATTAAGGGCATCACGAATGAGCAATACAATACAAGTCGGGCAATGCATGGTGGAGACTGAGAGTGTGGCAAGAGGCCTCAGGCCGAGAACAGGACCTGCTTATACACACACTTTGGGTTACCATTTACTGAAAACCCTATTTGTTACAGACACAGGAAACACGTGTTTCACTTGGCCCTATGGGCACCATATGTGTATAGTCCAAATTGCGGGAAATTCCCCTTTATAGGTCAGTCTGGAATGGGGCAGATGGCCCAGATCTGATTGAGGAGTAATCCGTGCGGCCTTAAAACCCTCTTGATTATCATGCCACCTCCTCCCTACCTGCCAAAAGCAATTCCCATAAACTGCACTGTTCACTGACTATTGAACTGTGAACATTGTCTGCAAAGAGTGTCAGAGCCTACTCTTTGCAGCACTGATGGATTTACACACCTGCATATTGTTGGGTACTGAGCTCAGATTAAGAATGTAGATACATGGATGGGTTACTTTTAATTTTCAACGAACATGATGGCCAGGATTAATTACAATAAATCCAAAGAGAGAGAACATATTTGCAGCGTTTAGCTTAACGAAGATGTTATTTCTTAACAGAACAAACTTGCAAGGTTATAGAATTAGGCGCCATTTTATCTAATGATGGGTGCACCAAGAAAGTGATTTTGCACCCCTTCAAATTGTACTTCACAATCTCAGGAAACATGCATACTTGAAGAAAACTTTAAAGAATGTATTCATGATTTAAACAGGATGCCTTGTTGACTGTTAATGAAATCTCTTTGAACAAGAAACAAGGTTAGTGACCTGAATAATGGTCTTCTGGTCCACGGGGATTATTTCTTTCACAGTCTCAGAATTGCTGATGAAACGTCTGACCATGAGGTGAAGGACATCTGCAAATATGAAAGTGCCTGTTGTCGTGCCTATTTGTAAGGGTGCTTGTTGTTGCAACAAAGCCCAAATGCAAATTATGAGGCCATTGCCACTGTGCATCTAATGAGGCAATAGGTAGTGTGCCTCTACCTCCTCCCACTTCTCATAAATGCTGCTGCCCTGACACTCTTGCTTGCACATCATTGTATTGTGCTCAAACACATACAGCTGATGATCCATTGCATCACTCCGAGATTTCTCATGACTAGTACAGGAAGGAGAAGCCAACCAGCGTACTGTGAAAACAATGAATCAAAGCTCTTGACGCTGGTCAATACCCCATGCACTGCAGCCAGAACCTCCTTGCAAGGTTAACAACTGTTGCTGCAGTTCTCCCATCAGTAATCAGAATTTGCATAGGCCACTGGAATCCAGGGTTTGCCACAACAGAATAGAGAAATTATCAATATTATATAATTGAGCAGGTGCTACATGTGATGTGGCATTTGATATAGTGGGCCACACTTGCTGGCTTGATGGGATCGGTGAGCACTACTATGCATGGCACCAACATGGGGGGAAGGCTTTTTGTCCCATGTTCCAATTAATGGCACATCTGAGGTATTTTCAGGGGTAACGGTCCAGACTGATGATATTTTACAATGCATTAAACATCTCTTGAAGTAAACGGATTTTACATGCTTTCTTGTCACGCCTGGGAAGAGGAGAAGGAGGAGCATGGAATACACGAGGAACACATGTTGAGAGTCAACCTTGTGTTATTTGAAGAGATTTCTGATCTGTGACAGGAAGGCTGTTTCTCATAGAGACTGTACACAGGTAGGGGGTGAGCATCTATAACTACTACAGCCTCTGTATCTGCAGCATTATTCTCCTCCTAAGAACCAATCTTTGCAGCAGAAAGACATGTTCCTGTCTGAACTCTAATGGATAATATTATTTGTGTTCATCATTATTCATGTCACCATCATCATCCTCATCATCATATTTAACTGACTTATCAACTGATGTGGCAAAGGAAATAGAAATTCGGGATTTGCCATCTGCTGCTACTGTTCGAAAAGACAGTGTGCTGTTCTTCCCCAATCTTTTGTAGATGAAATCTGCACCATACCCCCCCTTCTGCCCTTGAGAAAGTGGAAGGAACAGTGAAACTTCCGCTGTCTCAGTGGCTGTTCATCGGTGTTGTGCAATACAGGTGCATTTTCTTGTACCGCTGCATGAAAGATTGTGACTTGAAACAGGGGAGTGCAAAGAGAGCTGATTAATACTATGAACTGGATATGTGCAAATCTAGCATCCTGAGTGCACAAAGCAAGGGCTGCTTCAGATGTGAAAAGACAATTGGCCTCCTTAGGACCCTGGCGGCCCCGGAAAGCATGGTGCCAGTAAGGGAGTGGCACTGTTCATTCCGGTCCGCCCTATTACAAGGTCTTCAGCGGGTCCCGCTAAGGAACGCCTGTTTAGACAAGGCGTCCTTAGCGGGACCCTCTAGCAGACCAGGATGCTAACAACGGGTCCGTCATTCATTTTTACCGGCTCCCAGAAAAGGGCAATTACCGGGTCCGCCAAGGTCGGCATGACCCGGTTATTGCCTTTTTCTGGGCTCTAGTAAAAATTAATGACCGGTGGCAGCCATGCCCTTAATAAGGGCACGGCCACCGCCCGGGTCGTAATGAGACCCAATGAGCAGTACGTCTTCACTTGTCTCTGGCTTGGTCGGCTTCTGGCATCTTATTATAATGTGTCATTCACTACCTTCCTGATTCTCTGCTGCTTTCTCCCACAAAAATACCACAGAAGCTGCCCTCAAAGATTGTCTGCTTCTCCTCCCAGTTGCCACCCGATGGCGCATTTCTCATCAACTCACTTTGAGAGATAAACAAATACTGGTGTATCACCTGTCTCCCTGAATCTCGGCTACTTGCTCCCACAAAAATCACATGCATGCATGAGTCTCACACAAGATCCCCTCACGGATTCTCTGCTCATCCTCCAAGTGCCCCCCAATGGTGCCTCTGTTGTCTACTCACTTTGAGAGACATTGAGAATTACTATACTTGAACCAAACATGCAGGTTTACCAAAATGCACAACACAGCATATTTGCAATGCTGAAAAAAATTAGCATTTTCACTTCCGACATGTTCATGCATTTTAAAATGTTAGGGATGAGATATTCTTGTGTGGCAGCCACACATCTTTTGCAATAATGACCCATAAGGTATACCATTTCTACTACTAAGAGCTCTGCCTGAGTGTATGTTCTTAGGATTATTGTGCTTCAATGTGCTTCATTAGCTACTTCTGTTTATACAATGTTGATTGGTTGAGCAGATCAATATTTTTAACATTCCTACCTCTTTTGCAATGAAATTCTGTCCGTGATGCTATTGTTTGGGATTGTGGCGACTTATGATGCAGGTCCCACAAGGGGAAAACAAAGGATCCCCCAGTCATCCGGTCCATTCATAGTCTCCCATTGAAATAGGTCTAATGATTGACCAACAATTTGTTACAATATTTTGTTGTTGTTGAATTGTATCCCAAAAATATAGATGGTTTGGTTGGGGTTAGGCTAAATTGAAGGTGGTTTAGGGGCAAGCAGGGGGAGTAGAGCAATTGCAGACAGTCACCCTCCGACCCCTGTTTTTTTTTACCAAAAATGTTGAATTAAATCAATTCAACCAAAAGAAAATTAGGTTTAAAAATACATCCCCTCATATGTTTTCCACACATTAATGCTCTCAAGCCACCTTAACATGTTAGAATACATTTACATCTCAATCATGTATCGGAATGGCAGACAAATCACAGCTAGAAAGTTTCCAATTGTTAAATGGTAGAATGACTAACAAGGGGCCTGTAGTTCACAAAGGAATGCAAACAAACACCTCTGTATCTTTTAAGAATGAGAGCAGAATTTTGAAAAGTCAGCAGCTCAAGAGTGTGGCTCTTTGTGAGCAAGCATAATCATAATCCATTATTATACATCACTCTGTCGGGGTGTGATAAGCCAGGGCAATGGCAGAGTTGTATCAGGTTCCAATTTTGTAGTTTAGAAGAATATTGGCAAACTCAGGGGTAGAAATTTCAAGTTGAAAGCTACTAGTCAGCCATGAAATGTCACTCGCCACCTCACCTCCACTCCCAGAGTCCTTGCTCAAGGTAAGAGTCTCCTGACCCTACCTCCTCATTTGAAACAAAAATGCTGTCCCATTGTGCCTAATAGCGCACACGGCGCGTGGTTCCACTCCCAGCTCGCCCGCTTTATGTTTTTTGTGGCTCCCGGCCACCCCGTCCTGATTGATGCTCGCCTCGGAGCCCAAACACAGGCCATGGACATGGCGTCAGCGGCTGATGTGCGCCACTCCCAGAGACCCTGCACAAGGTAAGAGTCTCCTGACCCTACCTCCTCATTTTAAACAAAAATGCTGTCCCATTGTGCCTTGCAGCACACAGCGCATGGTTCCTCCCCCTGTTCGCCCGCTTCCAGGTTTCTCTTGCTCCTGCCCACCCCTGTCCTGATTGTTGCTCGCCACGGAGCCCAAACACACGCCATGGACACAGCCTCAGCGGTTGATGCGCGCCATTCCCAGAGACCCAGCAAAAGGTAAGAGTCTCCTGACCCTACCTGCTCATTTTAAACAAAAATGCAGTCCCATTGTGCCTAACAGCGCACACAGCTTGTGGTTCCTCTCCCTGCCTACCCACTTCCCGGCTTCTCTTGCTCCCACCCACCCCTGTCCTGATTGGTGCTCGCCACAGAGCCCAAACACAGGCCATGGACACGGCCTCAGTGGCTGATGTACGCCATTCCCAGATACCCTGCACAAGGTAAGAGTCTCCTGACCCTAACTCCTAATTGTAAACAAAAATGCAGTCCCATTGTGCCTAACAGCGCACACAGCTTGTGGTTCCTCTCCCTGCCTACCCACTTCCCGGCTTCTCTTGCTCCCACCCACCCCTGTCCTGATTGGTGCTCGCCACAGAGCCCAAACACAGGCCATGGACACGGCCTCAGTGGCTGATGTACGCCATTCCCAGATACCCTGCACAAGGTAAGAGTCTCCTGACCCTACCTCCTAATTGTAAACAAAAATGCAGCCCCATTGTGCCTAACAGCGTGCTAGGTGGGTGCTTCCTCACCCTGCTGGCACGCTTCCTGCTTTCTCTTGCTCACGCTCACCCCGTCCTGATTAGTGCTCGCCACAGAGCCCAAACACAGGCCATGGACATGGCCTCAGCGGCTGATGCGCACCACTCCCAGAGACCCTGCACAAGTTAAGTGTCTCCTGACCCTACCTCCTCATTTTAAATAAAAATGCTGTCCCATTGTGTCTAACAGCACACACAGTGCGTGGTTCCTCTCCCTGCCCGGCTGCTTCCTGGTTTGTCTTGTTCTCGCCCACCCCTGTCCTGATTGGTGCTCGCCACGGAGCCCAAACACAAGCTATGGACACGGCCTCAGTGGCTGAAGCACGCCATTCCCTGAGACCCTGCACAAGGTAAGAGTCTCCTGACCCTACCTCCTCATTTTAAACAAAAATGTGGTCCCATTGTGCTAATAGCGCACATGGCGCGTGTTTCTTCTCCCTGCCCGCCCACTTCCTGGCTTCTCTTGCTCCCGCCCACCCCCGTCCTTATTGGTGCACTGCTCCCTCATGAAGGACTCTCCAGGGCAGCCCTCTGCCCGGCAGCCCCTGCGGCTAAGGACCCCAAGGCTAAGGGCAGCTCCAATAGAGGCAGCCCCAGAAAGTGTCAGCAGGTGTCCGCAGTGTCGGAATAGAAAAGATATTGTGCCTCCTATTGTGGAAAATATATTTAATATTGACCTACACCAAGCTGCTCGAAAGTCGGTTGCAAGAGAAATCTGTGTTGCAAGGTCCTGACCTTTAATCCATGTAGGTCGCCATTTTAGGTCAAACTGCCATTTTAGGATTTGTGTGGAAAAGTCATCCTGTGAGCTAAAACAGTGGACGATGTCAATGCAAAATACAACATGGCCGTCTTGACCTCTGTACATCGCAAATGTGTAATCTGCCTGCAGGCTACTTTTTGAGGTCATGAACTGAGACCTCGTCCTACGATGACCTATGTGTAAAAGGACTACTCTCGCAATGAAACCAATCCACGAGTATATATTATGATAATGTATTTACATATTGAACGAAGAACATCTGTTTTACTACATTGTATTTATGTTTAAGAAGACCTGCAATGCGAAACTTTAGAATACACGGTTAATGCAAATGATTATTGTTACATGTAATAAAAACAAACCAGTTAGATGCGGTTATTTGCGATTTCGTAAATGAACCCTAGAATTGGTGATGTATAAAGTGGAATATTAACCCGAAGTGGGGCTGGACATAGTGCCCACAAAATGTATAAAAAGTGAATGCATTCTAATGTACGCTCTCTCACTGAACACACTGAACCACGCTGGAGTTCGTTGTATTGTACTGAGGGCCGATAGCTATTCGACTTTGCACTGTTTTTGTATTTGAATTCAGTAGAGAATAAAGTACTTTGTATGTTCCTTTGTAACCCGTGTTCGGTGTATTTCCTTTTGGGGTACTCAGCCTTGATATTTTGTTTCTGTTTTCACAGTTGGCGCCCGAATAGGGGCCCTCAAGATTGATGCTGGATTGTTGAAGGTTGACACATGCTATCGGACCGGGATTGGACGGTGTGACAAAAAGTAAGGGGCCCTGGATGAGACGCGACACCTCAGCAGTGCTGCACGATCCGATCCCTGGACGACTGGCCTGTGGTCTGAGACGGCATATTGAAGAGGGTCCACTTATCGAGGCGGGCAGATTTGCCGAAATCACCATACACGAGGTAAGATTAGTTAGGTAAGATTCTTAGAAGTACCGATCGGTCCTCCTTAGGTTTAGCCAGGTGAGTCGTGACCCGACTCTTAATTTAACACTGGCAATTTGAATTTTGGCAAATTGTATCTGCAGACACAATTATTGACCAGGTAACACCAAGAATTTGAGATATGCCTGGGAAATTGTCTACCTGCTTTAGGGCATTATTCCGCAGTGATAGACAATCTTTGGAATTTAGCCATCCCGCACCACAGGAGGGTCGCCGGCATGTACTATGTACTGTAAGCATGGCATTGGAAGTATAGTATTTAATGATATTTGGCACAGACAAACCAGACATGCCTCCGAACTTCAGTGGCCAATCAATGGTAGATCCCTCGCATTGAATAGTATTGTCAAAGAAAAAGGCTAGACCTGCAGCATTTGATATTTTGCAGAATTGGAAAAAAGAAGCATTACAACAGCTTAAGAGTAGAGAGAAACATGTGCGCCATCATAAAACAAATGCCGAAAAAGCGTTAGTATATGACCAGGATAAACAGTCTGAATTGGCTAAAAATATGGAAAGGGCTTTCTCACTTGGTATTCAGAAAATCTATCCTTCCAAAGATCTTCATGATTCTGATGAGATTTTGGAGAAAATATTAAATTAACAAAGGCCTGGTGCCTCTGCGCCACCTCCGTATGTTCCTCTTCCCACTGCTGTACCTTTTCCTGTTGTTATTCCTGCTCTCCCTGCTCAACCTGTTGTTCCTATTCCCCCGACTTTTGTCCCTCCACCTGCTCCTCCGTCTCTTTTTATCGCACCAGTTATAGCTCCTCCATCGAATTTGCCTGCTCCCCCTCTTCCAAGTGGTCTTGGGCCGCTTGTAATCGATCCTGGTGCAGGTTCAAAGGTTGTCACTCGCAGTACTGTACCACTGGAGAAGAAACGTGAGTTAATTGCATGGGCTAAGCATTGTATGGAGAAGGATGATCAGGCTAGTGTTTTTTCCACACTTTTTAATACGGATAATTTTCCTGAGAAAAATGTTTTTATTGAAGGTTTGGGGATTCAGTTATGTAATAATGTGGGGAAGATTAAATAATGCGGATGTTCCGCAAGGGTTAAGGGATCTAAATACTTTAGCACTTTCCAGAGACTCTGTGGAGAAGGTAAATGAGCATGTCGAGAGGTTATTTGAGTATATAAAGGAGTTATAAAGGATACCGAATGAGGATGATGAAGAGGAAAGTATGTATGTACAGAAACGGTACCTTCCATGTCGTAAACCGATATTGGAGGAAATGCAAATTTGTAAGAAAGATGCGATTAGATGGGTTTCAGACATATCGATAACTCCAGTTAAGGTATATGACACATATAGTCAATATAAGTTGGAAATGCAGAGGAAAGTGATACAGGTAATGGTAGAGTACCTGCAGGATGAATGTGTAAAGAGGAAGATTAGTTGTCCCACAGAGTTATTGAATATTTATAAGAGAGCTTTTTCACTTGACACTTCTTCGACTGCTTTAGCGCTCGACTTGGCTCTGTTGCTTAGTAAGCGTTCGGAGTTGCCTACGAGAGAGGTTCCTCCGACATTTGTCCCGAAGGTTGAGGTTGCGGCCAATGTTGCTCAAAGTATAGTCGCTGTGGACATTCCTGCACATTTTGTATCACAGTTTGTTCACGTCCCGTTTTCACAACAGGAAGTGAACACCATTAGACAGTCTATTCCTGATATTAGGAAAAATCTGACAGGGTTCTATAAAGAGATGGAATCTGTTTTGCAATCCTCAGTGTTCACCTTAGGTGAGATTGTACTCCTGCCCGTAGATTTATGGAAACAAGTTAGAACTATTGACGATGTATCCGGGTTGGGAGATACATGGGTGAATTTAACTAGGCTCAATGGTGAAAGGCCAGCTGGCGAAAGACCACAACAGGTGATATCAACTCTGCCTGATAGAATTATTGCTAAATTAAAAACCATAATTCCCGAAAAAAAGAATTATTTGGGACAAGCTTACGGCCTGTGTCCAAGGAAAGTCTGAGGGTGCTACCGAGTTCTTTAATCGGTTCGAACAGGTATTTTCAGATTTCAGTGGACAAGACTAAGGCACAGAGTCTGGGAAAATATTATTTGTGGACAAATTTGTACGTGGATTGCTGCCTGACATCCAGTCACAGATTATGTCCCCTGAGAGCGCTTGGCAGGCGAAATCGCAATCAAAAGTACTGCACATGGCTCAGTACTATGAGAATCGTGTCAATAATGAAAAAGATAGGATTGAAAAACGGAAAGGTGATTTAAAAAACAAAGGTGCTGTTGCAGCAAATTGTTAGAGGCACCAGAGGGGGTAACTCTCAGGTTAGAGGTCAGTATGTCCCACAGGGGAATGTGCCCTTGGGTCCTGTGAACATTAATCAATGTGCTTATTGTCGTCGAGAGGGTCATTGGCGAGCACAATGCCCCGTCCTTCAACAGAGGTCGAATAATAATATGGGTAGGCGATCCAGAGGTTGCCCGGATGTAGGGGGCCCTGGTAGAGGTCAGTTTACACAGGACCCTCAACAGCCTTTTTCACAGGACAATCAGACTCCGAGTGCGGACACTAGGAACATATTCGATCATCCTTCCGCTGCATATTTATCTGAAGAGCTTCCTTTTGATACTATTCTGTTTCATTAGGATTGCCCGAAGCAGGGTTTGGAACCTACACCTATTCCCGTGAATCAGAAAGGTCCCTACGTTGAGATGATGGTGGGAAATAGGAAACATCAGTTTTTGATAGACACTGGAGCACAGAAGTGTTCCATTGATCGTTTGCGGGTTCCAAACATTCCACTGTCAGGGCAAACCAATGTTTCTGTAGGGATTTCCGGTACACCAGTTGTTTGTCCGGTCTCTATGCCGGTACCTATTTCTTTGGGTCCCTTTACGGACCAGTGTCCTTTTCTATTGACCTCGGATTGCGGGGAAAACTTGCTGGGGTTGAATTTGTTAAAAGAATTGAATGCAGTGATTTATTGTTCTTCCGATGGAGGGCGCTTGACGATTTCACCACAGCAATCTTCTGCCTCACAATTTCTGACTTCACCTTTGCCTCCAGAATTCATTGATGTACCAGAGAACTTGTGGGCTGTTGACGGCAATGATGTCGGTCTTTTGCAGATTGAGCTTGTTAAGATAGTTTTGAAACATGGAATTGAGCTGCCACGCATTCCCCAGTATAAGATTTTGGCTAAGGGCGAGCGAGCTTTGAAATGTATTGTTTCCGATTTTGTGCACTGCGGTGTGATTGAAGAAATTTCAGGAAGTTTGTGTAATAGTCCGATTTTACCCGTGTACAAGAAAGGCGATAATGTAATTCCATTCTTGATAATTGATTTACGTGCCATAAATAAAGTTGTGGCACCGCAATTTCCAATTGTGCCTGATGTGATGACAATTCTAACCATGATTCCAGCTACAGCTACTCACTTCAGTGTTGTGGACCTAAAGAATGTGTTCTTTAGTATTCCTATACACAAGGATAGTAGATATTTGTTCGCGTTCACCTTAGGGGGACGCTCGTTTACATTTACTTGGGCACCTCAAGGGTACACAGAGAGTCCTAGTATTTATAGAAGGGCATTGAAAGAACAACTTGATACCCTTGATTTGCCCTCTACTTGTACTTTGCTTCAGTACATTGATGATTTGCTTCTGGCTGCGGACTCTGAGACTGCCTGTAAGGAGGGCACTTTTGTTACTACTTATTCATCTAGCTGAGCATGGTCACAAAGCTTTGCTTAAGAAATTTAAATATTGTTGTCAGGAGGTCGCCTATTTAGGCTATCTCCTGTCAAAGGTGGGAAGAAGATTGACACCTGAAAGAATAAAACACATTTCTGGCATGTCTGTCCCAAATATGCAGAAGAAGTTAGGGCCTTGATAGGTATGGCTTCTTACTGTAGGTTGTGGATCCCAAATTTTTCACTAGTGATAAAACCGATGTTGGCCTTGACGAAGAAGGGCATTTCTTTGCCGTTGCCATGGACCTCGGAAAACCAGCAATCGTTTGACTTGCTTAAGACTGCATTATGCTCTGCATCAGTTTTGGGCACACCAAACTATGAAAAGGCCTTTGTATTGTTTGTGCATGAATGTGATGGATGTGCTTTGGCTGTATTAACGCAGGAGCATGGAGGGAAGAATAGGCTGTGAGGTTACTATTCCTCCGCCCTTGATCCTGTAGCATGCACTTTGCCAAGATGTTTGCGCGCTGTCGCTGCTGCTGCTGCTGCTGCTGCGTCTGTAAAGCAGAGTGAGGGAATGGTCCTAGGCCATGATTTCACCCTGACGGTGCCTCACTCTGCAGATGTTCTATTGAACCGAACTCAAACGCAACACCTCACTTCCGCACGGTTGAGGAGATATGATTTGATCTTGTTTGCCCCTCACATTCAAATTAAGAGGTGTTGTGTTCTTAATCCGGCTGAACTCCTACCTTTCCCGCAAGATATTACTTGCAGCGATGAAGACTCACATGATTGTTTGTATACGACTGAACAAGAAACAAAGGGCAGGATTGATTTGAAAGATACCCCTTTGGATAATCCACAAGCAGAGCTGTTTTGTGACGGCTCCTGCTTTAAACTTCCGGGTGGTACATCCACAGCCGCTTCTGCAATCACTATCTTGAGCACGGTTGTGGAAACTAAGAGAATTACGCATAATTCTGCGCAGGCCGCAGAGATTATAGCATTAACCCGAGCTTGTGAACTTTCCGAGGGGCTTGTAGTAAATATATATACTGATAGTCAGTATGCCTTTGGGGTGGTTCAAAACTTTGGGAGACTTTGGTCAGAAAGAGGATTCCTAACCTCGCATGGCACCAAGATCCAACATGGCACCCTAATAGTGCAACTACTCTCAGCACTTGCGCTCCCTACTCAGTTAGCAGTTGTAAAATGTGCAGCACATCACAAGATTGCAGATAATATTGGAAGAGGGAATGATTTCTCTGATCAAATAGCTAGACAAACTGCCACTGATCTCTTTATGGAGATATATGTTTCTAGGGAGACTGAAAATGCTTATGTGATGGATGAGGGTGTGGGGTCTGTACGGGATATCCAAGCCGATGCCACAGTAGAGGAAGCTAAGAGGTGGGCTGAGGACTTGGGAAAACTTGATGATGATGGGTGTTGGGTGGACACGGTGGATGGAAAATGGTTACTTCCCGATGCTTACGTGATGATGATGGTTGTAATGGCACACAGTCCTACGCATGTGTGTGCCCAACAGATGACGAAAATGTTAGAAAAAGTTTGGGTAAATGACAAAATTTCAAAAATTGCTCAGCACTACGTCCAGAATTGTATGATTTGCTTGCAACATAATGTGCGAAAGGGGACAGCAACCCCGAGGGGAAGTTTTGGGCCACCCTCTGTCCCATTTGAAGTAATTCACTTTGATTTCATTGAAATGGAGAGATGCAACAATTTAAAATATGTATTGGTAGTCATTTGTGCCTTTAGTAAGTGGGTTGAGGCTTTCCCTGTTAAAGATGCTACAGCCATGACCACTGCAAAAACCATGTTAAAGGAGTACTTTCCCCGGTTCGGTTTGCCGAGAGTTATCTGGTCAGACAATGGTCCACACTTTGTCGCCGCTGTAATCCTACAGATATGTACAGCGTTACGAATTGACAAACGGTTCCATTCGGCCAGACATCCTCAGAGCGCCGGACTAGTAGAAAGACACAACGGTATCATCAAGAACAAGCCCGCTAAGTGTGCCGGCACCAAACTAAAATGGCCGGACGCCTTACCGATCGTGTTACTAGCTATGCGTACAACCCCTCAAACTTAGACTGGGCTCTCTCCATTTCAGGTGGTAATGCGGAGGCCTGCCAATATCTGGAATGTTCCAAAATCTCGAAATATGAGAAATATTGAAAATGTACTAATTTCAATTTATTGTAGCCAATTGACTAAAAACCTGTATTTGATTTACCACCAAGTATGAGAGGACTTACCTGTGCGTTACGAAGGCCCGGGCCATGGCATACGACCGGGGAGCTGGGTGCTCATTAAATCATTTGAGCGCACCTCCTGCCTCACGCCTCGCTGGCGTGGGCCATTCCAGGTCCTGTTGGTCACCCAAACAGCGGTGCGGGTAGCTGGCCGAAAGAATTGGATCCACCCGTCACACATCAAGAAACTTCCTCACCCTGTGCCACACGTTACAGAAGAAGCAGAACCCCTCGCTGATACTCCAACTGATGATCACAAAGCAGTAAGCAGCACTGACAGTGTGTCGGAGAATATCTCTAAGCCCGAGAGGCTTGGGGAATCTGCCATTCTGTTTCCACACTCTCCACAAATTTTGCACCCGGAAATGGCTGTTTCAAATTCAGCCTCTTCATCTGTCCCTGATACGTTGCTTCCAACGGGAAGTGACAACACATTGTTTCCGGATCAATCAGTACCAGGAAGAGCCAGATATCACTTGTGTCCGAGAAAATAGACATACGGCACGGTTCTGCTGTGCATCTGATAAGACATACGGCACGGTTCGGCTGTGCATTCAAGGAAAGAAAAGAGTCATCGAGGGCTTGCTTTTGCCCAAATTTGAGAAAGGGGATTCTGTTGGCTAGGGTTTTGGAAGGACACAAAAATCGCGCGACCGGGGGGTCGCCAGCAATGAGCATTGGGGTTTCCGTTTTGAAGACTGCAATGCCTGCTGCCGCCGTCGCTCGTATTGGACTTGTAAATAAGGGGGTGACCAACCGGGGCAATGGACAAAATGCCTGAGCCCCAAAAACGTACTGCTGTATTTTTGTAATAATTTTTGGTTTTATAATAGGCACTGTTGTAGGCCTCTGGTATTTAGAAGAAGCGTATCCTTTAGAGTTTTCGCTACCGACTAAAAATGTACTCACTGTCCATACACCTTTTGTGCATTTGCATACTTTGTCCCCTAGAGATTCCCAACACAGACAAAGGTATCGTAATAATACACTGTTACTTATCATGAACGCGACACATGCCATTTTTAATAGGTCCAATTGCTGGATCTGTTCACATTTACCGCAACACGGGGATAAGGGGCTGGGTTGGTATGTTCATCCTTTACCGTTGACAACTGCTTGCTATGCTTCTCTTAGAGCACTATTCTTTGGCCGATGGAATGATAGCGTCTCAGGGAACTTTGATGGCACCAATTTGAATAGTTTTCGGAAATGTGTTTTGACTCCCCTGGGATACTCTATTTTTGCAAAAAGGAGTAAACCGAATGTTGCTTCTATTAGGCCTTCTGATAGACTGTCCCATCCCTTTCAATCTTTGATTTCCTTTAAAATGGCTCCGATAGGCAATAAGGATGCCATGCCTCCTTCTCACACTGTTAACCATAGCCCCGATTCAGTTTCTTTCTGCATACAGAGGAATGGCACTCGGTCAATGGGAGTTTTTAAAGGTTGTGCCAACGTTGCGAATTTGACTGGGGAAGACAGACCTTTGTATGTAGGCGAACCTGTCTATTTTGTTTGCGGTTATGTAGCGTTTCCATGGTTGGCCAGGGATTGGCAGGGAACCTGTTATTTAGGGATCCTTTTACCTGGGGTGGTCATAGCAAGTACTATAGAAATTTCAAAAGCTCGTCCACGACGGGACGAGAATGGTGTCACCCCAGCTCAACTTTTGGGAGATATAGCGAAATCAATTGTGCCATTTTGGGGGCAGATAGCGAATTCAGAGGATATCAGGAGACTAGCAAGAGTACTGGAGAGAAACATCAACCGGACGACGGATATACTCTACAATATGACATTAGAGCAGGAAGCAATAAGATTAGTAACACTCCAAAATCGTATGGCATTAGATGTAATTTTAGCTGAGCGTGGTGGTGTATGCAAATTAGTGGGGTCCGCTTGCTGTGTTTTCATACCGAATTCCTCCCCAACTATCTTCAAGGCAATACAGAATCTGCACGTCCTTAGTTCCAAAGTGCATGTTCCCGAGGGAAATTGGGATCTTGGTGCTTGGTTCTGGTACTTCTTGCGATCTTGGGGTTGGAAGGTCTTATTAACTATTTTAGGAATTCTGTTGTTCCTTTGTTGCTGTATTCAGTGTCTGCCTGGTATGTGTTCAATGCTAGGCGGATGTTGCGCACAAGCAATAGATTCTATAGGACATAAGGTGTATGCCTCAAATAAGACTTCCAAAGAATATGTGTTAAAAGATATATTAGTAAAAGACCTAATGGCAATAGATATTTCAGATGGTGATTCAGGGTACATAGATACTAATGCATGGAATTATTCGCAAGGAGACCCAAAGAAGTTTTTAGCACTTGGCATAGGCCAAAAGGAGGGTTTGTTGGAATAGAAAAGATATCGTGCCTCCTATTGTGGAAAATATATTTAATATTGGCCTACGCCAAGCTGCTCGAAAGTCAGTTGCGAGAGAAATCTGTGTTGAAAGGTCCTGACCTTTAATCCATGTAGGTCGCCATTTTAGGTCAAACCGCCATTTTAGGATTTGTGTGGAAAAGTCACCCTGTGAACTAAAATGGTGGACGATGGCATTGCAAAATACAACATGGCCGTCTTGACCTCTGTACATTGCTAATGTGTAATCTGCCTGCAGGCTACTTGTTGAGGTCATTAACTGAGACTTCGTCCTACGTTGACCTATGTGTAAAAGGACTACTCGCGCAATGAAACCAATCCACAAGTATATATTTAGATAATGTATTTACATATTGAACGAAGAACATCTGTTTTACTACATTGTATTTATGTTTAATAAAACCTGCAATGCGAAACTTTAGAATACACAGTTAATGCATAAGTTTTTGTTACATGTAATAAAAACAAACCAGTTAGATGCGGTTATTTGGCATTCGGCAACAAACCCTAGAATTGGTGATGTATAAAGTGAGATATTAACCCGAAGTGGGGCTGGACATAGTGCCCACAAAATGTATAAAAAGCGAATGCATTCTAATGTACACTCTCTCACTGAACACACTGAACCACGCTGGAGTTCGTTGTGTTGTACTGACGTCCGATAGCAATTCGAATTTGCACTGTTTTTGTATTTGAATTCAGTAGAGAGTAAAGTACTTTGTATGTTCCTTTGTAACCCGTGTTCGGTGTATTTCCTTTTGGGGTACTCAGCCTCGATATTTTGTTTCTGTTTTCACAGCAGGGTAAGCCAATGAAGCCAGCGACCAGCCGTCATCCAGCAGCAACTGAAAAAGAAAGTGTGGCTTGTGTGGGGAGTAGAGCAATTACTATACTCCAAAAAACCCTACCACTCAACATTACCTTAACTCCGAATTGTGAATGTTAGCAATGCTGCACCTGGTTAGAATTGTGAACATAAGCCTGCGCAAGACCCTGACAGGATTGTGAATGTTAGCAATGCCGCACCTGGTTAGAATTGTGAACATTAGTCTGCCCAGAACCATACTAGATTGTGAATGTTAGCAATGCTGCACTTGGTTAGAATTGTGAACATTAGCCTGCGCAAAACCCTGACAGGATTGTGAATGTTAGCAATGTCGCACCTGGTTACAATTGTGAACATTAGCCTGCGTAGACCCATACTAGATTGTGTATGGCAATGCCGCACTTGGTTAGAATTGTGAACATTAGCCTGTGCAAGACCCTGACAGGACTGTGAATGTTTGCAATGCTACACTTGGTTAGAGTTTTGGACATTGGCCTGCGCCAGACCCTGACATGATTGTGAATGCTAGCAATGCCACACTGGGTTAGAATTGTGAACATTAGCCTGCACAAGACCCTGACAGGACTGTGAATGTTTGCAATGCCTCACTTGGTTAGAGTTGTGGAAATTGGCCTGCACCAGACCCTGACAGGATTGTGAATGCTAGCAATGCCAAACTTGGTTAGAATTGTGAACATTGGCTCGCACAAGACCCTGACATGATTATGAATGTTAGCAATGCCGCACTTGGTTAGAATTGTGAACATTAGCCTGTGCAAGACCCTGACAGGATTGTGAATGTTAGCAATGCCGCACCTGGTTAGAATTGTGAACATTAGCCTGTGCAAGACCCTGACAGGATTGTGAATGTTAGCAATGCCGCACCTGGTTAGAATTGTGAACATTATCGTGCGCAAGACCCTGACAGGACTGTGAATGTTTGCAAGGCCACACTTGGTTAGAGTTGTGACATTGGCCTGCGCCAGAACCTGGCAGGATTGTGAATGCTAGCAATGCCACACTTGGTTAGAATTGTGAACATTGGCCTGCGCAAGACCCTGACAGGATTGTGAATGTTAGCAATGCCGCACCTGGTTAGAATTGTGAACAGACCCATACTTGATTGTGAATGTTAGCCATGCCGTACATGATTAGAATTGTGAACATTAGCCTACCCAGACACATACTAGATTGTGAATGTTAGCAATGCTGCACCTGGTTAGAATTGTGAACATTAGCCTGCACAAGACCCTGACAAGCTTGTGAATGTTTGCAATGCCGCACTCAGTTAGAATCACAAACATTAACACGCTCTGTATCGGACAGGATTGTGAATGTTAGCAATGCCACACTTAGTTAGAACTGCGACCATTAGCCTACCCTGACCCATACTAGATTGTGAATGTTAGCAATGGCACACGCAGAATTGTGAACATTAGCCTGCGCCAGGCCAGACAGGATTGTGAATGTTAGCAATGCCACACTCAGTTGGAATTGTGAACATTAACCTGCGCCAGACCAGACAGGATTGTGAATGTTAGCAATGCCGCGCTCAGTTAGAATTGTGAACATTGGCTTGCCCAGACCCATACTAGATTGTGAATGTTAGCAGTGCTGCACTTGGTTAGAATTGTGAACATTAGCCTGCCCAGACCCATATAGATTGTAAATGTTAGCAATGCCGCACATGTTTAGAATTGTGAACATTAGCCTGTGCAAGATCCTGACAGGACTGTGAATGTTTGCAATGTCACACTGAGTTAGAATTATAATCATTAGCACGCGCCGTACCGGACAGGATTGTGAATGTTAGCAATGCCACACTTGGTTAGATCTGCGAACATTTGCCTGCCCAGACCCATACTAGATTGTGAATGTTAGCAATGCCGCACTCGGTTAGAATTGTGAACAATAGCCTGCACCGGACCAAACAGTACTGTGAATGTTAGCAATGCTGTACTTGGTTAGACTTGTGGACATTAGCCTGCTGCAGACCCAAACAGGATAAACTCATGATATATTATGTTATCAAGATCAACACCGAGATGAGCATCCTGACGCAGGTTTCTACTATTGTGGGACTTGTCCACATCTGATCTAATGTCTTCCCTACCAGGTGAATGATCCATTGCACTTCATTCACACTTAGATGAAATCATGAGCATTTCCCTGAGTCACATCTGGATACAAATGTGAATGTTAACATGTCCCAGCATGTCCCACACATAGACGGAACTATGAATGTCGACACGTCCCACACTTGGATGGAATTGTGAATTTCAGAATGTGCCACACCCAGATGAAATTGCGAACATTAGCCTGAGTCACTTCTAGACAGAAATGCAAATGTTAACATGTCCCACACCTGAAGGACTTGTGAATGGAAGCAGGTGCCTCACTTAGATGAAATTGCGAACACTAGCCAGAGTCACTTCAAGATAGAAATGCAAATGTTAGCATGTCACACACTTGATAGACTTGTGGACGGAAGCAGGAACCCCAATTAGATGAAATTGCGAACATTAGCCAGGGTCACTTCTAGATAGAAATGAAAATGTTAGAATGTCCCACACTTGATGGACTCATTAATGAAAGAAGGTGCCTCAGTTAGATGAAACTGCGAACATTAGCCTGAGTCAATTCTAGATAGAATTGCAAATGTTAGCATGCCCCACACTTGGGTGGAGTTACGGACATTATCCTGAATTGCATCTAGATAGAAATGCGAATGTAAATGTTAATATGCCCCCATGTATCACTGTCTACCCTGCTTTCCTGTTCCAATGCTGTTGCTATATACCGCATCCCCCCTCCTGTCCCTGTAAGCCCAGACCTCTGTCTCTATGTGTCTGTGTATCGCTTTGTTCCCTGCCACCCTGTTAAGGTGCCTGGTCTCGGGCGCTTTAAATATAATCATCATATCATATCACTATGCTTTCTCTCTACTATACACCGTCATACAACTAGAACACAGCTATAACCCTGATTAATTCAGCCAAGCTGCTCACATACAAATACGACCCCATGAACACTTCATCACCCTAATAAAACGCAGCTGGGCGAGCACATTCCGGCCTTTTTGTTCACATGTGCGTCCTTCAGGCCTAACGCAGTGAGAGCCAAGTCTGGCTGTCCACCCACCAGACTGCACACATCCAACTGATTTCCTCAGCACCACACCTAACTCTAGGATGCAGCAACCACCCAGCAATTACATCAGCTGCACACATATCTGGTACACCCACGCACCCTATGACTCCACCTCTCTCTACTGACGAGAACTACGACTCCCGAGGGCGTTCAACCTACCAGTGCTTTGAGGTCATACCAATGATATATAGAGCGCTTTATAAATGCCAAGTAACATAACATAACATACACACACACTGCAATTTCTTACTTGCCAAGAGTCAAATATCACCAGCCAATGTCTATTGGCAAGACAAAAGAAAGGAGAGAGAATTGTAAATGGGAAAAAGTGAAGTACTCAGGTGGGAGAAAGAGGAGTACAGAGGGGCAGAGGTGGGAGAAAGGGATTGAAGGTGAAGAGAAGAACAGAAGTGGAAGAAAGATGAGTAAATGTGGGGGAAAGGTGAACAGAGCTGGAGGAAAAGGGAAGCAGAGAACACATTGGCAGATATTGAGAGAGGAGAAAAGAGCAAAGGAATATCAAAGAAGAGCTGTCATGTGATAATGTAATCACATGTAAAGACCTGTAATGTGGAGCAGTTACAATCAGAGACAAATACAACCCATCAGGTTGTGAAGGGAGGAGAAATGGTAGCAGAGGAGGGGGTAAGAGGCACAAACAAGAGCCATTGAATAAGAGAAGATGGAAGGAAGAAGCCAATAGAAATAGAGAGTGTCAGAAGGAAAGAAGAGCATTGAAGAGGCCAAACAAGAGAAGGGAAAATAAAGGGGTAATCATGCACTTATATCCCTGATCCTTCAGGTTTAGTATGCTAATATCCAAAGATTGGATCAGTAGAATGGGATGACACTCTTTTAGTACATATTCAAATTTTATTCAATAAGTTTATCACATGAAAAAATCATCTAAATATCATAAAAAGTGATAAAAAAACCTTTTCATACCAGCATTCGTAGCCACATACAGGACTCATTCAAACATTTGCACGGAAAAGAAACACCCATGGTATTACATTCATCATTGGGTATTGGAAATATAATGTTTCTCTTCATTTAATATGTTGAACAGTGACCCAGTCCTTAATATTAGGTATCGTGGTATATCCGATACCAAATTTTGGGTCAGATATCTATCACAAAAGAGCATCGACACGTTTTTCGGTCGGAGACCTTCCTCAGGATGTAGGGCAAAGAAAGGATTCTTCGCCCAGTTCTTAACAAATGTGGGCCTGTAACCAATCCCAAGGTTCCAATTCTAGGAAAAGTAAGCGGGATACAGGACATTAATCCTCCACTGGAATCAGTGCAAGTACTGAACAAGCGCCCATGGTACAACTCGTGAAACTTCGCCGAAGTATCGCAACTGCAAAACGGCGTGGGAATAGCACGCTCGATACACCATTCACAGAGCTCTCTGTTGACCTGGAGTAGCTGGAGCCGAACGAATGAACGCGGCCGTTTTTGAAAGTTCCCCATCTGCGTACTAAAGAAGCTTCATGTCAGTCCAATCCCATGGCTTTTCATTTGTATCCAATAAATGACTTGACCCATGAACTTGAGAGCACATAAGATTGGGTCATTATTTTCAAATAATATTTTCAAAACCATTGCAGCTGGATGGATAGCTCAGTTATTTAAGTGGTTGTCTCAGGCAAGGAGCCTTTTTGCAGTTTTCAAGGTCAAGTGCCGGGTGGGCTGAAACAACCCTTCAACCTTCCCATAGTCGCACAATTGAATTGGATAAAGCTAAAATCTATAATCACTTTTAAGCAGGAGGAATCTAGAATGAAACATGTCTTGACATACTCATGACAAGCCAAACGCTTCCCATCCTATCCATAGGCTGATGCTGACATCACCCCTTCACTTAACCTCCTTCACTCTGATTGCTGGGCTGTTTTAAGGTTTCCCCTTAGCCTCACAACATATGCATCAACACTCCATTACTAAAAGCTATTCTTTCCCACTGGTTAATGGTATCGCCTAGATAGAAAACATAATGTCCTCTAACACTACTAGAAATAGGATTGTTAACATACTATTTTGTCCATATGCAGTATTTCTCTTCAAACACTTCCGCTGTCACCAATAAAATACAATATATATTGATATATATTTATGAGCGTGTGTTTGTTTGTTCGGGATTGGCACCAGCCCCATAACAGTTGGTGGGCTGAAATTGTGGCCCTAGGTTAGCATAGTGACATTTCACCGATCACACCCATTCATCCGGCAAAGGGCGGGGTCTGCTCCTGTGCTATCAGTACAGGCGATTTCGGGAAATTGACGAGTGTGCGATTGTTATCTCCAGCCCCACAACATGTGGTGAGCTGAAATTCTGGCCTGTGTTCGGCATACCCGTCTGGGGTGTACTGGTGATAGTGAAATCTGACCAACCCCACCTTTTTGCCCTGCACAGGGTGGGGTCCGGCTCTGTGCTATTAGTATTTTCCTATAATATGAAGTACTATTTTTCAATAATAGGAAGTTTTGGTAGACTGACAATTTTGCACCTTTTCCAAAATTAGGAAGTTAGGAAACAAGGTCGGCATACCAGTCTGGGGTGTACTGATCATAGTGAAATTTTACCAACTACACCCTTTTGCCCTGCGCAGGGTTGAAGCTATGACACAATAAAACACAAGGCTATAGCAGACTGCCACGTGCATGTCAGCTACAGACCCTAGCAAACCGGATGGTACCACTAGTTATTGATATTAACAAAGATGTTTAGTATAAAAAATATGTTTGGCTCTGTTTGAGATTGCAATGTGAAATCAAAGAATTAAGCAATATTTGGCCTATTTCCGATCTCCAAGGGTTCAGCAAGGCTTCTTTGCTACATGACTAGATTGCTGAGTTGTCTGAATAAAAAGACAAAGAAAACAGATGCACTCCTAAAATAGTTCTTCATCATAGGTAATCTACCCTGACTCATCGTACAGCGGTGGTACAGGCTCTATCAGTTGTAGGTAGCCTGGTCTAGTTTTCTAGTGGGTGTAGAGAGTGCTGTACTTAAACTGTGTCCCTACCAAGAACTGCAGGTGCAAAACTCAGTTTTAGGATTAGACACCGAGTTAGTGAGTGGTATACACTTAAGTCATATGCGGTCAGGCCTGCTCCCTGTCTTGTAAAACCAGAGCATATGGGGAATTGTGTCACACGCATTCAGGCACAATCACTAGTTTCTTACAAACGTATTAGTCCTCATAATTTTCGCACGCTTTTTATATTTTTAGAGCTCTGTGAAAATGTTCATAGAACATTTTTCAAACAGAACTTTCAAAATCTGCAACTAAAATAGACCAAAAGTCACAAATCTATTGCTCTTCTTTGGGTTTGTTACACATAAATAAAATGTTCCATGGATTTGGGGAAGTGTTCAAATTGTTTAACATGTCATCTTACAAAATATGTATTATAGTCCGTACAGACGCTTGATCAAAAACACTCACTGTGCGGTCGAAAGTACACCTTGTTTTCTACTTTCAGAATGCTTGCAAACAAATATTGATCTATGTAAAATGACAGCAGGGTCTGACTAGTGTGCACAAGGGAAATATGAGAAAAGGAAATAAAGGTGAAAAAAAGAATTGGAATGTTGTTTCCATTTCATTGTAACAAATATCACATCAATGTCCATTATTTAAACATTATTGTGAATCAAATGTCTTTGTTAAGACCGTTGGCTTCCATGTGTATAGCCAAATATAGTCTTGCTTTTTTAGTCAATGATTTCTGTCTCTGTGGAACAGAATTTGCAAAGTTGAGGTGTTTTGGCCAAGAGGGGTTTTCATATTCTGTATATGCACACTTATTTTATGTTCAATTATTTGCTAACAGACTACCTGGGTCATTTATCCAGTGTAAATCAAGCCACATAGATATTTGATGGGATACATCTCAAAGGGTCGAAATCATGTGGTATACGATTTGATTGCCACCTCTTCTCTCATACCTGGGTGTAGAATTGTTGAAACTTTAATGATATTATTACAACTATAATTTATGAAAGGAAAAACCCCATTTGTATTTTACCAATTCATTGCTGTTTGCTGTTTGATAATAAATTTACCAACATATATATATTTTATAGGGCGACAATAGCCCTATAGTTAATGTGAGTCAGAGACACATAGGAACCCCTCAAAAGTCTATTGTTAATAGTTTAGTTTAGTTTGTTTATTTGTAGTGCGCAGCCGAACCCTCGAGTAACTGGGTGCATTTATTTAGGAACAGCAATGTTACAGATAGTTGCACATACCGTCAAGGTCATAGGGTGAAACAGTACAATCGAAATGTGAGTGACCTGGTTACACAGTGGTCAACAGTCGGATATATGAAGGCTGAAGGATACAAGGATACATATGTCTGAGAATTGTAAGCATAAGTATAATGATATTCGGACACATGATTTAGCTAAGTGCAGTTGACAATCTATTGTTGATCAGCGAAGAATTCTTTTACCTTGTCTCGGAAAGACCAGAACGAAGTCTCAGCCCTGTTTGTCATAGGGAGAGCTTTCCAGGTTTTAGCGGCTAGTACAGGGAAGCTAGTTCCACCCGTTGTTTTCAAATTGAACCTTGGGATGATGAGTTTGTGTACATATGGGGATCTGGTTGGTCTGTCATGTGAATTTGTCTGAAAGGTATCGCGTAGCTGTCAGGTGAAGGCATTTATGTGTGATGACCAGTGCTCAGAGTTTAATTCTCTCGTAGATAGGTAGCCAATGGGGTTCCTTTCTGGCCATGGAGATGTGGGCTTTGCGTGGGAGATTCAGAGCACACCTGAGAGTGTTTTTCTGGAGTATTTGTAGTCTGTTCAGGATGTGATTTTTGGAGCCAAGGAATAGTGTGTTACAATTGTCCAATTTGGACAATATAAGGGCTCTGGCCAAAGTGAGGTGACTGTTAGTAGACAGGAATGGTTTGCAGGCATTGATAAGTTTATTTGTATATGCTGTGGAGGAGATGGTGGCGTTGATTTGTTTTTTAAGGGAGAGAGTAGAGTCAAGATACACACCAAGTATTTTGACTTCTTTCGAGACTTTTATAAGATTGCCAACAATGACAAAGGATTGGTATCTGGGGTCAGGTTTATTGAGACGGGCCTATGATCCAACCATCAGCAGTTCTGTCTTGTCATCGTTTAAGCAGAGGCTATGGGTGGACATCCATGCTTCGATTTCGAGGTAGATCTCGTTTAGCTTTGCAACATCCTCATCATAGCGTCCCAAGAGCGCAGTGAGGACCTGGGTGTCGTCAGCATAGTTAGTATATGTAACTCCCAGGTCATTGAGGCGGTCGAAGAGGAGCTTAGTGAAGATATTGTAAAGTGTAGGGGAAATGCAGGAACCATGAAGGACTCCACATTGGATTGGGGCAGGGTCCACCACTGTGCCGCCTGAGGGGTCAAAGACCCTGGTTGTTCTGTCTGAGAGGAAGGATTGAATCCAATTGGTGGCATCCTGGGAGAATGCAGCAGCCGAGGAGAGGTGTCTGGTGAGTATTTGATGGTCAACTAGGTTGAAGGTTGCGGACAAGTCGATCAAGAGCAAGATGGGCAGGTGAATATGTCTTTGGCTTCATCCATTTAGATTTTTAGGTCGAGGAGGGCGGTTTCAGTCCTGTGCGTGGCTCTAAAGCCAGATTGTCGTAGGCCTAGTAGGTTGTTGTCTTCCAAATGTTGTTGTATTTGGAAGGTAGGGTACTCTGTCTATTACCTTTAACAGAAAGGGGACAGTTGTGATGGGTCTGTAGTTTGTGGGCATATTGGGGACGAGGTTCGGCTTTTTGAGTAGAGGTAGGACCCAGGTTTCTTTGAGGTTGTGTCGGCATGCCGAGTTTTTGCAGGAGTAAGTGATCAGAGTGGTCGTAAATGGGGCTAGTCCTTTAGTGCTATCCTTGATAACGGATGCAGGGCATAGGTCACCTAGAAAGTTAGATGGTTTTAGGCTAGCAATTATATTAATGACTTCGTTCTCTGTGACTGGTGAAAAGTGGAAGAAAGGGCAGTTGGTGTAGTGTGAGTTGGAGGTATGGTTAGTATGGTCTTTAGCGGTGATATTGGCTTTGTTTGGAATCTATTTTAGATTGCAGGAGGGCTATTTTATTTGAGAGTGCTAGTTGTATGTTATTGCACCAGGTTTTGTCCTTGATGCAATCATCAGTGGAGGGCACTGGAGATTCTAATTATCTTAGGATAGAGAATAGCTCTTTTGTGCCGGATTTGGTGTTGTGGATTCTGGTATTGGAGGTCTCTTTTTGGCGTTTGTGATAGCGGCTTTGTATGTAGCTGCTGTTGATGAGAATTTTTCTTTGGTGGCCGGTGAGTTGGCTTTCCTCCATCCAGATTCAGCTGATCTTTTGAGATTGCGGAGTGCTTTTAGTTCTGCAGAGAACCATTTATTCACATGGGCAGAAGGCTTCATCTTTCTTAGTTTTAGTGGTGCTTTTTGGTTCAAGGCTAGTTCAATTTTGTCATTGTAAAGTTTGACTAGGGATGTAGGATTAGTGTTGGTAGTGGTGAGAGCGGCGGCTGTGATCGGGTGAAGTAGTGGCCTGAGGTCCTGAGGTCCTCAATGGTGATATTGTGTTCGTTTCTGGCTAGTGATTGCAGTGGGATGGAGAGTAGTGGAATTTTTTGTGTGGTTACCGGAATAGTAAAGCTGATAAGATAGTGGTCTGTCCATGCACAAGGAATGATATCGTTAAGAGAGATGTTACAGTTGGCTTCTGATAAAATAATACCTTTTGATTCGAACGTAACGGATTTGTCAGAAATTTTGAAAGTGATTAAAAGTCTGCGGGCCCCCCCAGTCTGCAACGTTTTGTAAAGAATTGTTAAAAAATATAAAAGTTATTAAGCATCAAAAAAAAATTCTTGGCCTTAAGTGTGGCCTACTTCCAATTCATTTTCCCATAGACAAAAAGGTACATTTTTGCCAAAGCGCCCAGCCTAAGCCGCTGGACGGATTTGTACCAGGTCTAAAACAAATTCCACACAAAGTGTAGACTTGTGATGCATGCATGGATTGGGTTTAATCTGTGACATTTTTTTAAAAACGTTTGGATGGCTGTTCAAGTGCAAGGTTGAACAGAGATGGAAGGTTACTCTTCCATCTCTGGGTTTCATTGCTAATCAGGAAATTCCTGAAGGTGTGTTGGTTCCAGACACACAGGCTCTCTCTTGCTCCCCTATTTTATATGCCGACTCTTTTGATTTATTTGTGTCCTCAGATATTTCCTATGTAAACCCAGCCCCAAGAAGATCACTGAACAACAGGCAAGATGCATAGCACATGATTGAAATCACACTTGCTGTGATGAATACGGCCTTGACATGCTTGGCTAGATTATATGAAGCCTTGGACGGCAAGGTCCTTACTCATAACATCATGCTGACTAATCTAATGGCTGTCTTGTGTTCAGGGATGAGGTTATTCAGACTCATATTAAAATGACAAAAGAGTTTCACTGTCAACAGTATAAAGCCCCACCCTAGCTGCAAACAGTTCAAGGCATAACTAAGCTCTCAACTGTTTGGATTCGACAGGTCTCGATCATTAAGGAGACAGGTGAACCTATAAGTACCAGCGTGTTAAATCCCAGTGAGGAAGTGGTGGAGGTCTCGCTACCAGTAGTCAAACCCGCTTTTGACATCTTTGTGAGTAAAAACACTACTGTACTACAACATTAAAATCACTACGAAAACTAAAAATCAGAAATTGTTCTCAAAGGCAGCTCATTTTGGCTATAGAATGTTCATACAGTCATTGACCACTCCCCTGAAATCGACAATGCATTTCACCATAATAGCATCTAAATGAAATAAGTAAGCCCTCCAAAAACAGAAAGTGAAGAGAATATGTCCCCAAGAAGGCGTGCCTGAGTTATCTGACCACTCTGATTTGGACTATGAGCCTCTAGATGAATTAATGCACGAAGCAGCAGCATTAAACTAAGTATCTAGTGTTACTCCTACTGCGTCTTCTGAAGCAGGTGCATTGCACAACCTAGACAAAGACTATAATACTTCTCGTGACTTATATAAAGCTAAAAAGCGACCACAGATAACTGCCTTTCTTACTCTAGAAAAAAGAAGGTAGGAGATAGAAACATTGCTAAGATCCTTTAATGGGAATCCTATGAGTCAATCGACTAATAATAAGTCATAATTGGCATTCAAACACCCTAAAACAAAGGATGTACTGAGATCAGCACCAATTTCTAACTTAAAGAAACTCAGGTGTCTGACTAGCAATTCGATACAATTCAACAGCAAAACTATTGTCATAGTCTAATCCTGCAATGTAGAGGGGGCCTAGACCAACAATATGTGTTAAATAGAACTAGCATATTAAATGTGTTTAGTGATGTCCCAGCATTGGAAGTCATACAATCTTCGGATATAATCCAAGTTGAATTAATTGATGATACTGATCTTGGTAAAGTGAGATTGTGGATTAAATCAGCCATAGTGCTAAATACACTCTGGCAAGCCAGATCCCACCTATATAATGTGGGTTTTCTCTTGGAACAGGAACATTCAACTGATCAATTCATTAGAAACCAAGACCCAGCCAAACACTTAATAATGAGCCTCAAATTGGAAGAAGATCATCTCCATGAAGACAAGACCATGTATGACAACTCTATTAGATTAATATGTCGACAAGATATGCCCAATATGGACAGACGAGATGATTATGTTCACTCTGGAAAATGAGTGAAATAACCCTGATGACAGTTATTCAAAACACTAAACTAGAGCCTAACAAGTAACAACACACAACAGCAACCCCTGCAAACTATAAGTTGATTAGCTGGAGGGTTTAAAGATTTGTTAATGGCTGAAAATGCAATGCTTAGAGATGCTGATATCATAAGGCTTCAAGAAACATGGCTAACTGAATCTCCATTACGGGATGGACATGTTTTGCTAAAATGTCCTGCCGTAAAAAAACAATCTTGGATGCCCGGCAGTGGGGTTACTATTTGCAGTAAAGATTGACCGAGGGCTTACGCTCGAACCATGGGCTTCGCCAAAGGCCTTTACGTAATTGGTTAGGCTTTCGACAAAGGGCCAGGGAAATCTGGCCTTGGTGAATCTGTATTGGAATCACACGGCCATCACAGGAAAAGAAATCTTCCAAGTAGTAGAACAAATACTAGACTTGATATCAGATGATCCAGGTATTAATTTTGTGATCCTTGGAGGTGATGTAAACATTCATTGCCTACAGCTGTCAAATGGCTTGCATTTATGCATGAGAGTCTGCTACAGCTGTCAAATGGCTGGCATTTATGCATGAGAGACAATTCAAAATGGTCAATGGTGCCATTCCAGGAGACATTCCACCTCAATTCACCTGGAGGAAAGGCAATGCGTCTTCAATTATTGATTACTTGTTCTTGCAAGAGAGCATGTTTCAAGTTGCTAAACATTTTCAGTTTATCGTGCAAGAACAAAGTGATCATGATGTGCTCTGTCTCACTGGGGAATGGATCCATCTATGTTTGAAACCCACACACCAATACCACGGGCTTCTGATATTAACAGCCAGCCAAATAGATTTAGATGACAGATGTATCCTTGGCTGAATTCAGCACATACCTTCAGACTAAACACCTATGTCTGAACACACAAATACAAGAATCGGAAGGTCATTATGTTGCAGTAATGAATTTTTTTAAGCATCAGTCATCGATGAGTAGTAAACTGTGTTACAAACATAGACAGGCATTTAACCCCATAGTAGTCTCTAAAAAGAAACAGCTAAGGAGACATATAAAATCTCTACAGCACTGTGACCTGCCAATTAAACATTTTCTGGCACAAAAGTTAAAAATGCAATATAAAAATGTGTCAATCACCAGGCTCTCAAATTCCAGCACGACTGTGAACTCATGATAGCGACCTTAGCTACAAAGAACAGTGCACAAATATGGGCCGTGTTGAACGCAGCCAATCAGGAGACTCAACTTACTTTCTAAACTAATCCAATACATGAAACAATCTGGGCCCAATATTATGGTGAATTATATGCCATGCTAGACCTGCCTGAAACAAAATGTAAGAAGCATGTGGGCTGAGGGAGAAACTATAATCTTTGAAAGAGATGATATTATTTATCAAGTATCTGGGCTGAGTAACTCTAGGGCACAGGGACCAGATGGCTTTACTAATTTCATAATCAAGGAGCGTCCGGAAGCCTGGGCCACGATCTTCTCCTTTAACATTGCTCAGATATTAAGTCAAAGGCGAATTCCATCATCTTGGAAGAGATCAATCATAATTCTGATATGCAAAAAGGGAGATCAAAATGTGCCCATTAACCATCGTCCAAATTCATTATTGGAATTCACAGGAAAGATATTTGCACGTTTACTTCTGAGTAACTTCAAAGTGTGGATAAAATCAAGAACCTTAGCAGATAGATTTCAAACAAGTTCTGTTTGTGGGCTGGGTACTACAGTGCATCTACTAGCTATAACCACAATCAACTCTCAAGGTCACTCTTCAAATCAACCAATTTACATGGCTTTTGTTGATTTTAAGATGGACTTTGACTCCATCCCTAGAGAACTTCTCTTTGCTTAAGTGAAAGAAACAGCCTGTCCACTATATAGTCAAGACTGAATCATGCAATTTTACTCAAACACCTCTTTCCAGATTCGTTTATCCCAAGATGGTAAACTCACGTTGTCCATTCAAACTAATAGAGGGTTAAAGCAAGGGTGTATTCAAGCCTCACCCCTATTTAACGTTTTCATAGCAGACGTTGGTAAACATTTTAAAGCTTTAGTTTCTGACTCGCCAAAAATGGGTACATGCCTGCTTCCATGGTTATTATATGTTGATGATTTAGTTCTAATGGCAAAGACTCCCAAAGGACTCCAGAATCTTTTAAGAGCGCTAGAAGATTATGCAACAGCGAATCATCTAGTCATAAATCTGGAAAAAACAAAAATACTCATCAATGCTTCAAAGAATAATATGAAACACCCATGGAATGGTTAATGAATACTGTTATTTAGGCATGAATGTAAACAATGATTCTACAGATGTGCCTTATTATCTAGGGTTGAGGAATAAAGTCTTTACTGCAGCCTCTCAAGCTTGAATAATCCATAGAAAGTAGGGCAAATTCTGTTGTAAAACTTTATATATATATATATATATATATATATATATATATATATATATATATATATATATATATATATACCTCAAGAGACCATGTATGTGCCTTAAAGCAAAACACCCAGAGTACCTTGCCTGCAGGAAATGGAGGGGGCACGAAAAAAAGAACGTCCTAACAGAAACCAAATAGTGGAACCCTTCTCAGTACTCTGGTGTGAGAGTGGCTTTGTTAAGTGAGTAGTGTCGTTAGTTCCCAATAAGTCTGTGTGTAAATACCCACCTATGCCTGCAGGAACGTTGTTTTCCAGCTGCAGTTTGCAATGTTCATATGACCTTTGAACCTACCCTCTGCCACTGAACGGCTAGAAATGTGCGTACCAGGAGCCTATCTCAGAAAATGCACACTATTTTCTTCTTTTTTTATTTTTTATTTTTCTTCTTTTATACATTTTCCTTCTAATCAATTGTAATCTGAATTGAAGTGTTGCTTTAATGAATTGATGTGTTCAATCAATGAATTGATGCATGAATAATACGTTTTAATCTTTTCAAATATTTAAATGTTAAAATGTCTAAATTCGTTTTGTATGTTTATGTGAGACCAATTTTGTTGGTTATATACAATATATTTTTAGCATGAAAGAACAGTCTTTTTAGCAGACCTCGTTTTCAGAAACAGAACAGAATTAGTCACATCATTTTATGTGAATACAAATTTTAAAAGCTTGGGTTTTCACACCCTCACAGATGACAATCCACTGCAGAGCAAGAAAACATTTCTACACAAACAGAAAACATTTTGTCTAACATTTTGTCTAATCACAAAAAGAAGATACAATCAATTACAGCCAATGTCCCGGGAGGATAGCACAGTGGCAACGTGCGTGCCTTGGAGACAAGATGACACGAAGCAAGACAGGTTCGATCCCCGGTCAGCACTTAGAAACCTCTTGGTGTTTAAGCACGTTATAAATACGCAGCTAACACAAAAACAATTATGCAACCAAAAAAACAAACAACTCCTGTAACAGCGCCTCGATGCCCGTGGGCTGTGTGAGCGCTTTAAAAATGCAAATAAATAAATAAATGCAGTCCCCTTCACCCAGGAATTGTACAACCTGTTTCTTCAAATAACACATGTTTTGTATTAACACATGTTTTGTATGCCCACAAAAATATAGCAGACTCCAGACAGAATGCGCTTTCCTTCCTTGATCCAAACGTATCCGGGAATTTCTTCTCCTCACTATGATGCCCAATGCCATGAAAAATTGCACCAGTAATGTAGTAGTAGTCACAAAAAAGACATATCCGATTTCAGTTGCACACCTTTCCCTCAACAAAATACTATTTTAATTTGTCACCACTCCCTCAACCACTCCCTCAACTAAAGCCAATTACCACAACTGCCCTAGCAACCTCGTACCTACAGCCCTGCCTAACATTCCTGATCCTGAATTTGGAGCATGTATGGCTACTTAAACAATTTTAGGCAATCCTCCCTAAACCTTTGGCCCTGAGGATGTTAGGTAAAGTTGTTTCCAGCAGAAACATCATGGACATCTATGAAAATCGCAAGTAAGTTCACCCAGATTTTCTGTGGAGTAAAATTTAATTTTGAGAAGTAATGTTACTGAGTTCACGTTTAAACATGTCATGGAAAATATGTTCTCTCTCTTTCACATCTTGGAAGCAATTAGTAGAAAGAGACGATTTTAGGACATTGAAACAGAAGCACAAGGTCTGTGTACACTTCAATGCACCCGATATGGCAGTACTTAACATATTGTTCACAAAAATCTCCCTATCTCTTTGCAGTGCCATTATCCACCAACACTGCATACACCGTATGTGTGCAGTAAAGCACAGTATGGCAATGCAGATTCACATAATGAACATGTTCATTTTATCTTTATTGGTTAGCAATTATACCCAATTTGTTTGCTCTGCGAAATGTCACATTTGAATCAATAAACTATGAAGGACCAAAGCACTGTAAGCACTGATTACAAAACTAAATTAATATGATTGGGATATTAGTTGCAGTGTGATGCTGATCTGGCCGGCGACATTTGTGGCACTTCCCGTGGAAAGTATCCGGTCTGCTTCATAATACAGTATCCACTCGTGTACAAATCCATACATGTTTCAGACTCTCAATTGAATGCCATAGAGTTTTAGAGCAATACATCCTTGTAGAAAATTATTTTTGTTCATAACACACATACTGCTTTCAAGGTTGTAAGAACAATATAACCGCCTGCACATAATGTCCTTATTTGTATCTATTTTTGACATCACTATAAGAAAACAACACTTTTACTCAACAGTAATCACATATAACAGTGGAGTGTTTATGTCACTGTGACTGCTGCCGGTGCCAGTGGGCAGTGTGAAATACACCTCCCTGGACAAGATATCTGGTGCGACTTAAACACTAACGCCCTGTTTCATGAAATTGTTTACATGGAACATTTTGGGGATTTGCGCGCCATTAAGTGCACAAATCCCTGTTAGTTGATTCATGGAATCATGGGACTCTTCAAGGACTTGCGTGGATTTCGCACCGGCCCGCCACGTCTCCGCGAGTGGTGGAGTGCCTTGCGCGAGACACCACGCAGAGCATGGGCGTGGCTTGCGCAGAGGGCTTGCAATGGGGTGGAACTCTGAAAATGGGTGTTACGAGGGACAGCCCGCAATCAGTCCCTTGCACGGCTACAATTGCGTGGAACGATATGTATTCAAGGATCCAACCTTGAAACCTCTTGGCAGGGAACAGGCCACGCAAAGCCCTCATTCTATCCGCCATCCGAAGGCACATATACAGGAACTTGCGCGTAGGATTCGCTGTGCAGAGGTAAGATCGCATGTCAGACTTAGGGTATGTGAGGGTTCTGATAGAACTTAGGCGTGTGCGTAAGCTGCGTATCGGGGTGCAGGAGCATTTAGCAAGGGTTCCCATGCATATTTACTGGCAAATGTTGACTTTTATGTTAAGAGGTCTGCATGCTGAAGGACCGCTGTGCGTGGTTCCAGGGGACCCCACACACCCCCCCCCCCCAGGGTGTTGGCTTAGTTGTGGAGGTTCACAGTCTTGTCAGGTATATTGATTTTGCATCAGAGGAGTGAGCAGAGGTCACTCTCCATGTCTTGTATGGCTTCAGGTGCAGCCGTGTCGTGGGCGTTCCCCTTGGCAGCCTGCGCACTGGGTAGTTCTGCACAGATATTGCCATGAATACGCAGAGTGTGCAGATTTTCTTCTGCGCGGCGGGCCATACAGTGTCATTCTCAATGCGCTGCGTATGTGTAAATGTGCGCTTTTCCATGAATTGGGCACTAAGTGCCTTACAGGTATGTTATGCTAGGTTATGTTAATACAGTGCTGTTCTATACCCTTCACCACCATATTGATGTTACAGCGCAGAGGCTTGTCATGCTAGTGGATTATAGAGCCTCTACCTAGGAAAACCAGACAGTGGCTTGTGGGGGAATGGGAGCTCTCAAAGGGGTACTCTGTATTTCTCCATGGGCATTTTGATCAAGACACCACTAAATCAACAAAAGGTTTTATTTATGGTGCCTGGCGGCTGGCGAAAGAGAACAGACAGGATCAGTAGCCTCTGAATGTAGAGCATCCGGGTTTTATGTTATCTGGGGCTGCGAGCAAGTAGGTCAATTATTGATGTCTTTTTTGCCTCCCAGCCATCCCCAGACGGCCATTGGTCACCTTCACAGAAGGATACGTCTGTGATTATTCTATATATAAAATGTGTATTATTCTCTGATGTATTATGTATTTTATCCATTGTCTCTGTGGCTGAAGGTATCACGAACCCATATAAATACTTTAGATGTGCGTTAGGTTTTGATTGTACCTCGTTTATTTATTTATTTATTTTTTAAAAGACATCTTTTATGTGTTACTTTATGAAAGGGCTAAACTGCCGAAAGTCTAAATAAGATAAAAAGGAGCGAGGAAAGGAGAATAAGGAGTTGGCTATGAATGAAGGGACAAACAATTTGAAAGGCACAAAAGCGCTTGGAGGTGGTATCTGATTGGGCAAGCATAGATGCAAGTGTAATCATTGGAGATTGATCAAACATAGTGCTGGTGGTGAAAGTGGGAATACAGCCTACAGGCAATGATGAGACTTTTCTGTGAAGTCCTTTTCAAAGTACATTGTTGTGCCGTACTTGAATTAGTCAGCATATGGCTATTTGATGGACACAAGATGTGCTCATGCATGTCTTCACGGTGTGGAGGATGCTTCACCAAAGACAGTTTTAAATATGCAGTCTTATCACTGATATTCTGAGAGCACAGAGCTGACTGACAGAATTGCCAGAACCAAGTGTTGGCCATGTACAGATGACTGAAGGGGGTAAAACAGGCACAGCACGAAAGGAAGAACGTGTAAGTCAAGATCTTCTGAGAGTCATAGTTGTATTGCCACTTGTTCAGAGAGGTGATTCAATGATCACTGTGTTGGGGCAGTGGGTCAAAATCTGAGTAGGATGCGAATCATAGAAATATGTACTCCTCTATATTACGAAGTTTAGCACTAAAATCCCAAACCTTACTGTGGCTAACGACCTAGAGGATCTTAAAATATGATACATCCAAAGTCAGTGTTCTGTTTTGATTTTGCGAAAGGAAACTTGAAGAAAAGATCATGGGATGCAATTGAATATACTGTAATATGCAATGTTAAATTAGTCATTGTGCATAATGTACTCAATAAACATCCTTTGCTCTCAAAAGAAGAGGATTTATGGAAAGTGACGTATTGTGCCAACACCTGGGGCATCATGGCCGTAGTCTGCAAAGGAAAGGAAAAGAGAAGGGATGCAGTGGTGGGGTAAAGTGAGTACAGATAAAACAAAAATGGGTATTCAAAATGTGATGGGGTAGGTGAAAGGATAATGTGTTTGATAGTTTGGGTGCATGTTGATGCAGAGAAGGGGATTTCTGATTACTGAAATTTGGAGGTAAACGTCTCTGGTCTCTCAAGCGGATGGGGATAGTGCAGTTTCAGAGAAATAAATAAGCAATACTAGAGGCAGTGTAGCTGTGGTTTGTGCTCGAGATGTGCTCAAGAGGACCCTCAAAGTATGTCAGCTTTTATTGTGTGGAAGCACGTTTAAATTTTAAGCTCACACACAAGACAAACTCCAGAATAGTAATTCTGGGACTGCCAAGTCTAGTTGCCAAGAGTGGTCCAGTCAAGAATAAACTCTGTGAAACTATATATAGTTTGGTATTGGCTGATATGTTGATGACATGTGATTACTTAGAAAGTATTGCATGGGGTAAATAGTCTCCATTGAATTTAAACAGTAATTTCTCAATGCCCCAATTCCGTAAATATCATATGTGACAGCAATCTGTAGTTATAGTATTTTTCAAATATGAGTCTTTCAAACATCACTGGCTTGCCAGATTCTTTTATCATAAAGAACATTCTGTGACAATTAGTAATGCATTGAAGAAAAAAAAATACAGATGTATTAAATGACTATGCCCTGTTGGACTTTAGCACAAAGGAGCATCATTGCATTTGAATGGTACTGTTTAATCAGCACTGATCAAAGAACGAGTATTGGATGTAAAAAGGATATTCCTAGTCCCCTTGGTGTTCTGTGACGTAATACAAAGGCCTAGACTCGTGGCCTTGTCCCTCCGGCTGATCAATGGACCCCTCTACAACCTATAATATGTCCTTTTTTATCAGTTGGGGCGAAAATATTCTTATATAAATGTGAGGCGTAGTTGCGGTTTGAATGTACAGTGTGTTGGATGAGTCCTGTATTTTGAAACGGTGCAATAGATGCGCGTGGTTGAGACTAAATGAATGGGTAGGTAACACACGATAAAACCAGATAGTTAAGGTGTGCCACCCATTGGGAACAGTTGCCATGATTACACAACGAAACAACAGAAACCACAAGCGAGAATGCTGTGTGGGCGAGACACAGAACACAGAAATAAGGTCAGGAGTATAAGGTGTGCAGGCGCATACACATTGAACAATGTAATCCCCCTTTCTATCATGGTTTACTGACACTTAAGCCATCCTTGATTTAATAAAAGCAAGGCAGGGCTGAGGCAGAACCTGTAAAACACATTTGCACGTGCAACTAGCAATGTGTAGCAAAACATGCCGGCAGTGCCACAGATCGAGGCACAGTAGGTTGTAGGGAGGCGTTTTCTTTTCTTGTAGAGCTGCAACAGAAATCGGGTCCTTTCTGGTTTACAGGGCAACCTCTCAGGTGCTTTATGGTAAATGTAACGGATAACCGTGCTTTGTAAAGCTAACATGTGAAGCACCAGAGGAGCGTGTTAGACATATGAAGACTTTAAGTAAACAAGGGGCACAGATATAAATTAGGTTCATAAATGTCATCCCCATGATCGTCAACAGATTCCAAATGAATGTCATTTCATTCTGATCGGAATGCAGTCTGAGTGCCTAGTTATAGCATTGGATATGATTGCACTTCAAGCCACGAGTAGAGGTTAGAGTAAACATAGTACTGAGCCCATTGATGGGAAGACAAACCTATGGATAATTTCGGGCGCTGGGAGGATTCAAAGATCCATGAATATAGCTGATTTGCTAGAGATTTAGGTTCATCATCAGGTCCGGGGAGTCTTGGTTGTCTTAGTCATTTATTGTTTTATTATTATTGTAAAAGAACCAATACCAGCACAATTTCAAAACATTAGGTTGGACAGAAATTGCCAGTTTTGTTCAGCATAGGTAAGTGCACACAACCCCAGTGGCACCCTGACTAGGGAGGACCACCCATCAGCTCTATCCAGAGCATTATCGCTATTCCATTGTCCCTGAAAAAGACTTAGGTTGAAACGCGCTTCGGCTGTGTGCACTTACCTATGTTGAACAAAACTGGCAATTTCTGTCCAACTTAATGTTAATGAGCAGTACTGACCCCACACAACCTGCGCAGTAAATGTGACACAGCGGGAAACAAATGCATTACAATGTCTGCAGAAATGGACGAGGGGCTTTGGAATATAAATTGAGTGCAGCCACTCCTCCAGTGCAGGACACAATGAACAAGTCCTATCTGCGCGGACTCCTCTACAACAAACAAATCCGCAGGCAGCGATCCCCCTCCGCTCTCTTCAACACTACCATTTTACGCGTACGCACACTTACTATCTGAGATCAATCTGCTCATTAAGGTACAGCATCAAAATGTACACAGATTCAACACAGATCCGCCTCCACTCGATCAATGAAAAAGAACCACTGAATGCTTGCAGCTCATTCATTACAAGATCAAGGACAATTCCAAATTGCAACTCTGGTTGCCAAGAGGTGTCCTTCCTCTCAAATCAAAATCCTCAAAGCTCTTAAATGCGTGGATTATTATAGTGAAGTCTACATGAAAACCTCAACACGAATTGCAAACGCTACAGGACATTCAGCACCAGACAGCCAGGCACTGTCGGAGTTTTAACAAATCTTGATAACTTTGAAAATCAATCAGTCATCAAATTAAAGACCCTCTGTATCATCTCTACGCTGAACAGGATCCAAAATTAGTCAAATTCAATTTTGTTGGATGTTTTATTTTTTTATTGAGTATACAGTTTAAAAAACTTTAACACATACTTAACACATATAAACATAGAATTAGTTTGCAAAATTTTCAAAATAGAAGTAAAAACATATGATAAAAATATCAGCATAACAAAAATGTATCTACAGATCATATGCTTAAAAGTACCCCCCTTTGTTGCTTCAGCCCTCTTTCGATGAATGGGATCTTTTGAGCAAAAGAAGTTTGTTCAGATAATGACAACGCCAGTGGGTTCAGGTTGGCTTTTAAGAGAGCTGGTGTTTTGGTTGATGGAAATCTCTCTATCCCATCCATTGAGACCCTACAAACAATGTCTTCTCTATCTTCTATCCTTTTCCTTCTAATGCCGGAAATCGGCATCATGCACACAGGGTTTGCAATGGTGTGATGTTGAAAGTCATTAACTGGGCATATATTGTGAGGCCCCTGTGTGTTTCCTGCATATGTCCTAATGAAAGGCCTCACACAACTACTGTATGTGCCTCTGACAGGGTGCCCTAAAGGCATGCTTTTCTCCTTTGTGGATTATTGTAGTGTACACCTTATCGTACCCAACGTTTCCCCTCCAGGGAACCCTTGCACAAAATCGTGAAGAAGCCCTCAGAAGTTGAATGTGCAACCTGCTGTGATTGGGTGGATCCCGAATATTTGAATAACTGCAAACTAGTGAAGGAAAAGCACGCCATCATTCTTCCAAGATTATTCTCCTGCTGCTGAAGCACTGCCCCATATATGCGGACAAGTGACTTCTTCCGGTGATTAAAGGGGTGACGAACCAGCCACCCCTAGCTTGGCTCAGTGGGCATAGCTTATTTGCAAATCCTCATCACACATTTGCTTCCATGAATCCTTGCAGGCCTGACTCTGTGTTGACCCAATCTGAAGAGCCGGAACCATGAGAGCCCAAGCACAATGGCAACAAGCAGAGCCATAGACCTGTGCTTGCTATTTGAGACACAGAACGAAAAATCCAAGTACCTACATTGTAACTGTTGGGACTTCCAGGAATCTGTCACCTAGCTGAACAGCCTCTGCTGCCACCATCTATTTATCAAGCCATGGAGATGTGGCTTCAGTGAATTGGACAGTTTAATTGTGCCCACGTTTCAGCAGTTCTCCTCTTTGGCACAACAGCATCATCATTGTCTCCAGCACAGTCCTTCTTCCTTGAAAATCTTCATCGTCACCAATGTTGACTGAATCACCAGAACTCATGAACTTACATAGATGCCAGGCATATCAGTCAGCAGTGGGAAATGGATGATTTAAACACGAGGTGCTCGAAGTCAGTCTGTCTCCTTTGTTTTCTATAGGAAACTGAATACCGATTGAGCCTTTACAAGTCTACATGTTCTCTTGGGATGCAGATTGTCAAACTTTGTACGCCAATGTGCTAATTGACCTCGACTGTGCGGTTGGTCCCAATAGGTCCAAATGCTAGAATGATGATCCTATGGTAATGTCTTTTGTATCAAAGAAACATGATTTTTCATAATTCAACAAAGCATAGGCCCGACACTGCACATTTCGTAAAGCTGTTCAGTGATAGACTAGAAAGTGTAGCATCATAAATCAAACCCCTTAAGTGCAAAGGGTGCCTATGTTCCTCCTGGATTACCGAAAGGAAATCATTGTAGGCTCTGGCCACTTTCAGAATTTTAAAGCTGGCTTCTTCATATATGAATTTATCATACATTGCCTTTCCTTGCACATTTGTGTTATGCTCCGAAATAACACAAATAATATTTTAAAATGTGTTATTTGGTTACTATGCCTTTCAATAACAATCCAAAAGAGGTGACATAGAGGCATGTCTGAATGAAGCCGGTATTAAGCCCAAGCATTTAGCAGGGGGAGAGAAATCCACTATTTGTGGCTTTGTTTAAACAGCTTCTTTGTACCAGAGAGAAGGAAGGAAGACATTGGTGTAATGGTGGCCCTCACAGTCCCCGTGGTGTGGGGACCCAGCCCAGACCAAGACCTGGTGGAATGGGGGGGGGGCTCATGACATCAGCATCAAAAAGAAAATATTTTTTTCAGAAGCTGGAGTGCACCGTGCACTGTGTTGCTAAGGTCCCCGACCCTTCAGTGGTGGTCAGTGGGTTTATGGTTGCCACTGCCACAAGGAAGTTCCCCTCAGATGCCTCCTTCAGTGTTGCTAGGGTCCAAAACCCTTCTCAGGTGGTCAGTGGGTTTATGGCTGCCACTACAATGAGGAAGTTCACATCAGATGCATTCTTCACTGTCCTTAGGGTCCCCGACCCTTCTCTGGTTGTCAGTGAGCTTATTACTGCCAATGCGACACAGAAGTTCTCCTTGGATGCTTGGTTCCCTCTTCCAGTGTCCATTAGCCATTTCATTACTACTTGGGTGAGGGAGATCCTCCCTGATGCACTCTACACAGTGCTGTTCCCCAATAGCCATATAGCTTTCATTGGGGTGAGGAGCAGTATGTTGTGTCCCTCTCTCTGCCTTCCCCATATCCCCACTGGGTCTTCCATGCCTCCCTTTACCATCTCTTGGGATGTGGCATGTCACCAGTACTTTCTGCGATGGGGTTTCTTTTTGGTGGCTTCCGCTGCTCTTCCTGCCTGCTTCTGTCAGTTCCTGGTGCACCTTCGCAGTCCTCTGCTCCTTACAGTCTTGTCTCTGCTCTGGGACTCGACAGTCCATGTTGTTGCGATCATGACATTGCTTCCTCCCTTGGAACTCACAGTTGGGTCTGCCCGTCCCAGACCCACAATGGACTCTCACAGCCTGCCACCAGCGTTCCCTGCACATCCTTTCTTCCAACCCTCACTCGGAGTACAAAACTCCCGGACTCCAGCGGGCTCCTGGCTTTCCTGGTCATCTATAAATTATCTGTACATGTTTCACCATAAGGTTTCTTTAGGGCCCACTAGCCATGGCCTTCGACCATGATCAGTGGCCATGAGCGTACATGTTCCGTCTATAGGTTTCCTTAGGGCCCATTAGCTGTGGCCTTCGGACATGGCCATGCCCAATATAGGGCCAAAAGGACCAAAGCAGGCGGAGCCTGCTTCCCTTTCATTGCACCAAAACAATGGAATGCTCTCCCTATCACCCTCGGGAATGAGACCTCACACATGTCTTTCCGGAAAAGCCCTCAAAACCATGCTCTTTAACTAGCACTGCACTCGTTAGACTATTAAAGGTACCCAGACATCTGTTCTATTAGTTGTGAGTTCTAACAGCTGGTTCTCATGTAACCTATGAACCGGATAGTCCCCCATGCTACATGATACACAGCACGTTTTTGCAGTTACCTTTCTGGTATTTGGTTCACTGTATCCACGAACCACAGATAGTCTGTCCGATGTTTCTCCACTTGTTGCGTGTAACTAAGTAAGCCTTGCTTGTAACAGCGCCACGATACCCGAGGGCTGCCTTGTGAGCTTTATAAATGGCCGCTGCACATGTTGCACCAATAGGTTTCTTTGGGGTCCACTGGCAAGGGCCACTGGCAAAAAGACCCATTTCCCCCTGCCTCATAGATGTGATCACAACAGATGGCCCCCATTTATTTGCTCCCCTCCGATCCATTCCCCGATAATACCATGATATTTACTGCAGAAATCTTGCACCATTTACCGTGGTAATTTTTACCTCCCTAACGCCCTTCCATCACTCCATTTTTCCCTTTGCATTTTCATTTCCGAGCACGTCTTGTTATTACTGCAGTAAACTCGTGAGATTCTCCCAAAATCCCCCCAATTAGCCGAAAATGTCTGAACTGTAACTAGCTCCCTAGACCACCCCCAAATCTCCAACTTCAGATGATGTCTTCTTTCCCCTTACCTGTATCCTGATTCAATTTCATCCCTTTTCCTCCTCCAAATAGCTTTTTAAAAAAACTTTTTGTTTTCTCACTCTCCCGGTATTACTGCGGTAATCACTTGCATCGAGCAAAAAAAACAATGGCACGTTTTCATTTCTGAAACACCTCTCTGCTTGAATGCACCATAGGAGATATAGCTATATTTTTGAGAGAAGGGGGCACCCACTTCCCTGTCAAATAATGTACAAACTATTTTACAAATTACTGTACAGAATGACCCCAAACATGTCCCCAAAATTAAGTCAACACTTCATACCCAAGTTGTCTCCTCTTTTGTCCGATTCCCTCCAGCAGTTTTTGCGCTTTGGTTTGATAAAATGTTTACTTTTTCTGCATGGGAAAATGAATGGGAGTAGGCCAAAAACAGTGTTTTTTTTTTGCTTTCCCAATAACGTTTTCATTTTTGTAACAAATCTTTTCCATAATTGTCAGTCTGGGATGCCTGTGACAACTTTTTTATTTGGAAAATGTCACCCAAATCTGTCATGTATGTCAAAAGTCAGATTTCCTATGGCTCATGTTACAACACACCTTAACTATAGAGGGCAACTAAAATATAAATATATTTATTTATTTACTGTTGCCCTATAATGAAGTACATTCTATGGCTAATAACGTTTGAGCCATAGGACAGATCGTCAAGATATCTGGCCTGTCCCCCACACACTGGACAATTGCTTGCAAATCCGTCTTTTGGTTAAAAGATATAGGGCCTCATCTCGATTTGGGCGGTAGGCCTTCAATGCGGCAGTAACGCTATTACTGCCATATTTAAGGGTCCGCCCAAGCATGGGTCTCGCATGTTTACCCCCAGCTTAGAGCTGGGGGTAAACGCGTCAGAAGAATTCCCATTTTTCTGTTGCAATTAGCGCCGCGCTACTAGCGCGCGCTAATTGTGCCAAAAATTCCAGAGAATGGGGAATTACAGTTACCGCCCAACCCTTGATCCGGTGCTAATAGCGCCAGACTGGTTGGCAGTAACGCTATTAGCACGGGTGGTACTCTGGCAGTAATACCAGCAGGATACCACCCAACTCGTGATGAAGCCCATAATGTGTAAAAAAAAAGGGTAGGTTGTTCACATTTTGCATTGCTTTCCAATGTGTACAATGTCAAAGGTTTGCTCAGAAGCACAGCCCAATCTGCTGGATGGACTTTCGTTAAGTAAGACACCATTTGGGCACAAATCGCTCAAAGGAAATCTCGTATTGGTTTTGCATAAATCCGTTCAGGAGCTTTTCTTATTTTTTATTTGGTGGAAAGTGGGTAGCCCCTCTACATAAAATATAGGTATAGACAAGGCTTTGCATGTAGATCGAGACTGAGAACTACATATGTTTTATGAAAAGTGTGAGAACGGCAGTTTTGATCCTGGGGAGCATATAGGCAGGGTAGGAGAGGACGATTTGTGTAGGTTTGTGGCCTGGGGATAGCGTAGCTTTTTCTTTTTTCCAGGCATTTTGGGGAGCTCAAGATCTGAATCTAAGTTTGTTTCGAGTGGCAAAAGAAAAGAGTAAAATATTTTACAAATATAATATATTGAGATGTGCAAAAACAGTAATTGCTAGTTAGAGGCAAGAGGGGTAGTTTGAGTTAATTTAGGAAGGAAGAAATCCATGGTTTTATTATAAAAAAAAAAAAAAGGAATGTTTTCCTACATAAACCTAAAATGTGTGGGAGGGGTATTATCGGGCTATTATTTGTATGGGGTGTTGGGTATGCTTTAGAAGTGTTTATTTGGATTATTACATTTAAAAAAGTGTGAAACAGAAGATAGAGTGGTGCAGATATATATTTTCAATAGCTTTGGTTTAGACCGGACAAGCTTTTCACGTAACTTAACAGTGATGATTTTGATTTTCTCCTAATGTCAGCAGTACAGATCTCTCGATTAGCATACCTCCCTCTTCCTTGTCCCTGTACCCCAATAGTAATCAAGGTAATTACCCCACACCCTTCTTCCTCTTCCCAGTACCCCAAAAGTAATAGATGTCATTAACCCCACATCCCTCTTTCTTGTCCTATTACTAAATAGTAATCCATGACTTTACCGCCACATCTCTCTTCCTCAGCAAAGTGGCAAAAAGTAATCCATGTCCTTATTGCCACATCAGGGCTTCCAGATAAGAGTCATATCAGACCTTTTGATGCATTGAAATCTTGTAAGTACAACACTTTTCATCTTTCTTTGCATATACATTCCTATCAGTTGAGGGCACAGGGAAGTGCAATGGGCAGGTGATTGGACATTAAACTGAACCCATCTTTTGTTTCTTATCTGCATGGATGATATTGCAGGCAATGAAGGGATGGATAAGACATTTTTCTCTGAGCTGTGTGCAATGGGCTTTTCCCAGCATTTTAAGATGGTTGCAGTAATAAGATGGAAAACCTAGTTACAGTTGGGAAGTATCATTTGACTAACAAAAATGATCTTTTTTTCAATGAATGCTTGCATTGCACAAAAGTATTTTTCGGAGTTCCTACGTTGTGTGCCTTTATCATCAAGCATCATCTATGTGGCTTCTTCATACATGTTAATTTGCAGGAGAATGTTTCCACAAACGTAATAACTTGTTTGAAGCCAGACATCTTTCCTACACAATTGCTGTGGTTATGTGTTCAATTCATATTCAAGTTTAGTCATGTTTTGGTTCTGCTCACATACTTGTTACACTTTTGCTAAGCGATATCATTTGTAATCTTACCATTTAATTTACACTCCATAAGTATTAACACAATGTGAAAAATACACCAGCCTCAAAACCTTATCTGCTGTCCGAATGAGTAGGCAATGTCTAGATTAAACATTCATTAAACCTCAACTTCAAATCTAAACTTAAAACATTAAAAAGCGGAATCAACAACCAGTGCAAGCACTGTTACAAAACAACAATGAAATGGTTGCATTTTCAAATGAAATAGAAACCCAGCAAAACATGTCCCTGTTGTGGCAATCCAGATAAGCATTTACAGTTTGTATATAGTGCTTCAAGCAGGATTCCTCCAGCTTCTAAGCACTGCCATGATTATTAGCTCAGTATTTAGTATGTTTACTGACCTCTCAAGCATGTAAAGCTTGCTCTGACAAGCCAACATATGACCATCAGATTAGATATTGATTTTAGCATTGAGCACTTGCCTCAGTACTATCGTATCAGAACATTGACATACCAATAACTAGTACTAGTTCCAGTAAAGGAGGACTTTAATTAATCATCAACAGACATTTCTGCTATCAAACCTCAAAACACATAATACAAGTCATGTTTGATTTACTGACTAATTGGCCAGGTTGGTTTGTGTATTAAAAAACAAAATATATACAGACGAGTTCAACTGTGAAGACCTTTGTAGAAGGACACATGAAAAGTATATTCAGTGACTTATTATCCTGTAATATTAACATCCCCGTCTGCAACATGCTTTAGTAAATGAACATCCACTAGAGTGGCTGGAAAATGGTACACAAATCATTTGTTTTGCTATGGTTGAATTCGTTCTAATTACTGTTTAACAAATTCCTTATATGTGGAGCTTCTGTGGTTCTGGAAGCAGTGTTGGCCATCGTATTTGAAGTAGTCGCTATCCTGGCTATGTTTGATCTATCTGTGAGGAGCTTGCACCACAGAGCCAATTAACTGTTCATGTTCGATGTGGGTGGTGCTCCCACTGCTGTTATGCTATTCCTATATTATGTATGGGGGGGCTTGCATTGCTTTAGCCCCTGTTGAGCATGTTCTTTGTGATGGGAATTTGGACTTCTGGGGCCTTTGCAGCTCCCATTCTATGTAAGTGTAGTTTGCATTTCTGAGGCCCTTTGTTTACCTGTTGAGTGTGGGGTTTCTTGCACTACACTACACTATCCCATGACGTTCCTTATCTAGGCGAGTGGAACTTCTACTGCTATAACTGATGACTTATCTCTCGTAATCGTGTACTGTTGAGACCCACAACTTTCCTGTTCCATGTGAGGAAAGAATGATCCACTGTGATCCCGGACATATTTTATCCATATTATGAGGGGAGTGTGCATTCCTGAAACCTATTTTACACCAGATCTATGTGAGGGAATTGTTAAAAAAAGTGTATGCTGCTGTTGTACCATATCTTTGCATGCAGGGAAATTTCACACGGTAAATGATCATCGGTTCCATTTGTGAGAGGGTGTTTGTTGCTCTGTACACTGTGCTTTATCTGTTAATTGTGAGAGAACTCTGCTAATGATTCCCATACATTTTAATATTTTTGCATGCATCGGATGGATGTCACACAACATGCACTCTATTGAGAAGGGGGAAATTCATTTTTACTCTCCTGAAATTACATTTACTCTCAGAGTTTAGAAATAGAGAGTAAAATACTCCCACCTAAAAATCTTATCTCGAGCACTGGCTACATCACTTTTCCCCATCCCAGTACCCAATAGTAATCTAAGTCATTACCTCCACATCCCTCTTCCTTGTCCCTCTCTTCAGTTTTCTGCATTTATATGTGCATGCATATGTGAAGCCCTAAATCAAATTCTAAATGAATCTGAAACATATATCACTAATCATTATCAAAACCTGTCAGTTAAAGCAGGTGTGTTTGCTGTGATGTGGTGAATGAGGAAAACAAGAACTAGCTGAAATAATTTAATTCTCTCAGCTATCCTCATCCATTTCTAGATTCTGCACCACAAAGCGTAATTTCCCAAAATAGCTGATTTGCATAGGTTACAAGGTGTTGCGATAGGATATACAACATCACACTTTAGTATACTGCAATCAGACAGATGGAATACACACACACACAAACACCCATGGAAAGTGCTGTTGTTAAAAATGTTACTTTCCTTGTGCAAACAGACAAAGCATAGACTCTATCAGTAATCACTTGTGGCAAATAAGCAATCATTATTTGGGAATGTGAATGGGGGTTAAAACACTCAGAATGCTGAATCAAAGGTGATTTATTATAGGAGAACACTTTTTTCACTATGAAATAAATAACTCTGTCTGGGTTCCAGAAGACCATGATCGCAGAGGCAGTGTAAGAGGTACCACGGAGATTACAATAGGTAGCAGTTGATACCACTAGCTACTCCTAAATGAAATACATAGCGGTGGGGTTGTACTTTGGTAATCTATCAGAATTGTGACTAGTAACCTAATTCTGTTACAATAGATGGTAATCCCTGCCTCTGCCCAACAGAGCACTGGTCTTTGTCACAGGGGTTACAGGGGGCGGGAGTACTCCACAAGTTTGTGGAGACCTATTTATTTGTCCAACAGAGCACTGTTCTCATTTTTATCAGGAGGTCAACGGTTAAATATAGTTCTCACATAACTCCTTGAGGTTTGCTTGGCAATCCTGCACTCTCAAAATGTGTAATCATTTGTTTTGTTTTTGCCAGTTTTACATGTAGTCAAACACATATTAATTTACGGATGCAGCCATTGAAGTGCCTGGATGAAACATAGTTGTGGGAGTCACAGTTCTCTTTTTAACAATTCTATTGATTGGACCATGATAAAACATCAAGGGTGAAGTCATACAAGTTCATTTTTCTTTTTTTAAATAAGCCCAACTTCCTCTCTCATACAACAGAGTACTCCAAGAAAAATACAAGAATAGCATCCAACTGTCCTGTAAATGAACATGGCAGGAAGGGAAAGCATTATCTTCTGTTTCACCCCGTCTAACTTTTCTCTGTATGTTGTGTGAGTGTATGGACTATGTGTTTATGTTGTGTGCATATAACATATGAGTGTATGGTACATGAGTGTATGGCATATGAGTCCATGGTGTATAAGTAAAGCATCAGTGCTTGGAATGTGAGGGTCTGGCATATGAGTGTGTGACGTATACGTGTCAGGTTTATGGCAGATGGGCATGTGGCATATAGGTGTATGGTTTATGACTATGTGGCATGCACGTGTATGTCATGTGTATGGCTTATGAGTATATGTCATATGTATTAAGGCCATTTGAGTGAATGGCATAGGGGTGTATGGTGAATGGGTGTATGACATATAACTATGGTGCATAGTGTATGGCATATAGATTAATAGTGTACAGGTGGCATTAGAGTTTTTTGTATGTGAGCAGGTGTCATACGAGTGCCTGGAGTATGGCATATGTGTGTATGGTGTGTCAGTGTATGTCATGTCAATTTAGTTTATGCCAGTTTATGATATCCAAATGAATGTTGCTTGAGTGCATGGCAAAGCGTGTGTGGTGTAGGTGTGCAAGCATGTGGCATAAGAGCATGTGACATGGGAGCATCTGGTGTAAAAGCTTATGGTATAACAGTGTGGCAAAACTGTTTGGCATAACTGTGTGGCATAAAAAGCAGGGTCTAGAAATGTGTCACATAAGAGTGAGTGGAATACAAATGCATGGTGAGAGTGTGTGTGGTGTAAGAGCCAATGGGCCTCATCACGAGTTGGGCTGTAGTCCTTAAATGCGTGGTAACGGTTTTACCACCACATTTAAGGGATGACCCTATCGTGAGTTGGGCCCTAAATCGGCTGTTTTAGCTCCAGCTTTTTTCTGGAGGTGAAAATCCCTGTTTTCGGCTGTATTACAGCCGGCTGTATTAGCCCGTAGTATTAGCACCAAAAATTCCCCATTGGATTCAATGGACCCAATCAGGAATGGGGATTTACCGTTAAGGCCCAACCCGTGATCCGGTGGTAATACCACCGGACCGGTCGGTGCTAGGGCTATTACAGTCGGCGGTATTACAGCCGGGAATACAGCCCAAATCGTGATGAGCCAATGTCTTAAGAGCACATGCCATAAGCATGTGTGACATAAGAGTATGTTGCAAAAGAGTACATAGTATAAGAAAATGGCCCTCATTCTGAGGCTGGTGCAAAGGGATTACAGGCACCGGTAAGGACACCGGTGCCGGTAATCCCTTTGCGCCCTATTCCGAGGTCCCTTTGTGGGTCCCGCTAACGCTGCCTGGTTTTACCCGGTGACCTTAGCGGGAGCCACAAAGGGTCCACGGAGCAAATAACGGTACCACAAATTGCAGTATCGTTATTTGCACCTTCCCCATTCCCATTGAGCCCTATGGGGGCTCAAATGGGAATGGGGAATGGTATTTTCAATGGGGACTTACCAGACCCGCAAAGGTCCGACTAGACCGGTAAGTCCCCATTGAATGAGGGCAGACTCGGTACCGTTATTGGAGGCAGCCATGTGCTATTAGCACCATGGCTACCTCCAATCTCGGAATGAGGCCCAATGTGTCCGAAGTGCATGTGTGATGAGTGTGGGACATTAGAGTTTGTGTTGTATGACTATGTTCTGTAGGCATCTTTAGTGTTAGAGAATGTGGCATACGAGTATGTGGTATGAGAGCATGTAGCGCAAATGCATGTGGCAGCAGGGAATTTGTCATATTAGTGTGTGTTGTAAGAGTTTGTGCCATAAGCGTGTGTGTTGAAAGTGTGTGCGGTGTAGGGCATAAGAGAGTTTGGTGTGTAAGGGTCTGGCACGTTAGTGAAGGGCGTATAAGTAGTGCATGATTGTTTGGTGTAAAGTAATATGAAATGCACATGTCCTTTAGGTCTCCTATATGTATGTAAATTCACATTAAACTAAGGTTCGACTTTGATGTGAGCTTTCATAATGTAATAGGTTTTGTAACGTGTACTTCATTTACATCTCCGTTGCCTCATACATATATGAAAGCTCACATCAAATACATCTCTGACTTTGTTGTGAGTATTTATACATATAGGGACTCATTACGGGTTTGGCGGTAGCCATGGCGCTATTGGCGGCATGGCTGCCTCCAAAACCGGGTCCGGGTTCCCTGAATGGGGAATTACCGGGCCATTCCGAGTTTGGAGGGCCCGGTAATTCCTCCCTATGGGAACCCGGGCCCAGACTTTCCCCATTCCCGCTTAGGGCTCAATGGGAATGGGTGCAGGGAGCTAACAACAGGCTGATTACGACCAGCCCGTTGTTAGCTCGCTGGTCCCCTCGCGTGATCCGGTAAGGACACCTGGTTTTACCAGGCGTCCTTACCGGGTCCCGCGAGGGGACCTTGTAATCAGGCGGAATGGGAATAAGGGGTCCGCACTCATTAGCGGACCCCGTTAACCCATTCCGCCTGACTCGTAATGATGCCCATAGTGTTGTTCATTTTTCAAGGGGTGCAATCAGCAACATTTTTAGTCACAAAGACATAATACACAGCATTGTATTACTAGGAGTGTCAGCCTCTGATTGAAGATACATTACTCTTGCATTAGGACTATACTAAAAATCTCAGATTAACTGGCAATGTGATATATTTGATCCCGGTTTTAGCATACAGTGCTTGAGACCAGAATCCTGTTATCTGTTTCCCCTGCAAGAGGTAAAAGAAGAGTTTCATAAATGTGTGTTGCTTTATAGGACATGGAGCACACCTAGGAATGGAAACAATGTTCTAACAATCTTATCATAGGCTTGTGAAGCGTTTTTCCCTAGCAACCTTGTGAAGCCAAAGAAAGTGTCAATTAATTTGAAACCTCTGCTAATTATCATAGTCCACCATATCCAGGGTTGCTATTGATAGGAATGAGTTACTACATCAATGGATATTTACCTTTATCAGACGAAATAAAGCGGAGTGCAGTGTCCCCAACAGTTTAAAGTTATCTGGCAAACAGATTTTGACACAGGGAAACTTCTAATCTGGTTAATCCCAGCAATTAATTGGGAGACCCACTTTAAGCATGAAATCAAATCTCTGGCTCTAGCCCTTGACTAACATGTAGGGATAATTGAACCCATTTGTGATCAAAACACACTGTAGCAAAACATCGTTTAGACTTGGATTGATCAGAGCCTGTTTGTGAGTAAACCCTACTCATCTCCCTTGAGAATGTATTTGGACCACGAATGTTGATCGAAGGCATGATTCTTAGCGCTTAGAAAATTTGAATTAAAAAGAAAATGTTGAGTCAATGAAAAGACACACCATGAATGAATTACTAAAACGAGTTACTTCAATGATGAAGATGAAAAAGCATTTTATAAATGAAAATTTGTGACTAAAATTGATAAATAGTTATGCATTATTATTTAATAATTATCAACAAAATGCATGTTCATGCTGGCACCGTGCTTCAGGCCACAGTGATTAACTTGCAAAAAGAGCTGAAAATACATAAAAACTTCCAACAGTTATTAAAAAATATAACATTATTTAGGTAATGTTTTTGTTTTTACAAGTAGTGAGTCAGATTGCCTTCAAATTAAACCTGGCTGTACTGTTATCGGCAAATGCCTAAATGATGGTTTCTCTGGACAATGGGCCTCATTCCGACCCAGGCGGTAAGTTACCGCCTGGGTCGTACCTTTACCACCATGGTGTAAACTGCGTTTACGCCATGGTGGTTGGCGGATTTACCGCCCCATTCCGAGGTTGGCGGGGTGGTAAGTCCCCAATCCCCATTTACCCTTCCCCATTCCCATTTTTGCCCCATAGGGCATAATGGGAGTGGGGAAGGCGTTAATTACGCCACCGTAAATTACGGTGGCGTAATTAACAACAAGGTCCCTTAGCGCCATGGATTTTAACACCTGCTAAAAGCAGGTGTTAAATCCTCCATGGCGCTAAGGGACCTCGGAATCAGGCGGTAAGGGTCGGCGCTGTTTACGCCGCCGTAAACCCCTTACCGCCTGGGTCCTAATGAGGCCCAATGTGTTCTGTGCATCTGGAAAGGAAAGAGGCAAAGAGGCAGACTAGAAAAGAGGTAATTGACATTCCAAGGGAAGAAAGGGGATGAGAAACATGAGATGGTTGGGAAAATATAAAGGTAGGAGATGGTGTATGCAAATGGGTAAAAAAGGTTAGGAATAGAGGAAGAATATTTGGGTAAGAAAGAAAGTACATGTTACTTGCCTGAAACACTATGCTAATGGGGCAGGGGACAGGAAGATGTGTTGATTAGAGACATTGAAAGTAGGACAATGAAAGGTAAGAAGAAATAAGTGTTTGCTGGGAGCTCTCCCCATACAATGATGAGCGAAACGAAGCAGGGGTTGCAGGGAAGAAAGGAATTGGCTTGGAAAGTTGTATTGGTTTTGCAGAAGGATGAGAGTGCGCACGAAAATGGCCTGTAGATATTAGGATGATATTTAATATAGTTGTGAATAATGGCAACAAAGTAGATGGTGTATGATACATTACAGACAGCTTCATTACAGAATAAGGACCAACCAATCTGCAGAAACTACATACTAACAACTTGGAAGTGGAAGTGCTTTGTGTGTTGTACCTACAACCTATCAGACTAAGGAAGATTTGGACAATGCTGACCTAACATCACAATTGCCTTGCTCTTATATCATAACACACACGTTTATAGAAAGTCAATGAATTACCTGCTTTGCATCCTTCATCATCTTTCTGACAGTTTCCTTAATTGTCAGTGGGTGTGCACGTGGAGGATGGAAAAGCAAGTCGGTCTTTGTAGCTCCGGAAAGTCCAGGTATTAAGTTTGGCCAACCCAGGTCGAGGTTTGGAGCCTCCACATCAGATTCAAGAGGCCAATATGTCCCAGAAGAGGAGGCATCATCTGCACTATCATCCGTACCATATGCCACATTTTCTGGCAGTTTCTTAACATTGCTTAGAATATAATTAAGTTCTTCTTCGGCAAGAAATTCTGTGACCCGCTCTTTGATGATGAAATCTTGGTAAGCATCAAGACCTCTTTCTATCAACGCTTCAATAGCCACACGGTACCATTCTTTATAGTGAGGTTCAATGTAGTTTTCTGACTTGCTTTCCTCATGCAAAGAGGAAAGTGCAGATAATGAATCCATTAGGGAAGGCATCTACAGCAGAGCACTTCACACACCCATGCATGTACTTCTGAGTTGGACCTGAAAAAATGAAAAGGAAACTGCTTGATCATTTATGAATTATCAAAGAGCATATTCTGGCAGTAGTGTAATCTGCCTGGTCCATCCACTCTGTATTCTTGTTACACTGAAACGTTGCAGTCTACACCAAGTTTGTCCAACCCCAGTTCTCAAGTGCCGGAAACATTTTGGATTTTCAGGATACCTGCCATTAATATTCACGAGATAAATTTGCATACAGTGATTCTAAATGTATGTAACTGTTTCCCAGGATTCTGGCCCTCGAGGCCTGGAAGCGGGCAATCCTGGTCTTAATGTTTATACTTGCTGAGTCAGTTCATTGTTTCATGTCGTATTCCTCATTAATTCTTAGCTCATGCATTGCTTTATCTGCACTGCTTTCAATAACTGTTCAGCAAAACATCATTATTTCATCAGGCTTTTTAGCCTCCCGTTGACCTAACCAATCTCCAATTGTGAAACATAATTCATTATGTCCTCTTCCTACGAAATGAATTTTTGTCATGCTATAAATTGCATTTTGACGTTGAACAACTTGTTATGTCTCAAATGTCTTTCTGTTCCGAAAGTGCAAGAAGGCTCACATTGTAAGACATCTCATCATAGATTTGGTGATCAATATTGTACACTCTTGAGCCCGAATTAGGAGATTTGAAATTACTCCAGATTGGAGTTTGCTAGTGTTCCATATCTTTCTATCACAATGGGCCTCTTTACAAGTCAGCTGGTCCGGAAAGACCGGTGGTGGTAAATCCGCCACCACCGTTCTTTCCGGACCGGCTGATCTTGAGTTCTGCAGGCAGGAGGTGTCACTCCCGCCAGGTCTGAGCTAGCGGGTTTAACACCACCTGCCTACAGGCAGACATGGCAACACCGGCACCATTACAACATGGTGCCTGTGTTTCCACTTCTCCTATGGGACTCCATGGGAATGGGGATTTACAGAATTCCGCCTCCGGAATTCCCGGGTCACCAGGGTTGTATTGCCCCGGTAATTCAGGGAATCACAGTGGCGGAATGGTAATACGAGTCTGGCGGTAACCTGCTGGTCTTTCCGGCTTGGTTACCGCCGGACTCATAATGAGGCCCAATGTCTCTTATGTGTGTGATTATACCTATGTCAGTGAATCCAGATATCACTCTTACTGTCCACACACCTCTTGCACTTATTTCTGGAGGCCTCTAAAATGTCACCTTCCATGTTCTACAAATCCAAAGAATTCCCATGCCAATTACATTACTTAGTATATGGTTGCAGATAACATAAATCAACAACTTACAGACCATTCATAATGCTTTCCCAAATCACAGTTTTGACTCCTCAATTCAATAAGTAGAGCACACCCATGGATATTATTTGTATCATAATTTGTATATGAGACATATATTAGCTAAAAGCTCTTCGCCGTTGTCCCCAAAAGAGGAATAGAAAAACATTAAACCAAAATGCAATGGCTGTGCCACACAATTTGTAACCGCATTTACCCTAGAAATGTCGCAACCTACTATGATGAGCCCAACTAATGCAGCATGATTGAAGCAGGCTGTGGCAAGAAAAGTGCTCGTCGCACCCTGTTTGCTTGGTTTTCTGTAGTAAACAGGTCTCCAAGGTTCATGCGGGGAACTGTGCATAAAATAAGAAAGTAGCTGGAAGTGCAAGCATTTCACAGCCCACCTTTTCATGCGTTAAAAAAAAAACAGTGATTCCAAGTTAATGCTGGGCCATAAATCCACATAACATACTCCTGGTGGCTGATCAGAATGGAGTGATAGATGGTGACAAAGGCAGCTGATCGCTCTCTGTCCAGCAGGTCATGCATGATTTATGCTTACATCAGCAAGTTTATTTTAGATATAGAGCATTTGGTAGATCTAGTGCAGTGTTGACAGCTCAATTAGGGAATTGTCTCCCACCTGATCTTCGTAAAATAGACAGTCTTAAGATATTCTGCAAAAATCAGAAAGCTTTTCTGTTATAAACGGAGAACCATGTTGGCTATAAGATTGCTGACTGCTGTTTGACTGTCTGGTAGTAGTGCCTCTTGCTGCATAAACAGATATAGAAATAGAAATAAGTTGTTGATATTTTATTTGTATCACGCTTGTACACATGTGTGTCTAGAAAGGCAGAATCCCAACTGGATATCAGCCAAAGTACCCTCTTTCTTTAAATCCTGGGATACTCGCTATACTACTTCCCCTTAAAGATATTTTACAAGTGAAAGGGAGATTCAATATGGCTCTATAGGTTGCTGGGCTAAAATGATCCTGATTTATTGTAGCAATAATGAGAACTTAGACTCGTTTGAGACAAGATGTAACTGTACTTCACTGAAAACTCTGCATACAGTTACTATTTTCAACAATGTGGTTCATACGTATCTATAAAGGACTAGAAGGATTTTAGGCTTTGTACCTTGGCAATCATATCCTCTCGAGGCAATAACTCAAATGCGGTCAACACTCTTGTTTTGGCCACTGACTTAAAAAGTGGTAAGTCATTGGACCTGATTTACAGAGTGGTTTTCAATGGGACTGTAACATTCCAAAAGGCTTGTGTAAATCAAGTCCACTGCCTTTCATCTCTGTCACAATAGCCACATTAATGTGGCCAATAAGGACCCTTAAAATAGCCCAAACGTTACACGTAGATTGAGTGGGAATGGTATTAGTGGACTCTTACTGATGTATCCTGAGTTCATGGTCAATTCTGGGAGCTAAATAAGCTTTTTTTTTTTCAAACAAAATGTTTAGCTACCCAGAAACGTACGTTTTAAATGTACCCCCAATGAGGGGCGGTCGTCACAAGCATTTAAAATGCCTGCATTCTAAATGCAGGTGAGTCTGGCATACATCATAGGGTCTTGCTTTCGCTTTCAATGTGAGAGAGGCAGGTGCTAGGAAACTGAAATGATTACAACTTTGCCATTAAAACTAATGTCGAGAGCCAATTGAAATAGTGGAAGCAGCTCTAGAAAAGACCGAGCAACATGGAACAAGATTACAGTGCATTGCCTCTGTAATGTTGACGATGGGCAAGAAATGTCCCTGGCTTGTGATAATCAATGACAGTACCAAACCAAACGATCAGGTGTCATGTCTTTCAGCTTTCGAATTTTGTGAACGCTTTTGGCAGTGAGTAATGTGTTCTTATTTAATGGCCATTTTCAAATGAAACGATGCAGGGATCATGTAGGTTCATGTTAAAATCAGAAACTGAAGCTAGCAAATGGGCTAACACAGATGCTATACTAACAGAGATAATAAATGAAAGAACTAATGAAGACTCGCCATAGCCAACGTGATTGTTAAAGTCTCCAAAAATAACAATATTTATCCCGTGTATTAACAATTCTTCGCAGAACATTTGAAACTGGGTAAGAAAAGGGCATGCAATTGCGATGGGTGAAAAACGACAGCAGCGGATAATGAGATGGCAATACCTCAGTACTTTCATAGAAAGGCACACAAAGCAAGAGACATTATTAGCTGAACCCTCTGACCAAGCAAAAAGATCTCATAAATGGAAGGCAATCCCTCATTAAACTCCATGGCATCTGAAACGCAAGGAATTATAACAGAGCGCTAGTCCAATGAAGCATGCATAGAGGAAAAGTAGATTTCCCTTAATATTAGACTACAGGAATGGGTAGATGCATAGTCAAGGTGAAGTGCATAATGGAAAGAACAATATGGGAGATTAGAAACTTATTAGGAAACAAACACATCGTGCACAAATGCTTTATCTAATTATTTTGAGGTGATTCATGATTTGATAAAGATGGCAGTGGGAGAAGTAAATAAATTATAGTTGAGAATCAAGTTCCATAGGAAACCCGAAAATTGAATTGCTAACAACTTTTGACTCGCATGATGAATTTGTCTGATATTTTGTCACAGGCCCCCTGATAATACCACCCCAAGTAATGCCCCCGGGGCCCCTAGTTACAGGCCCGAGCGTAGAATACATTTGGTGAGGCATGGCGTGGTATAGCACGGGGTACTGCTGGGGTAACCGGCAAGTGTAGTACATAGCCCTGCAGTCGGCCAATACTTTTGGTATAGAGCCATCTTTTCACCAGTCCATTAGCATTGGCATGCATTAAACACATCAGTGGCCCAACATACAATGTTGGTGACAAGCTTTGAATACCTGTTAATGTATTTCTGCACCCGATGTGTCCATATTAGATATTCTTTTTGGCATTTTTGACAGGAGTTTGGATTTGTGGCTCTGCACATGTCAAACGAGGTTCATGCATTCTGCGTTTACGCATATGGTAGCCCTTCATTTCTGAGATTTTGTGTTATTCTGAGACTTCCATAATGCCCACTACTAGAACCTATGTTTCTTAAAAAAGGCCTGATCTATTCATTGAGTCCCCTCCTCAGACCAGGATTGCTGAGTCTAATATTTCTCCTATACATACAGCTGTAAGCAGTAATCGTGAGTTGGAGGCTAGAGGCGAGGTCTGCCAGTCGAAGACAGCGTCTGCGAAAAGAGAGTTCGGACTCAACAGGTGTGGATAATGGGGACATTATGAATATCCCAATTAAAATGTAGCGTTGGAAGAGGAAGAAGTTGTTGTCCAGAGAAACTTTGCAGATCTGTTAGAGAAAGCACCTGTTATTGATCAATCTGAAAAATCTTCCCTAATAGCCTCAGCCGTGAGTGAGGCACTAGAGTCACCATTGAAAACTATGGACAATGGCATTGCTGAAGCCATTGCACAGTCCTGTTTTTTTAATAAGGAGTTGAATGAAGGCTCTAGAGGGTCTGTGAACACGAATGTATCAAAAATAATATTATTCAGGACTTAAATAAGTTTAAAAACAGCTCAGAGTTTTGTGCATGGGTGGAATATTTTGATGAGATTATATTACAATAATGACAAGGTTGACAAAGCGTATCAATCTGATGTGAATAAATCTAATAAAACCTGTCAATCTGACATGAATAGATCACACTTGTACTTGATTGATACAACCTGTGAAACCCAAACAACTGTAAATACCAGTGTGTAAGTTGCTGAAAATGGAACCAGTGTATTTCAGCCTGATTTCATCTGTCCTGACGGTGGCACTGTCGTTGTGTTGGCATCTATAATTCCAAGTGGAGGAGTTTTATTATCTTCTCAAAATACTATGAACCTGGCAAATCATGCACATACACTGGTCACTTCCCCTTATGGAAGGAATATTCGAATCAACAAGTCCAACTGATGTTACCCAAAGAGAGCTTATCATGATCGTAGCAATTTTGTGCTGATGATAAGCCAGCGCCGGATAAAACCAGAAACGTACTTAGAAAAAAGGTCCTGTCCTTGTTACACTGCAAAGTTGTTGAAGGCTGTTTTAGAGTACAGGACTTTAGACTTCTTCGAAGGATTTATATTAAGGACTGGTGTACTGGGAAGAACACAGACTACATTATCATAGGTAGTGGCCAGAGCAATCTTCCCTTATTCTTGGGTCAGTGTAAGAAATTCAGCAACATGTCATCGGCCTCCAATGTAAGGATTGTGCTTAATTAATTTGCACTATACTCTTTTTTGTCATTCTTTTAGACTTACTTTTTATAGTTTTGTTTAATGTTGTTTGTATTTTTTGTTTTGCGCCGTGATGACTATGAGCCAACTTTGGTGCTATATAAATAGTAAAACTAAACTAAACTAAACTAAACCATGGTATAACAAAACCCTTGAAATTCACTGGAAGAAAACAGCTTAACTAGGTGCATTCCCGTTGCAAAGCCCATGCAAACACACAGATTAGAAAGAGAAGGGATTCACAATGACATACAAAATGGCATTATGGAGGACATGGCATTATGGTGGACATCACCGGGAGCCCTCAGAGTTAAGCTGGTCATAACTTCCCACATCCGCTGAATTTAAAGGGCTTTATTGCATTTTATCTGCACAACTTAACTGCACCTTAACTAAGGTTTTTTCAGTGCATATATATATATATATATATATATATATATATATATATATATATATATATATATATATATATATATATATATGTGTTTGACGATCGCTGCACTATTGCACTATAGTTAGGGTGAGAGTTAAATTTCATAGGATCATAGGAAACCCAAAAATAGAATTGTTAATAACTTTGACAGATTTGGCTGATGTTTTGCAAGCAGTTTGTCATGCAATTTAACAGCCGCCACACCGCATGGACTGGACACTTTGAGAAAGATTGGTGAAAAAACGAAAAGGTTATTAAGAAAACATAAAAGCGCTGTTTTCAGCCTACTTTCATTAGTTGTCCCATGGAGAAAAAGAGCAGTTTTTGAACAGCCTTAGCGTGATAAAAGATCGGCAGATTTGGACCAAATAATAAACAATTTTGGCACAAAGCATTGACTTAATTTCTTTGGCTGGTTTGGATAAATCAATTCAGTAGTTCTTTAAGAAAATGGGGTGCACCCATGCCTTAAAACCTTTACATCTGTCTTGGTGCTTTGAAGCAGAATGGGTGAGAGAGGCTAATAATGTTTGATTTGCTGTATGGATTTGGATGAACATTTCTAAACCAAAGTTTTGTCAAGCCCCTCCCTCCCCCCAAGCTGGAAATTGTGGGAACAATTCATGAAAAAATGAAAAAGTTATTAAGAAATGATAAACACACAATTTTCAGCCTACTCCCATTTGTTTCCCCTTAGAGAAAACGTGCTGTTTTTTAACAGCTGTAGCGTGAAAACTGATAGGAAGATTTGGACCAAATGAGAAAAAATATGTGCACAAAGTGTTGACTTAATTTCCTTGACTAGTTTGGGGTACATCCATACAGTAGTTTTTCTGCCCCCTGCTCTTTAACACCTTTATATCTGTCTTGTTGCTTTACAGCATAGAGGTCGATGTAGGCTAATAAAGGTTGACTTTCTGGTTGGATTTAGATGACATTTTTTAAACAGAAAGTTTGTCAAGGGACCCTCACATTGGATTTTTTAGGAACAAATCATCAAACAAATGAAAATGTTGTTAAGAAAAGATTGGAACAAAGTTGTCAGACTACACTCGTTACGCCCATAGAAAAAAAGTGCAGTTTTTGAACAGCTGTAGTTTGAAGACCGCTAGGTAGATTTGGACCAAATCAGAAACAATTTGTGCACACAGTGTTGACTTAATTTCCTTTACTGTTTGGGGGTAAATCCAGGCAGTATTTTTTAAAGATACACTATTGGTTTAACATGTACAGTGTCCATGGCCACAGGCCATGACTAATGGGCCCCGAAGAAACCTATTGGTGCAAAATATACCGTGGCCACAGCTGATAGCTGAGTGGGCCCCAAAGAACCCTATCAGCTCAGCATGTACAATTTGCACGGCTGAAGTCGTGGTCATTGCCCATGGATAAAGGCCATTGCCAGGGGGCCACAAAGAAACCAATTGGTGCAACATGTACAGTGGCCAAGGTCAAACGCCCTGAACAATGACCATGTCGAAGGCCATGGCTAGTGGCCCCCAAAGAAACCTATGGGTGCAACATGAACAGTGGCCTTGGCTGAACGCCTGGGAACAATGGACATGGTTGTAAGACTATGGTTAGTGGGCCCAAAGAAACCTATGGGTGCAACATGTACAGTGACCATGGTCAAAAACCATGGCTAGTGCCCCCCAAAGAAATTGCAGTATACCAAAACCATTGAAATTCAGTGAAAACCTTAAGTTAGGAGGGGTTAAGGTGATTAGATTTAATGTGAAAAATACAGAGCAACAAAACCTTTAAAATTCTGTGAAAAAACCTTGGTTAAGAAGGAGTTATGGTTATCAGATTTAACGTGACAAAACCCTTGTAATTCAGCATTCATTCAAACTATGCACCCCCTGTTACACAGTGTATGACCACAATGATGACATCACCGATGATATCACAGATGACATCATTGATGACATGAGTGGTGGCATCACTAATTACATTGTCAGCTCTTTATATTATTTTTCTCTTTTCAAATGCCGTGCTCACAATTCCATGGCACTCTACTTAACGAAGGCTGTTATTCAGCTTCAAGATCCCAACTGCTATGAGATTGTTCAAGAGGATATTCTGTTGGAACCTAAATTGGCTTATGATTTGCTATTGAAAGATTTGTCAGACAAATATAAAAGCCAAGATGAATATTTCTTTTTGAAGTAAGATGTTCCTGCTACGGTGTGCGAGCAGTGTGTCTGGCCATGTCGGCAGTGATCTGTGAAGCACTTTCTAACTAGAATTGGAAATATCGCAGAAAGCGCAGAACAAGGAGTATGTTCTTCCACCTTTTACTACAGCTTGCCTGAAGAGTCTGTTTTCACTACCTGCTGCAGTGTAGAGGCATACACTGTTAAAACCACTGAAACGGAGCAGATCGTGCACAGTGTTTGGGCAGTGTGTTTGGTGTACGACATACTGGCAGATGGCTCCGTGTTTAGGGGAAACCCTAGAAGTTGATAATGACCTTGGGTGAGTAATAACACTTACAGTCACAAAAGTGTGACTAGCTGAGACTTTCTCTTTTCTCCTCTGGTACGTAAATCTCAAGAACGTTCATTTATAAGTTGACTCTGCCTAATACATGGCTCACATTCTCTGTACTAATATGTCAAAATGTAGAATATTAGCTCTGGAAAAAGAACTGCCTGCTAACACAAATAAAGATTCCCTACCACGCTCATTAGGAGATAGGGTGGAACAACATAAAGAAAATAATAATATCATTAATCTGGACGAAACATTATTGATGGTGAATATGTGGCATAAACAAATTCCATCATGCTCCTTTGCCCACCTAGTAGCAGGAGGGAAGCAGCCAGTGATTGATGGTCAGCAGTTAAATATCCCGGACAAAGACCTAGGTATGAATTCATTGGCTATAAAGGGCATGAATCAAGTGATAGTTTAGACAGTAAAAATAGTTTCTAATGTTGTCCAACAAACACTGATCCAAGATAAAGCCCTACTACTCAAGACCCTATAACCCTGTGGCAAATGTAATTCAAAAGCCCAGCGACTCAGAGGTCTCTTGTTCCTTGGACCATTTGGATGCAGAAGTCTTGGAGAAATGCCCACATAAAGATTTTAGATCGGATGTGTCCATACTATTGCCAACGCTATCCCTAGAATTAGCAAAGCAAGTGTGCCTCTCATTAGAACCTGAGATGGCCCACTCATACAACTGGGATGGAAGAGAAATGTTATGTTTGCATCGGACCCCAACAATCTGTATTTATTTATTTATTTATTTATTTATTTATTTATTTATTTGATGTATTTATTTTGACATTTGTACAGTGCACCTAACCCGGATTGTAATTGGACGCTAGATTACATAAGAATGATCTACCCTGTAGTTACATATTGCAGGGGTTACAGGCTGTGCACTTGTGGCAATATTTATGCTGTAAAAACATTGCATGCATGGTATGCTATATACAGTTGCTAACAGATAAAAAATACCGGTAGATTGCTATTATATAGTAGAGACGAGAGCTATAAGGTTGCCGTTCCTCTAGGTATCTTGTAAAAAGGGCCGGGTTTTAAGACTTTGCGGATGGACCAAAGGGAGGGGTCTGATCTAAGCACTAAGGGCAGGGAATCTTTGTGCTTTAGAGATTTGTCTGGCTAGATAGATAGAGGCAGTGTTTGATAGGCATTTGTGGGTCAGAGAAAAGGTTTTGAATGTGATGCATTCCTGGACCGGAGGCCAGTGGATATTGTGTCTAGTTGATGAGATGTGGTCTACATTAGGGATGTTGAGTGCCACTCTAGCAGCATTGTTCTGGATGGTTTACAGTATGTGGATGTTGCGTGGGTTAGATCCTGCAAAGAGGGAGTTACAGTAGTCAATCCCAGACAGTGTAAGGGTTCTGGCAAGAGTGATGAAGTTGTCAGAACTCAGGAATGGTCTACTGGCATTGATCAGTTTGACAGTTTAAACTGTGGCCGAGGCGATAGCGTTTACCTCTCTTGTTAGGGAGAGCGAGGAGTCTAGATATGCTCCTAGGGTTTTCACCTCTTTTGATACAGGGATGATGGTAAAAGATTTACAGGAGTCAGAGAGGTTATTTAGTCAAGATTGAGTGCCAATGAGGAGTAGTTCTGTTTTCTCGTCATTTAGGCAAAGTTGGTGTTATGTTACATTATGTTATGTGAATTTCTAAATCGTGCGGTCACCCTAAGGTATCATGGCTTGGATGGTTACGTATATTCTGTTCAGTATGTATGAGTCGGTTTCATAATTACTGATGATGGGTAGTAGTATTTGGGTGTCATCTGCGTAGTTAGTATATGTGACACACAGTTGTCTAAGAGGTCAAAGAGTGGTTTGGTGAAAATGTTGTAAAGTGTTGACAAGACACAATAGCCTTGTGGTACTCCACAGATGTCTGCGGCTGGGGGTCTGCCACAGTGGATGAGAACACTCTCATTAAGCGGTTGGACAAGAAGGATTCAATCTATTTTATGGCTTTGGTTGAGAAGTGGGCAGCTAGGGCGAGGTGCTGGCAAAGTATATTGTGATTACCCAAATCAAACGTGGCTGAGATGTCGAGTAGGAGGAGGATGATTAGGTTATCCTTGTCTTTGTTCTCATCCATTTGTATTTTGAGGTCTAAAAGGGTGGTTTTGGTCCTGTGACCAGGACAGAAGCTAGACTGGCACAGGCAAAGGAGGTTGTGCGTTTCCAGGTATTTTTGAATTTGCAGGCAGGCCACTCTATCAAGTATTTTCAAGAGGAAAGGCACCATTGTGATAGGGCAGTCGTTTGTGGGGAAATTGGGGTCCAGTGTTGGGTTCTTCTAGAAGTGGGAGTAAGCAGGCTTCTTTAAGATTATGTGGAACATTGCTAGAGGAGAAGGAGTTGTTAACCAAGGCTGTGATGAAGGGGCAAGCTGGTCGGCACAGTCTTTTATGAGGGAGGCTGGACAAATGTCTCCTTGACATCTGGACGGTTTCAGGCCTTTGATGATTTTGGTGGTTTCAGTAGTAGTTATAGGGGTGAATTTGTATCTGGGCAAGGGGCTAGAAGGTATGGGTCACTGGTCATCAGTCTTGTCTGCTGGGGCAAGTTTAGTTGCCTTTGCTAAGATTTTTTTTTGGAGTAGAGCGATTTTGCCATGCAGGGTGTTTTGGATGTTTTAGCACCAGGGTAGGTCTTTAATGCAGTGGACTGGTGGAAGGACTGGTGTTTCGAGTTTGCTTAGAATGATGAAGAGTTCTCTCATGCCTGAATTAGCTTTTGCGATTCTTTCATTGTAAGAGTTGTCTTTGGATTGGAATATGGCTAGTTTATATGCTTTGGCCAGGACATTGAAGTGTGTTTTGTTCTCTGGAGAGGGTGTTTTCTTCCATGAAGATTTTGCGATTCATTTTGAATAGCGTAGGGCTTTGAGACTTCGGGTGAACCAAGAGTTTGGGTTGGCTGTTGGTTTGGGTTTATGGTTGCTCAACGGAGCAACTTTGTAGATTGCTTCTTGGAGCATTTGATTGTAAAGCGAGTGGGGTCGGAGTGGTCTTTATGAATAGTGTAAGTGGTTGAAGCAGCAGGAATATGTTGTCTGGCATGATTTTTCACCAGTTTCAGCTATTTTTTTTAGCTATATCCTTGATAGAGAATATGATATTGTGGTCTGACCAAGGGCATGGGTTGTTAGCTAGTATATTGTTGTAGCAGTTGTGGTCTGCTAGCCAGTCTAGTGTGCAGCTTTTATCGTGTGTAGGGTTGGATATTTGGTGAGTGAAGTCTTGAGCTTCAATGGCGTTAGCAAGGGCAAGTGCCTTGGATTCTGAAGGGTTATTAAACCTAGGTTTAAGTCTCTCCAAATGATAATTTTGGATTAGTGCTTGGTATTGTTAATAGGAGTTGTGCAATGTCATTCTCGAAGGAGCAGGGGGGCAGGATGTCTGTAGATTAGGTGAATTGTGAAGGTAGTTGTGGCAAATACAGAGATTTTGAATGAGCTCAATTATCCAGATGGGATTAACTGGTTAGGAATTTCTCTGATGCTGAAGCCATTTTTGGTGATGACGGCAACCATGCCTCCTTTGGATATCAGTCTGTCTTTCCTGATGATTGCATATTCCTCTGGGATAGCTAAAGAGAGGATAGGCAAAAAGCAAGGGGGGTCCTGGGAGTCTCTCTGCCAGACATTAGGCCTGGTTGTGAGAGCCTTACCCAGATTCATGAGCTCAGTATCTTTCACAGAGTAGAAATATCCCAATCATATCAGTCTTTGTCCTGACCAGGGGAAGCCCAGCACAGAAATGCTAGGCAATTCTCATCTGAACTAGAGTACCAACAGCAACCCCAGACACGTGTTTCAGTCTGGTTGGACCTCATCAGTAGGGTGGAGCTGCGCCTCTCTAAGAATAGTGAGCAAGGGGTCCACATTCTTTAGCTCACTATCTTTCAGGGAGGAGAAACATCCCAATCATATCAGTATTTGTCCTGCCCATTGGCAGTCCAGCACTCCTCTGACCAAGAGTACCAACAGCAAACCCAGCCGTGGCTGGGTGCAGCCATGTTTCTGAGATAGCTATGAAGTCAAGGTTGTTGGTGGTGATAAGATCGGCAGTGTCGATGGCATGGGCCATGAGAGATATGGCATTAAAGAGGGCTCCTTTGAGATGTGTTATGCTTTCATGATTGTTAAGAGAAGTGACTATTTTAGTTCTGGGTTCTTGGGAAGTGTCCTTTTTCATTGTGTATTCAGAGGTAGCGGAGCAATTGTACCCTGTTGCCACAAGGGGTTTAGTATAGTAGTGTGTGGTCCCAGGGGGGCTAGAGTAAGGGCTAAGCTCAGGTGTGAGCTGGTCCTCTTCAAGGAATGTTGAGTTGTTGTACTAGAAGGGGCCTTTTTTCTAGATATGAGTCGTTTGTTTCTCTGATGGATAGATGGGGTAGTTGTTAGGCAGTGCTGCTGGCTAGTAGAATGGGCCTTCGTTCTAGATATGAGTTGTTTGTTTCTCTGATGGATAGATGGGGTAGTTATTAGGCAGTGCTGCTTGCTAGTAGAAGGGGCCTTCATTCTAGATATGAGTTATTCATTTCTCTTATGGATAACTGGGGTGGTTGTTAGGTGGTTCTGCTGGCTGGCGAGTAGACAGGATGCTAGTCGCTTATTCCTGTTTTCTAGGGAACATGCTTTTTTGGAGCTAGGGGCAGTCTTGTAGGTAGTAGTCAGTTGGGTGGCTGTGGAGTGGCGGTGTGTTGCTTTAGGCAGTGCTAGCCATATTCAGGATGTGAGTCATTTGTTCCTATTCTCGAGGCAGCATTGTTTCTTAATGTTTGAGGGAGTCCTGTGCACAGTCGTTTTCCAGTTTGTGCAGGTGTAGTTTGGCAATGCCTGAGGCAAGAAGGGTGATGGTGGTCTGTCATGTGAGTTGGGCAGCGCACGTGACATTTTCAAGGAGAGTAGGTGTTTGTATTTGGTGATGGCGAGGGGCAAGTAGTTGCTGAGGTGGTTTGTTGGCTCCAGGGCATTAGTAATTTGGTGCAACTGATCGGAAATGGGGCAAGCCATTATGAGTAGTACTTTGGTCGGAGTTGAGTATTGTTGACAGAGAGGTGTAGGCTAAGGAGTCTTGACCGGGAAGGTATTAAGGTCAAAAGGGGTCCGTAAGCTTTTAGAAGCCCCCTAAATTGGTATAGGGCACAGGGTCTGAAACCATTTAGGTAACACACTTAGATTTGGAAAAGGCTATGGGGCAGTACACATTTGAGCAATACACTTTCATTTGATTAAGGCCAAGGGCCTGCAAACACTTTTAAAAACACACCTAGAATTGATTAAGGCCAAGGGCCTGCAAACATTTTGAAAACACACCGAGATTTGATTGTGGCCATGGGCCTGTAAACACTTTTAAAAACACACCTAGATTAGATTAAGGCCAAGAGCCTTCAAACACTTTACAAACATACCTAGATTTAATTAAGGCCAAGGGCCTGCAAACAGTTTAAAACACACCTAGATTTGATTGAAGCTGAGGGCCTGTTAACACTTTTAAAAAGACACCTAGATTAGATGAAGGCCAAGGGCCTTCAAACATTTTGTGAAACCCTAGTCTCGGCATACAACACATTGGTTCAAGAACTGGTTGACCCGGTAGCTCCTACTAGGTGGAAACAAGTCAGGGCAAATACTAAGTATCAGAACTGGTTCACTACCCTAATGGTCAGATTAAAAAGAGAGAAGAGAAAGTTAGAACTAAGATGGGTAAAACAGCCAACCACTGAGAATAAGAACAAGTGGAAGGAAGCAGAATCACGGTATAAACAAAACATCAGTCTAAGAAAATGTTCTAAAACGAGCAAATAAACAGAGCGTCAAACTCTACAAGTAAGCGCTTTGAAATTCTGAGATCCTTAGAAAAACCCAAAGCACTATCTCCCCGGGCCCAACCCTCCCAGGACGATTGCCTAAAAGGACAGGAGGACTTCAATGCTAAGATCTTGAAGGCAAGAGAAACAATCAGGACCACTCGTATCCCGTTGCCTCCCCGACATAATATCCAGCTAGACCAGCAAGAGCAGGGTGAGGCAGAAAGATTTGATTTCTCGAATGTGACAACAATGGACATGAGGACTCTCTTATCCACCATGAGACCCACGTTCTGTGCAGAGAATATCTTACACCCTAGGATTATCTCAGAACAAAGAGATGTCTGCATACCCTTCCTCACTTGTCTGGATAAACCTTTTGTGATAGCCACATACCATAATCTATTAAAATGTTCATAGTTAACCAGTTAGCAAAAGAAATAGGCTTGGAACACAGGGATCCTAGTAATTTACAGCCAATTACCAACTGCAACTTTCTATTGAAGATTCCAGATAAAGCAGCTATGCTGCAGTTGCAAGCCTAAGTGGAAATAAAATCTTGCATAGGCAACAATCAGAGATTAGGCCGGCCCACAGCACTGAAACAGCCATGGTCGATCTCCAGACCCATAATCTTAGCATTATGAATAGGGGCAGGTTGGGCATGCTGTTAGGGAGAATTCTCCAGAATGGCTAATTTCCCTTACCTACTGAGTCTCTCAGCAGCTTTGCTGGATTTCTAGGATTTTTTTTGTTCACCTGGTAAGAGTGTGAGCCTTTTTTCCCACTCTTACATGTGTTTTGCTGTGTGTGTTTAACATTTTCTTGTGTTCATAGACTGTGGAGCCTCACCTACTCCATAGGCATCATCTTTTTAGTGTGTGTTCACAGCAACTTCAGTGCAGTGACACAGGGTTGTATTTTAGACTTCCCAACTCAGACTCCATTTTCTGGGACTGACTACTGTCTCCAAGAACATGTAAAGTTGCCATTGACGTTATTAGTCTTTTTAAAATCCACAGACCCAGTAAAAACTATCTTACATACTGGAAAAGGTTAATACTTATCCCTTTTTGTCTGTTTATCTTGGAGCATTGTTTCGCTCCCTTTTCGTCAAGACTTGGCTGGTGGCAGTGGTAACCAAACTATTTTTCCTACCACAGTTATCTTAAATAAACTTGGTATTGTTTTAGGCTATCTTGGTAGCCTCGAACTTAAACCCGCTAGACCATATACGTTTTTATACGGCTCTGGCTGGGTTTATTTGCCATTTCTTTTTTAAAATGTCTTTCTCGTGTTTTACTCTGCACGCCAAACCAGGGTTGGTCCCTTTGTTCGCTGTCCTATCGCAGGCTTCTACGCAGAAGTCCTCCTTAAGCACCTGAAAGTCTGGGTAGGCAGGATGTGAGGGAGGGGTTTTAGGACCCCTGCCATGGGTTCCCTTGGTAACCCAAGTCACACTCCTGTTTGATTGGTTAGGTGACTGTCTTGCCAGGAAAGCCGCCCTGCTGTGTGATTGACAGCCAGGCTGTGTGAATGGAGGAAAACTGCATAAAAAGCAGGTCTCTGGGTCTGGAAAGGCAGAGTCACCACTGGAACAAAAGGACTGATGAGGGGCTGACAGAAGAGGACTCCTACAACGACTGAACTGCCCGGTGAAGCCCTGCTGCAGGTCAGAATCTTCAGACCACAACGACAGAGAAGATCCACCAGGAATCTTCTTCCCCTGAGTTGGTGGGACCAACCAGTTTGCCCAAACTGCAAGCCAGGACTCCCTCCTCTTGTTGAATTAGCTGTTCAGAGCTACAATGAGCCGGATAGCCAGGAAGGTCGGACCCTGCTTGGGTTTTAAGGAGCGCACTTTTATTTGTTGCTTTGCTCTGCTGCTGCTTTCTTGCCTGGACAGTGCAGGACCCTCCAGTCTTCCTACTTCATATCAGTCCGACAGCCGCTTCAGGAACCGTGAGCCTGCAGGACCTGCCAGGAACATCCACCTCAGCTACAGGTTCTTCTCCATTTTAAAGTACTGTGCAAATCGGGTTGGTTGTTTCGTCTAGCCACGGAGAAGGTGTGTGAACCTTTTGCCAATCCGAGGGCTTGTCCTTCTCTACTCTTTAAACTAACTTTTCTACCAACCAACTTCGTCCAGAAATCTTGGCAAAGACTTAACCGCAAACTACCCTGAAATGTGTGATCTTGAGCAAAAGACTTTTGTCCTACTGACTTTGGCCCTAAGCGTTTTTGATTTGATTCCATCACTGTAGTTCCTCTTTCTAGATTGCCCTGCTTACTTACCTGTTGGTGCTGCTCAATTTTAGTATAACCTTGTCTATCCCTCCCTTTTTAATTACTGAAGTGCCATTTTGCTCACACTTCATTTTGAGTTTAACTTGTCCAGAATCTATTGGCAGTGGTGTGGTGTATTAAGAGTGTGCTTTTTCAACTGCTTTACTTTAGTGAAATGTTTGATGTGTAAATAAATGTATATTCTTTTACTCAGAAACCTTGAGTCAGTGTTTGTTTGAATCATAGTAATTGCTGTCCTTTGTGTAACTATTGATACTGCTCACTTGCTCTTGAGATAAGTCTGGCTGCTCAGCCATCACTACCACTTTACTGTGTAGTACACGCTTGTACCAAAGGTGAATTTGTACTGTCACTTTTAGTCTTAATTGTGTGTGGTGTTCCCAAAGGGTACTGCATATAATTCTGCCTAACAATGGTGTACAGCGGTGTGGATCAAGTATAGTAATTACACTTAGAGAGCTGCTATTACCTTGGATCAACTAACCACAATGCCAAACATCACTAAAAAGCAATATTAATCATGTCTGATATGGAAAGCTACAGTCAGGAGACCCTCTTTAGTTACACTCTGGATTATCTGAAAAATCTGTGTAGAGAAAGGAATCTCTCTGCCAAAGGCAAAAAGTCTGAATTGATTGACAAGTCGTTAGAGCAACAAAGTCTGGAGGGTAGGTCTGAAATACCTGACCCCTCAGCAAATGTGGAAAATAATGAGGATGATAATGTGTCTATTATTGATGAGTTAGAGGAAGCAGATGTGTCTCATAATATAAGCCTCACTGCTCCCTTACCTGCTCAACAACCTCAACCTTTGTCCACTGGGACCCCACCAGGTCCTACAATCAGTCCTGAATTCATTGCTCTAGAAAAGGCTTGAATTGCAATTCAAACATTTAAATGCTCAAACTGAACAAAAGCACCAAGAACTTAAGCTCAGAGAAATGGAGTTGGATCATGAAATAGAAATGAAAAGGTTATCTCTTGAAATGCTTCTCTCCGGGCGTCTTCTAGGTCTTACAGCCTTACAATCCTAAGAGACAGTGTGTACCTAAAGAACTTGTGGTTATGTATGAGGTTAAGCTTGATATTTTGGATTGGTTGGCAATGTTTGAATATAACCATGGGAGTCAAGGTTTTACAGGGAATCAGTTACTTCCCTGGCTCTTCTCTAGGCTACCCACTGTTGCATCTGATGTTGTGATGGAGTTGGGGGAGGTGGATAGGATGGATTATGAGTGTGTGAAGCTAGCTTTAATTGCTAGATTTGGGAAGACCCCTTCCCAATACCTTAAAGGTTTTATGACCCTCAAAAAGCATGATGGTACCCCGTGGGCTACCTGGGTATGTGACTGTTTGAAAAACGTAGATGTTGGATTAAGGGTTACAGAGTAAACACTTATGAAGGTATGAGAAATCTTGTTATGTTGGAGTCAATTTATGATGCCTGCTCTCCTGAGCTCAGACAGCACTTGGCTGATTCTAAAGGGATAGATCCAAAGAAGTTAGCTAATGCTGCTGACTTGTGGGTTGCCAACAGGGCTAGTAACAGGGATTCTGAGGCAACTCAGAAGAAGGATGAGGGAAGGCAGCCGAAAAAAGATAACATGGAGAATTCTAATACCGCCAATTCAAAAGAGGGCCACAAACAGCAACATAAGGCTAAACCACCAGGGAAACCGAATCAGGCTAGTGCAGCATCTGGACCCAAGTCAGATGGAGGTCGGAACAAACCCCCATTCATCAAAACATTTGGGAAATGTTATGTTTGTGGGTCAACTGATAATGTGAAAGGGGATCCCAGTTGTAAGGGTAAACCTGCAGGGATCCACACTGTCTCCTTAGCCTTCACTCTGGAGGAAGAATTACCTATGGCAAGTGGAAACTTTCACCTACTGGCTGATGAACCGATGAGAGACTCAGCTAGTGTTTTTTTTAGGGTCCCTGTCTTGTGGGAACAACAGAATTTAGATGTCTATAATTCCATCCCAGATAATACTAAAGAGTATTATAAAGATAGTGTTCTTTTAAATGTACAGGAGACACCTGCCATCAGATACACTGGAGCCAGCATAACTGTGGGGGATGAATCATTTTTCAAGGTGGAGGATGTTGCTAAGGCACCCAAATGCCTCACCAATTTAACTGGAGGCCCTTTGCAAATGCTTCCCCAGTTACCAACTCTCATCCAGTGTAATGATATGACTGTCAAAATACCTGTTAGTGTGCAGAGTGAAGTGCCTTGGAGAGTCCTGTTGGGTAATGACCTGAAAACTCTTTGAGTTGTGTCCAGCACCCCCAGGCCTCCCAGTAAAAGGAGACAGGAGCTCACTAGGCCTGCAATGGAGAGGACCTTAAGAGGCTCTCCAGAGGAGTCGATGGAGGAAACTATCATTCCCACTCCACAGGAGTTGCTCACTGCTATTTCAGGAAAGAAAGAGGCAAAGGAAAAAGTCAGACAGCACCCCTGTGCTACCAACAAGGAGATTCCCAGAATTGTCCAAAGTCACACCTGTGACTCTTCCGCCTGCTGAGGCAGAGTGTGAGGTAAAACCATGTGTTGTTGAGCCTGTTTCTGAAGAGTTAGATCTGGAGGAAGACACTGTTTTGGTTGGAAATCTTGACCCTGTTGACCATCCTGAGCTGCAGTCTTTACTGGCAGAAGGTGGACCCAACAGGGCAGACTTCAGCAGAGGAGAAAGAGAGTGTTCTACTCTTGAAGGTCTTTGACAACAGGCTACTAACCAACTTGATGGGCAAGAAGTTGGAAAGCATAGGTTAAGCTGGGAAGATGGCCTCTTCTACAGAGAACTGACTGAGTCTATCCCTGGGGACTGCAAATGAATTGTAGTGCCCCTTGCTAACAGACTCCAGTTCCTACAGTTAGCCCATGAGATACCTTTGGCTGGTCATTTTAGTTTCAAAAAGACCAAGGAAAGGCTCTCCTTATACTTCTACTGGCCTAAGTTGGGTTCAGAAGTTAGTTGACAAATTCTGTAGGAGCTGTCACACTTGCCAAACCTCTGGCAAGAGTGGAGCCAAGAATGTGGCACCCCTGGTGCCTCTCCCAGTGGTGGGAGTACCTTTTCAGAGGGTGGGCATCGACATTATTGGCCCCCTTGACTCTCCCACAACTTCAGGGAACAGGTTTATCCTGGTTGTAGTAGACCATGCTGCAAGATACCCAGAAGCAATACCTATGAGGACTGTTATGGGTCAGGCTGTGGCTAAGGCCCTACTTGGTATTTTTACCAGTGTAGGGTTTCCTAAGGAATTGATATCCGACAGGAGATCCAATTTTATGTCCCACTACATGCAAGCCATGTGGAAAAACTGTGGTGTCACTTACAAGTTCTCTACAGCCTACCATCCACAGACAAATGGACTGGTAGAGAGGTTTAATCGAACTATGAAGAGGATGATAGGTGCTTTAGAGGAACCCCTTAAAAGAAAGTGGGACCTTCTACTGCCATGCCTTCTCTTTGCTTATAGAGAAGTCCCTCGGGAGGGAGTTGGATACAGTCACTTTGAACTTCGTTATGGCCATCCAGTCAGAGGTCCATTGGCCCTGATTAAGGAGGGGTTGGAGAGTGCTCCTTCCCCCAAGCCAGTCAGAGTGACTGACTATGTGATAGGTCTCCGGAGGAGACTGTCACACATGATGGCAGAAGCTAGTGATAACTTAAAAGCAGGTCAGGCTCTGGTCAAACATTGGCATGACCAGAAGACCAGCATGGTTGAGTTAACTCAAGACCAGCTTGTATTAGTTATGGTGTCAACAAGGCAGAGGGCATTGCAGGACAAATGGATCAGACCCTTCAAGGTTGTGGGCAAACTTGGAGAGGTGAACTATTTGATGGACTTTTACAGACCTAATGTGGCTCCCAGAGTCTTTCAAACCAACCATTTGAAGGCATATGTCTCGAGACCAGAAGTGGGAGCTTTGCTTCTAGCTTCAGCTCAAGAGGAGGAGAGTGAACCTCTACCTGACCTCCTCAGAGGCCAACCATTGGATAAGAAAATAGAAGGAGTCAATATCTCTTCTCACCTGGCATCTGAACAACAGGAGGAGTAAAAGGTTCTGTTAAATCAGTTTGCCTCCCTGTTTTCACTTTCACCAGGCTTGACCCCTTGGAGCCAGCTTGATATTCTCACTGGTGACTGTTTACATGTGAAATGTAGATGTTACAGAATGTCAGAACATGTGGGATCCCACATCAAAGGAGAGGTCAACAAGATGCTTGATCTCGGGGTGTAGAGCCCTCTACAAGTCCATGGTCTAGTCCAGTTATTCTAGCACCAAAGGCAGGATCCAAGGAGTAGAAATTCTTTGTGGACCATAGAGCTCTAAATGCAGTCACTAAGACTGATGCCCATCCTTTGCCAAGGACAGATGAACTGGTAGACAGATTGGTTCAGCCAAGTACCTCGTACATTTGACCCGACATCAGGCTATTGGCAAATAGCCCTGACAGACCATGCTAAGGAGAAAACTGCATTCTCAACCCCAGCCGGCCTCTACCAGTTCAAGTTGTTGCCTTTTGGATTAAGGAATGCACCTGCTACATTCCAGAGGATGGTCAATCAAGTTCTGAATGGGATGGAGGACTTCTGCATGGCATACTTGGATGACATTGCAGTGTTCAGCCCTACATGGAAAGAACATGTTGGTCATTCGGGATATGTTTTGCAGGCTCTTTAGCAGGCCCATCTGACCATAAAGCAAGCAAATGTCAAATTGGTCAGAGCAAAGGAGTCTACCTTGGTCATGAGGTAGGAGGAGGTGAAAAAAGGCCATTGCCTAGCAAAGCACAAGCTGTACAAAACTGTGCCACCCCTACTACTCAAACCCAAGTGTGTGACTCTAGGTCTTACTGGGTACTACAGGAGTTTCATAGAGAACTATGGGACCATAGCTTCTCCCTTAAAAGGGGTCTCCTCCAAAAATTCCTAAAAAGGTTAGATGGAATGAGGAGTGCACTCAAGCTTTTGAAAACCTGAAGAAAGCCCTTTGTCAAGCTCCAGTCCTAAGAGCTCCTGATTATCACCAACCCTTCATTGTGCAGACAGATCCCTCCAATACAAGTATAGGTGCAGTCCTTAGTCAACTGGATGAGAAAGGTAGGGAACACCCCTTTCCTTCATCAGTAGGAAACTGAAGGAACCATAAACAAGGTGGGCAAACATAGAGCGTGAATGTTTTGCCATTGTGTGGTCTTTGAAGGAAGTTTAGACCATACTTGTATGGATCTACTTTTGTGATTCAAACTGACCACCAACCCTTAAGATGGTTAATGCAAATGAAAGGGGAAAACCCAAAACTTCTGAGATGGTCAATCTGCCTGCAAGGGTTTGATTTCACCATTGAGCACAGAGCAGGATTTCACCATCAAAATGCTGATGGTCTCTCTAGGATGTTTTTAACCGACTAGAGGTGGAGATTCATCCAGGAGTGGATTAAATCCTCCTGTCACTTAGTCTGGGGGTGCGAGTGTTAGGGAGAATTCTCCAGGGTGGCTAATTTCCCTTACCTACTGAGTCCCTCAGCAGCTTTGCTGGATTTCTAGGATTTTATTTTCACCTAGTAAGAGTGTGAGCCTTTTTACTCGCTCTTTCATGTGTTTTGCTGTGTGTGTTTAACATTTTCTTGTGTTCATAGACTGTGGAGCCTCACCTAATCCATAGACATCGGGCCTCATTACACGGACGGCGGTAAGGGTTTACCGATACCGGTAAGGGTACCAGTGCCGGTAAAGCCTTACCCCCTTACTACGAGGTCCCTTTGTGGGACCCTACCTTAACGGCTGGTTTTACCAGCCGTTAAGGACGGGACCCGCAAAGGGACTTAGGAGGTAATTACGGTACTGCAATTTGTGTTACCATAATTACCGCCTTCCCCATTCCGATTGAGCCCTATGGGGGCAAAAATGGGAATGGGGAAGTGCCATGGTGAATGGGGAATTACCGCCCCCACACACCTTGGAACAGGGCAGTAATTCCACCATTCACCATGGCGGACTTGGTAAAATACTGGCAGCAACCATGGCGCTAATAGCGCCATGGTTACCGCCGTCCGTGCAATGAGGCCCATCATCTTTTTACTGTGTGTTATGTAGCACCTTCAGTGCAGTGACACGGGTTGTCTTTTAGACTTCCCAACTCAGACTCCATTTTCTGGGACATGACTACTGTCTCCTAAAACATGTAAAGTTGCCATTGACTTTATCAGTCTTTTTAAAATCCACAGACCCAGTGCAAACTATCTTACATAGAGTACTGGAAAGGGTTAATACCTATGCCTTTTTGTCTGTTCCTCTTGGAGCATTGGTTCACTCCCTTTCCGTCAAGACTTGGCTGTAACTACCCTATTTTTCCTGCCATGATTATCTTAAATAATCTTGGTATTGTTTTAGGCTATCTTGGTAGCCTCAAACTTAAACCCACTAGACCATATACAATTGTATATGGTTCTGGCTGGGTTTATTCGCCATTCCTTTTTTTTAAATGTCTTTCTCGTGTTTTACTCTGAGTGCCAAACCAGGTATGTTCCCATTGTTTGCCGTCCTTTCGCGGGCTTCTACGCAGAAGCCCTCCTTAGGCGCCTGAAAGTCTGGGTAGGCAGGATGTGAGGGAGGGGTTTTAGGACCCCTGCCATGGGTTCCCTTGGTAACCCAAGTCACACTCCTGTTTGATTGGTTAGGTGACTGTCCCGCCAGGAAAGCCACCCTGCTTTGTGATTGAAAGCCAGGGTGTGTGAAAGGGGGAAAACTGCATAAAAAGCAGGTTCCTGTGTCTGGAAAGGAAGAGTCATCACTGGAACGAAATAACCAATGAGGAGCTGACAGAAGAGGACCCCTACAATGATTGAACCGCCCGGTGAAGCCCTGCTGCACTTCCGAATCATCAGACTCCAACGACAGAGAAGCTGGTTGGACCAACCAGTTCACCCAAACTGCAAGCCAGGACTCCCTCCTCTGGTCGAATTTGCTGTAGAGAGCTACAGTGAGCCGGATAGCCAGGAAGGTCAGACCCTGCTTGGGTTTTAAGGAGCGCACCTTTTATTTGTTGCTTTGCTCTACTGCTGGTTTCTTCCATGGGCAGTGCAGGACCCTCGAGTCTTCCTACTTCATGTCAGTCCAACAATCGTTTCAGGAACCGTGAGCCTGCAGGATCTGCCACGAACGTCCGTCTCAGCTACAGCTTCTTCTCCATTTAAAGGTACTGTGCAAATCCGGATGGTTGTTTCGTCCAGCCACGGTGAAGGTGTGTGAAACATTTCGCCAATCCGAGGACTTGTCCTTCTCTACATTTTAAACTAACTTTTCTACCGACCAACTTTGTCCGGAACTCTTGGCAAAGACTTAACCGCGAACTACCCTGAACTGTGTGATCTTGAGCAAAAGACCTTTATCCTACTGGCTTTGGCACTAAGCCTTTTTGATTTGATTCCATCACTGTAGTTCCTCTTCCTAGATTGCCCTGCTTGCTTACCTGTTGGTGCTGCACAATATTAGTCTAACCTTGTATTTCCCTTCCCTTTTAATTACTGGAGTGCCATTTTGCTCACACTTCATTTTGAGCTTAACTTGTCCAGAATCTATTGGGAGTGGTGTGGTGTATTAAGAGTGTAATTTTTCAACTGCTTTACTTTAGTGAAATGTTTTACAACTGATGTGTAAATAAATGTATATTATTTTACTCAGAAACCTTGAGTCAGTGTTTGTTTGAATCATAGTAATGTATGTCCTGTGTGTAACTATTGATACTGCTCACTTGCTCTTGAGACAAGTCTGGCTGCTCAGCCATCGCTACCACTTTACTGTGTAGTACAGGCTTGTACCAAAGGTGAATTTGTACTGTCACTTGTAGTCTTAATTGTGTGTGGTGTTCCCAAAGGGTACTGCATATAATTCTGCCTAACACATGCTGGTGCTACTGGACCTGTACACAGCGTTTGATTTGTTTGACGATGACCAACATCTCTGGTCTCTGGAGCACATGGATGGATGCTCTTCGAAGGCAATTAGATGGGCACTCTCCTTTCTTGCCAATCAAAGATAGAACATTCACTGCGATGATGCCTTCTCCGCCTTGGCATCCATTCATAGTGGTGTACCACAGGGGGCTAGTCTGTCTCCCCTACTTTTTAATATTTACCTTCAACTAGTCTGTACAGTCCTTGAGGACACTGGAGTGTTCTTCACGAATTCCTCTGATGATACTCAGCTGGTGATAGAACTGAGTGGTAATTACAAGACATATGCCTGCAACAGCGAGACAGTTTATAACACCATAGAGGCCTGGATGCCATTCATTTTGATGTGTTTGAATGGTAATAAAACAGAGTTACTGATCTTTGGCTCACTGCAGGCACGTGCCAAATTAGGATATGGATACAAGACTTTCCAGATCAAAGAAAAGGTCTCCACTGTAAAGGTCCAAGAAAATGTGAAGACTCTGGGCATCACTTTGGAGGCATCGCCAAACCCAGAGCCTCACATCTGCAACTTAAACAAAAGTTGCTAATAGTACTAATAGTATTTATGTCTGCTCAATCACATCAGACCATTTGTGAATGAAAAGAACAGTGCCACTTTTGCCAGTGCCATCATGCTATCCAGGCTGGATTATGGATACACATTAATGTTAGGAGCAAACAAGGGTTGCATTGCAACATTGAAAACAGTACACTGAGAATCATTAGGAGGAGAACCAGAAGGGAGCATATAATGTTAGACAGAAGAGCCCAACATTGGCTGAAAATTAAGGAACGGATTACATTTAAGGCCATGACAATAGCCCACCAATGTACCCATGCGCAATCTCCACCCTATTTGAAAGGTCTTATCTCCCCTTACATACCTGGCTGATCGCTGAGATCTGAATCTAGAGGTCAGATCGTCTGCTCAGCTTTCAAATGCACAAATGGGCTAGGGAAATCTTTCACAGTAAAAGCAGCCCAAGCATGGAATGGGCTACCGAAGGCTGTCAGATTAGACGGTAACTATATGGCATTCTGGAAGGCCCTGAAGACAGCCATTTTTAAATAGCTACAGCAGATCCTCAAGGTTAACTAAATAAGTACCTTTTTGTCCTGTCGTCTGGTATGTTGGTCCCCTGTCTAAATGTATGCGCATTGATGCCTGTGGGCTTCAGTGCAATATAAATGTAGAAATACATTTTTAAAAGTAGAAGACATACACCAGTGACTAGTAACGTAACAATAACTAATTGTGTCAAGCCCACAGAACTGCAAGACATTTCCATATTTGGCAAAAAATTGAAGTACAAATCAAGAGGGAATCAACGTTAAGGAAAACGAGTATGATATGGGAGTAAAGGAACATTGCTGATAATAGTCAAAGTACTTGGCCAGAGTAGTCCTGATAGGAAGAGAGAAGATGTGGTCTGTAATAATAATTCAATGCCAAAAGTGCTGGTCATCAATCCAGCTCCTATGGCACGTGAGTTCATCCCAAGAAATCTGATCCAGCCAGAAGATATAAATACCTATCCGATATTCTTGTCTCTTGAAGAAAGACAAAACAAGGTTTTGGGACGGGCAACAATTAAACAAAATAAAGTTGAGGATAACTGTGGGAGGGGAGAAACTATATCTAAGAGCACAAAGAAAAGATGAGAAGAGCAATTGTGGGTGGGAGAAGCTGCAATTTAGATTACCAAGAAATGGTGACACTGATATAAGCAATCCAATTGAAAAAATAAAGGTCATTTGTGAACCCCTTAGAGAGAATTAAAATCTCTTACATGTGGAGCGAATATTTTAAGTAAATGGTGACTTCCCCTAAACAGACGCTATATTTTAGCTCTCTTAAACAAAATCCCAAAAAATGAAATCTGATTAGATGTATAGACATAACATGAGTACAGTTTTTCAATCAGATGAGAGTGGATATGGTAAGCTTGGATTTTACATCTGAATTGATAAGAATTGTGATCTTGAGTGAAGCATTGGCCTTTGTCCGATTGGGATATGGTATATCAACTGTCCAAAATGAGATGGAGAACCAGGAAGGGGGAGAAATCATATCAAACTTTTATGACCAATGGTGATCAATATGCGCATAAGTAACAATTCTTCTCAAGTATTATCAGGTATACTAGACATGACTAGAATGGTATTTTAGGATTGGACCTGTACCCTGAGCTCTCAACAGACCAATAAGGAAATAATGCCTGTGAACAATTGAGTTCGAAATTTCATTTTTTCCTCTTGGAATACGAGAGGCTTTTCTCACTTAGTTTCATTTTATAGCCTTTGGTCTGATGGTGATTTTATTTCATTACAGGAAACCTGGATCATGGATGACCCCATGTTTTCGGGATACACCCTATGCTATGAATTAGCTAGTAAAGGGGTCAAGGCTAGACCCTTTGGGGGATTAATTTGTGCACTTGGAAATTATTGCAACTTTTCTATGAAAAAAATACCAACAGATTCCAGGATATCCTTTGCGTTAAATTAAAAACAAAAGGATTCTGTTATAAAACTCTCAATTCCTGTTTAATATTGAATGTGTTCCATAACACCAATAATTATGGCCTGCAAAAATGTTTGTCTGTTTGATCAGATATCATGGATAAACATAGGTTTGAGAATGGTAAATGTATTCTGATGGGACATGTTAATATTGAGTGTCTTGAAACATATTATAATGATTGTTATACTGGCAATCACTGCTTATGAGAAAGAGGAATCATGATGAGAGAGTTTATGACATTTTGGGATTTTAATGTATAGAATGACAATGTAAGAAGGGATATCTATCCAAACTACACTTACTGGGTAGTTTCTCAGTCTCAACATTGGATTTTATATTTGTTTCCAAGAATATTTTCTTTCTGTATAACAATGTGGTGGTCCTGGAGTTAGGGAAAAGTGATCCTAGACCATTGGTTCTTTCACTATCCTTGGAAATTCAGGAGAATATGACTGTTCCAAATATGAGTCTGGAAATAAGAGAGCGGAACCACTCAATTATTTGGAGGCCTCGAATTGCTACATGGTTTAATGAACAAAAGGCAACAATTCTGGGAGGAATTGGGTCAAATGCTGTCACATCAAGAGGATTTGTTTTCTCTGTTCAAAATATTTTAGAAGGGTTGTTTCCTCTGAAATGGTTAGATAATCAAACAAAGGCAAATACACATAAACATACATTTGATCTAGAAACCAATGAGAGGAAAAGTATATGTAGCTGGCAAGCAAGGGTTCTCAGGAAGATTGTAATAGTGGGAGAAAATGTATTAGGAAAACTGAAACAGAAACACTCTAATTGGATAAAGGGTAATAGACATTCCATATTTCAAAAAGATGCAGAAAATATGTGTTGCGCCTTGAATCAAAAAAATTGTTTGTACTTCTGGCCCTTGGTAAAATATGATATTACACTGAGATCTCTAGAGGAGGAGCCAAGTGCCTCTACCGGAAGTCCCGCCCTCATTTTGCCTATATGTTGGCAACCGGAAATTGCAACATGCGCAAAGTCAATCATGGGACCTATACCGCAAAGAGTCCTTGAGACAAGGCATTCATTGAGAAACCCCTATGTAATGTACCTGCAAAACAAAGACAGTCTTCTGAAGGAAATTCTGGAAGAAGCATGAACATGAGTGAAAGCGAAGACTGGTGACGTCACATGAAGCGATGCACCCAAAAGAGATGCCAATGAAGAGAGTACATAGACCTTATAGAATCTGATGGCAAAGTAAAGAATTTAACAACATTTCATGAGCACAATGAAGATTGCACGTGCAAAGAGCAATGAAGAAAATGCAAAGCCATTTTATCATTGTACAGATGCAGTAACGCAAGTAGACTAAGTACTCATAAGGCTGGCTATATATAGTGAATAGACTGCAGACAGTGCCATCAATGTATATATATATGTGTGTGTGTGTATAAAATCTGGATGTTCTGCGATACATTTTAGCAATCTTGGACCCCGGAAATAGAAGGCTGGAAGTGTGGTGCAGTTGAAGAAAACAGCTGATGGTGAAGGAAGCTTCTAGAAGGCGTGTCCAGCCCTGTGTCAAGGGTTGGGGCAGCTAATAAACTGGTTATCTATTCGAGGCAATACAATGAACGTGAGAAGCAAGGCGGGCTCCTGTTGAGGTGTAATGGAAAAACACTAGAAGTGCCAGATTTTATTCATTTAATAGTATTAAATGCGAAGAAGGAGCTCAAAACGTCTGTCACATGGTCAGATGAAAATAGGCTTTTGGCAAGCTACACCAAGACCAGCTGATAAGGCCAGGCTCAAACTCCCTTTTATTCTCAGGCACAGTGATCCTTTGCAAGACTGAATTCAAAGGGAAATTTGAATGGCAGAGAGCAGGATTGATGATGGATGTTGGGCAAATTGGTTGGGGAAGCATGGTCAAGTCCAACACTCCAGCACCTGCGGTACCAGCTTACGTTCTGCTAGCGAGAGAAATATTCAAGAAGGGTACAAGCGTGCAAAAAGGTTTCAGAATTTTATTACCCAGTGTGAGTTACACTTTCTTAGTAGGCCAGATGTTTTCAGGTCAAATATTTCAAAGGTAACTTTCATGATGTCTTATCTGCCTGGGGAAGCAGCAGGTTGGGCCGGGTTGTTGGTTAAGTCAAAGGATCCAGCCTTGCAAAACTTCAGTCTTTTTAGAGAAGGTTTTGGGAGGATGTTTGATAAACGACAAGTGTCCTTGCAGGTAGAATTGCTTGAATTAAGACAGGGAAATAGAGAAATTATCAGTTACATTACTCAGTTCAAGGCTTTAGTATTAGAGGCTCATTGGCCAGAAGAAAAGCAGGCTTCATTATTTTACGGTGGATTAAGAGATTAATTGAAGGATGCTTTATCTGTTATGGTTAGTAGACCCACTTCGTGTGAAGCTCTTATTGATTTGGTTCTGCCAATTGAGTTTTGACAGAATGAGAGAAGAGCGGAACGAAAGAGGGGTTTTAGAGAGGTGAAGCAGGGTACTAGATTAGAGAGAGCTAGATTGGAATTTGTAAATAGTGATATAAATACCAAAGGGGCAGAAGCACAGAGTAGAGTTAGGGGGCCTCTTTTAAAAGAGGAGAAGGAAAGAAGGAGGAAAGATAACTTGTGTCTTTACTGTGGGAGAAGTGGGCATTTTCTAGGGAATTGTCCTTACACCCCAAAGAGATCAATTACTCCGTTCAGCAAAAGTCCACAAGTGGTGGTCAATACCCTTCAATCAGCTGTTCCTCACATCACAATGAATATATTCTTGTATTGTGGGCAGATTTTGGTGGGAAGTGGTCCAGTGATGATTGATTCCTGGGGCAACAGGGAATTTTGTGGATTGGGGGGTGGCTAAAGTTTTGGGAGTTCCTGTTAATAAGAAAACTTTGATTGAACAAGTAAGAGCTGTGGATGGGTCTGTTTTAACGTCTGGTTCAATAACCCATAAAACTGCTTCTCTGACTATGTTTGTTACTAAGGATCATGGTGAGGAGTTTTGAGTTGATCGATGCTCCTCAACTGAAGGTTATTCTCGGTATGCCCTGGTTAACTTTCCATAATCCGCAGATTGACTGGGGGCGAAGGGTTGTTGAGTTAAAATCAGATTTTTGTAAGAAGCATTGTGCTGGTTTTCGCATTGATGACTCTCAGATATCAACTAAGAGTTCAGTTGTAATGGGATTAGTGGAGTAAAGGCTCTGTTCTTTCACATTCTATTAGGGCAGTGGTAGGAGAATCACCAGAGTGTTATGAGGACTTATGGGATGTATTTGATGAGGTAGAGGCTGGTGAACTTCCGCATCATAGGTCGTTTAACTGTAAGATTGATTTGGAGCCAGGAGCTAAATTGCCTTGTAGTAGAGTTTATGCCTTTACAGAGAAAAAGAATGATTATTTGAAGGAATATCTCACTGAAAATCTAGCAAAGCGGTTTATCTAACATTCTCAGTCTCCAGCAGCATCCCCTCTATTTTTTGTTCCGAGGAAAGGAAGGCAGCATTAGAACCTGCATAGACTATCAAGCTTTGAATAAGGTGACAATTAAGAATAGGTATCCTTTGCCCTTAATTTCAGTAATGTTGGACCAGATTCAGGGAGCTGAGATTTTTTCAAAACTTGACCTGCGTGGAACTTATCATCTTGTCAGGGTGAGAAGGGGTGATGAGTGGAAAACCGCATTTAAGACTCGGTTTGGGCTGTTTGAATATCTGGTAATGCCCTTTGGGCTCTGTAATGCTCTAACAGCATTTCAATATTTTATCAATGAAGTACGTCGTGAATTTTTGGATATTTTTGTTGTTGTCTCCATTGATGATATTTTGATTTACTCTCAGAATCTGGCCCAACACCAAGAGCATGTTAGATTAGTGCTAAAAAGGTTAAGAGAAATTAATCTATTTGCGAAACTTGAAAAGAGCCAATTCCATACCAAGACTGTTGAATTCTTGGGTTTTGTAATTTTCTCGAATGGGTTGGAAATGGATCAGAAGAAGGTTCAGGCAGTGGTGAATTGGCTGTCTCCAACCAAAGTTAAGGAGGTGCAGAGTTTGTTAGGATTTGCCAATTTTTACTGGAGATTCATTGAGGGTTTTCTCAAACAATTTCTCCAATAACTAAACTTCTGAAGAAGGGTGTGCATTTTGTTTGGAGTGCTGAAGCTGAGGAAGCCTTTCAAAGTTTTAAGAAAAAGTTTACTTCTGGACCCATTTTACTTCATCCAGACCCAGAAAATCTATTTTTTGTAGAGGCTGATGCTTTGAATCTTGCTATGGGTGGGGTTTTATCTCAGAGACATGAGGTCACAGGACTATTGCATCCTGTGGCTTCTTTTTCCAAGAAGTTTGCTGCTGCTGAAATCAATTACACCATCATGGATAGGGAACAGTTGGCCATAAAATCAGCCTTTGAGGAGTGGTGGCACTATCTTTTGGGGGCTAGATTCACAGTTACTGTTTTAACAGATCATCGAAAATTTGCTTTTCTTAAAATCAACTAAGACTTTAAACCCCCTCCGACAGTTGAGATGGTCACTATTTTTTGCTGATTATGATTTCATTGTTACCTTTAAACCTGGGAGGTTAAATGGAAAAGCAGATGCTTTGTCACATCAGTTTCCTGGTTTTGATCGAGTGATTGAATTGTCTTTTCAACCCTTAATTGCTCCGGAACCTTTTGTTCTAGCTAGTGTTCAGGAAAACACGAGTATCGTCAAGGGAATTCAGGAGAACATGACTGACGAACAAACTGAGAGTTGAGTGAGGCAAGATTCTGCTAGGAAGATTAAAGAAGGATTGCGTTATCATGATTCAAAAATGTTCTTCCTACGGAAGAACTTCAGGAAAACGTGTTAAGAGAGTGTCACGAGTCATTGTTGTCTGGACATCTAGGTTTTTGAAAGACCTTAGAGTTAGTCAGGAGAAGTTTTTGGTGGACACTTTGAACTTTGTCAAGACTTGTGATGTTTGTGCCAGAGTAAGATCTTGTAGTGGAAAACCGGTTGGGTTATTGGAACCTCTGCCTGTACCTCCTCATCCATGGCATACTATTTCTTTGGACTTTATTGTTGATCTCCATATGGACCAGGATTATTCTACAATTTTGGTGGTGGCTGATGTTCTGACTAAGGAAGGACATTTTATTCCCATGAGAAGAGAGGTAACAGCAGAAAGTTTAGTGCAAAGGTTTTCTCAGGAAATTATGAGATTTCATGTATTACCTAGTCAGGTTATTTCAGATAGGGGGTCGCATTTTTTGTCTACATTTTGGCGTGCTTTTTGTGATAAATTGGGAGTGAAGGTAAATTTGTCTTCTGGTTATCATCCAGAGACGAATGGTCAAGTGGAACAAGTCAACCAGGAACTAGAAAAATATTTAAGGTGTTTTTTGCAAACTTGTGAGAGTTGGTGGATTTGATTTGGGTGGCAGAGTTTGCTTATAATAACTCTACAAAGGATTCTACGACTATGTCCCCTTTCTTTTTGGCTCGTGGTCTTCATCCTCGATTTTTGAGAGAGTTGATTGAGGGAGGAGAGGTTATTAACCCGGCATTAAAGGAAAGGTTGCAAACCATGAAGGTTAATCTGCAAAGAGCTATTAAGGCTTTGCATAAGAGTAAAACTAGATATAAAAGATTTGCTGATAAGGGGTGAAGATTGAGTCCGGATTATTCCGAGGGTGATAAGGTGTGGTTCTCAACCAGATATCTTAGCATTAAGGAACAAAATAAATTCAGTCCACGTTTTGTGGGTCCCTTTGAAATTGAAAAGATTATCAATACTGTTCCAGTGAGATTGAAGTTACCCTGTTCGTTAAAAACACTTCTGACTTTCCATGTGAGTCAGTTAAAACCTTTTATGGAGGGTACCAGGTTGGAAGTTGTTCCAAAACCAGAGATTCTTGAGGATCAATAAGAATAATTTGAAGTTAAGGCAATTCTTGATTCTAGGAGAGTTAGAGGGAAGATTCAATACCTCATTGATTGTAAGGGTTTTAGCCAAGTCTCAGTGAAAAAACCAGTGTAAACCAAGCCCTGGGTCAGGGCCTTGGAGAGGGGTTACTGTCAGGTATCAGAGCAGTGGTGACCAGTGGTACTCTATCATGTAAATATTTGTTTTCTGATTGTTGCATTTCTTTTTCTTCAGTTCTTGGTTCATTTAGTTTGGCCCTTAACATTACCAATTCAGAGCTAGAGCAATTTCCCAAGTCAAAATGGTTGAGGCAGTCTGGAATATTGATTGGCTGTGACTTAAAGAAAGGGAAGAGTTGAACATTCTCAACTGCCTTTCATTAAGAATTGTCAGGGAGATAGGTCCTGTGTTATTTTCTCTGGATGTTTAGCCTGGAGTTTCCTGAAAAAGCCTCAAGAAGAAGAAAAAACTATTATGAAGAACAAGTTCAAGAAGAAAGAAGAGCAATAAAGATGTATGACTACATCCATTTTTCTCAGATAAGTGTGTTATAAGTAATGAGTACAATTAACTAGGATTAATACATTTTTGGGAGTAAAATATATTGATCCAAATTATTGCAGGATTTCTAATACTCTCCTTTAGTTCTGTTTTGTTTTCTTCTGATATTTCATTAAGTGAAGTTATTGTGCGTATGTGCGTATGAGATTTTAGGTCCTTGGGGCATTAGGTTAGCTGTGCGCATATGGGCATTTTAGGTTTTGTTTTCAAGTCTTTGTGTCTGAAGACACTGATTCGTTTTCCGTCAGAGCGGCTAATTGTAAATTTTAATATTTTTAGTGCCGCTTGGAGCGCTGTGGCTCTCTTCATGCTTCCGGCTTTCCGGTTGTGATTTATTTCAGTTGTGAGGACGGCGTCTGTTCCCTTTGAAGTCAGGTAGTGATTATTGAGGTAAGAATTATTTTTTATTTCACAGGAAATGCTACACATGCAATGTTCATCCACTTCTAATGGAAGTCTTTATTTTTGTAAGCAGCTCAGCTAAGTCATATTCAGCTGGCGGAGAATGTTACGTTTGCTATGTTCTTCCGCTTTTTAATAAGTCAATGTTTATTTTTGTAAACCTCTGAGTCTCGGTCAGCTGGTGGTGAGCTTGATGCAGTTGTATTGTTGTAAACTGTGACACAGAATTAGTGTCTTCAGTTTTGGCTTCTGGGTGCATTAGTTATATGTTACCCTTACGTTTTTTTGACTAAGGTAATTTATGTAGTTAGCGCTTTTTGGTGGAAATATAAATATAAATAACAAGCATAGCATTTAAATAGGAAAAATAGGTCTAGGGAGGAGGAAAGTTGTTCCTTTCAGTATAAGAGGAACCAATGGAATACAAAACAATTATTTTCAGTTGAATGAGAAAAAGCCCAGTTATTAGGTTAGGGATGAAACCCTGGACTGTCATTCATCAAACCTTTTCAGTACTGCCAGCTTGGTAAAGAAGAAACCAATTCTTCACTGACTTTGATTCAGCTAAACCGAATAACTATCTTTTGAGATAAAGGGTGAACTTATTTATGAACTCCTTCAATACTGCATAGGAGCTGCACCGATTATGGTAGTAGAAGGGAAGTTATGTTTAATAATTTCATGAAAACTGACTTTCTCCTATAATCTAATGTCAGCTCAATTCAACCAATAAACTGCATAATTCCTCTAGGCATTCGCAGAGGAATTCTCAGGTACAGTTGATATCCTGGGGGTGGATACTAGGTGGTGGAGTATCATCAGACTAAGTTATTTGTGTTCTCTTTCTCCCTTATGCAGATATCCATCCCAAGAAAAAGGAGGAGTCATTGTCTGAGTTTTTTATTTATCCCATTTCCCCTTTCCCCCAGGGGTGTCCTGAGTTCAGCTGTAGGTTACAATCAGTTGGGCAATTGACAATTGTGTGGGTCTGTGGGGTTCAGCAGCTCCCGAGGAACTCAGAAGACAGGATCTGACACAAAGTAAGGGAATGGGGTTGTGGTGATAAAGAAAAGTAACGGGTTCAGATACCTACAGTGAAACCCATATCTATATTAATCTGGTTTTAAAAAAGGAACTGATGTTTGTCTAAATTGCTTGATCATTCATTTGTTGACGATAAAAGCCTCAATGGCAAAAAAGAAAATGTATGTAACAGTTTTAGATATCTATAAAGTGATTGATAGTGTGGAATGGTGAACTCTATGGATGACATTCTAAAATCATTATACACAGATTCAATAGTAAAAGTGAGATTAGATGGGAAAGGAAGTTGCTCTGACTGGATCAAAACATACTGTGGATTACGACAGGGGTGTGATTTAGCTCCATATTCATTTAATAAATACATTACTGACCTAGGGAGTTGTTTAAAGAAATCTAAAACTAATACACCGAAATTGTGTAATGTGCCAATTTAATATTTGCTCTATGTTGATGATTTAGCTTTATTTGATTACACAACAGTGGATCTCCAAAGAGCCTTAATGTTGATAAATGAGTACTTTAGACAGTTGAATTTAACATTAAATGTGGAGAAATAAAAAATATTGACCCTTAATCCAAATTAAGAAAAAGGGGGGTAAAAGTTGCAATTGGGTTATAAATGGTATAAAATTGGACAAAATACAATACCTGAAATATCTGGACATATATAATTGTTCCAATCGAAAGCACTGTAGGCAACTTGATACAAGTAAGTTTGCTGTAGTGACGTCAATTTCCCAATTGAAGAACATTGTTAGAAGTTATGGTTGTTTCTCCCTGATCCCACAAACTCAATTGTATCAACACAATATTGTTTCCAAACTAGTTCACCATGCAGGGGTATTGGAGGAGGAGACCATTGGTCAATTTATGATAGTGGTCAGGTCCTAAAAAAAGTGAGGGACTCATAAATATACCAATTGAATGTGGCATCACCAGAAAAAAACATATCAAGGTGCCCTCTGAAAAATTGAGGGGACTACTGAAAAAAGTGGGGGACTCAGTCCACCCACGTGTACCTTCGACTTGAACCGTGCTGTATGAGGGTAAAGTCTGGCAAAAAGTTATATCTCTTCCTCAGGGAGTACCACTGTCCTCTATTTGACATGTTTTGGGTATTACATCAATTCAGGCTACTATTGATTGGAGATACCTACAACAATATAAATTATAGCTTACACCGCCGGATGGGACACTATTTACAAAACTAAGAATTCTTATACTCCAAGGATAGTGCAAACCTTTGGTGTCCTGGGTGGAGACATGTCCAATGATTATGGTACATATAGGGGTAACGGAGGAAGCCTTATTATTAACTACTGATAAAGTGAGAAGATGCCTATATGAATGTGACTGGGTAGAGAATAGAGTGAAATTGTCGGAATCTAAAATCTTTAATCACTTCACACATGATATCAAATCTTGTAATTATTTACCCAGAATTATGGAAAAATATTATTCAAAACAATGTAGGCATGTTTCGTTACGTATCAAATTAAATCCATACCCTACAAATGAAATTTTGGGAGCAGGAAAAATACCTTTTAGGGCTGAAAGAACTTGCCATCTTTGTTTCAAGGACATGGAAACATTGCATTATTTGATTGTTGATGGTTATTGTTTAGCACATTGTGGAAGTGAGATCTTTGGAAAGTTTACATCAGTTTATGGAAACAAACAAGAAGAGAAACTATGCCATACCATTTTATGCAATCCTTATGCTGATATTTTAATTGCTGGGCACAGATTTTTAAAGCTAATGTTTTTGTAAGATTGTTAATAGGTTTTTTCTAGGTAATATGATTTTGATTTTGAGGTTTTTATAATAAGGAATAGCTACGTTTTAAGATGATTTTATTTTATTTTTTCTCACTAACCTTATTTATTTCCTAAAAGATATAATGAAGCGTTTGTATATTTGCTGCTAAAGAAACGTGATTAGTATGATATGGGAGAATTGTTTGTGTAAAAAATGTAATTCATTGAATGTATTTTATGAATGCATGATTGTAAATGTTTTTAGAATGTGTTTATTCTGTGAAAGTTTATTTATAAACTGTAACACACAATAAATAAAGATAAATAAAAACATTACTAAAATGATAAAAATATAAATTCCTGTTACACCTTTCTTATATTGTCTACCAAAGGTCCATAAGAGCCCGGTCTCTCCACCGGGTAGACATATTCTGCCTGATTCATGGAATTATTTGCTTGAAAAGCGATTTGCGCGCCTTTCTCCCCGAAAATCCCCATACTTCATACAGGGATTTTCGAGCAGAAAGGTGCACAAATCTGCGTTTTTCACGCTAATAATTCCATGAATCAGGCAGTTTGTGTCTTCCATGAATAGTTTCCTCAAATTGACTTCCAAATGTGTAGATGTGTTTTTACAACCTTTTGTCAAGAGTCTTAACTCTTATCATCTAGACACTTCAGATTTATTGAACAAACTACAGAATATTAATTGGGAATCTAGCTATTTGTTAGTGTCCATGGATGTAGTCTTGCTATATACCAGCATTAAACATGAATTTGATGTGTAAGCTTGTAAATACTTTCTAGATTCCAAGTCAATTAGCTACAAACAACAAAACCAGATAGTTCTCACTATGATTACATTTTGTCTTGAACACCATATCTTTCTATTTGCAAATAAATTCTATAGACACAGGTTCAGAACAGCAATGGGTTCCTGCATGGCACTAACCAATGACAACTTGTATATGGGCTGGTAGGAACAGACAATGGCATAGAGTGATCGCTATGACCACTTTTTAGATAACATTTTGGTATGTATTGATTTATGAATTATCTATTTTTAATCTGGAATGGATCAGCTGAATTACTGCAAGCGTTTTTTGATGCTCATAATGATAATCTGGTGAATTTGAAGTTAACCAGTAATAGCAGTCATAGTGAATTGATATTTCTGGATGTTAAATTTAATATCACTGATAACACCTTGATATCATCCCTTTACAGAAGGTTTGCAGCTTGTCATTCATTGCTTCATGCCAAAAGCCATAATCCAGGCCTCTCATTAATAGCATTCCATATGGTGAATTTTTAAGAGCCAAATGGAATTGCTCAAGAGAACAAAACTATAATGAAGAGGCTAGAGAAATAGGAAGCCATTTTTTAACCAGCGTCATACCCATGGAATTGTGAGCATGGCATTTGAAAAGGCTAAAACAAGGAAAAGAGCTGATCTTCTTAGCATTGAACACAAGAAAATAATGAAAATTAATATAAGGTACATCACAAGGTTCAGAAATCAAGCAAAATCTATCAGATCCATCTTTATGAAATATTGGCATCTGAAGGATACTTTATGGTCATCTTCACAGATTACTTTTTCTAAAGTCCCCATCTCTAAAAGATCTGTTGTCTCTCAGGTTACCTGACACTAATATTTGTAAAGAAAACTGGCTTATAAAAACACAAAGGAGAAATGGTTTTTATACATGTAATAACTGCAAGGTGTGTAAAAATGCCTTTACATGTAATCAGGTAATTATTTTTATTTTGATGATGGGAAAGTGTGGAAGGTCAAACAGAGAATAACATGTACTACTAAATGTGTGGTATATGTTGTACAATGTACGTGGGGACTCAATTACATTGGATTCACGATTGGACCACTAACATTGGGCATTTTGCAACATTAATGAGCTATAACAAATGCTGATATTAGTTAGTCTTTGACCGCACACTTCATGCAGAAACATGATAAAGATGTCAACTGTATGAAATTTGCAGGTATTTTACACGTTCCAAAACATTTGAGAAAGGGGGGCAGAGAGTTAGAACGATGCCAATTGGAGTCTAAGCTGATAGTGTTAATGGGGAGTTTACAACCTGATGGCTTAAATGGTGATGAAGAATTGTATGTATTCATCAATTAAGCCAATGTGGGCTCAAAGTATGAATTTGGTGTTTGGCCACTTGGCCTTAATCATAGTTGTGTATTTTATTACATTCGTTTAGATGGAAACGTAGATCTGTATGCACTTTAGAATTGAACAAATGAATGATTAATCACGGCTTGAGTGTTTGGCCACTTGGCCTCAATTTACTGACAAGAATTTTATTTGTTAAACAAGTGGCATTCCCTCTCTATTTTCTCGCCAGCAGACTCATAGGTTATTGCTGCTGAGTTTGTTTTACAATATGTGTATATATTTACCCAGTTTGTTACTTTTTATGCACTTTCACTTTTGCATTGATATTTGATGGTACTGTATTAGGATTTGTCACTGTTTGATAATAAAATGTTACATGCACTCTTTCGTAGCACTTTCCATGTAGCTATGTACAGTTTCTTTAAATTGAAAAATGTGTTGTCAATACCACTCCAATATGGTGGTGGTTTAAACCAAAGGCAAATGTATATTGTGTAACAGTCACATGACTTTTACTGCAAAAAGGAAGTGATGTAATCTTATTGTTGATATAGGAACAAAGCAAACTAGAACATGTTATACTAGCCTGAGGAAGTCCCCGAGAGGGATGGAACGTGTGACATATTTAAACCCTCAAGGTTGATTTTTTGTTCTTTCTGCCTCTGTCTGAACTTAGAGGATTTTAGTCAGATTCTTGCCGTTGTGATTAGTACCTGCCTCTTGTGGTACCAGGAAAACTGGCAGGTGGACATTTTGGTGATGTCTGCTCTTTTGGTTGCAATTCATTTTAAATATGGATACATTTAGCTGCACTCAAATTCGTGAGTCTCTTGCAGTGCGCTATAAACCTTTTCAACAGGGAGTTGAGCAATATGCCACTTTTTTGTGACGTACCTTGTCACTATTTGGTTCAATCTAGAGATTGGATGTTTTAGGATTACTAGACGATGACGCAAAGGTTTCTAAATAATGCCAGCGCATCAGAAAATAGGTCGCACTCTAACGGCATAGAATGTGTCACTGTATGATTTGTTGTTCTCCTAAAGGAGCACATAATCTCATTAAGGAATTCATGTTTCTACCCTTGACCATCCCGATCAATGATAATCTATTATTATTGAACGTTTGGATATGTTGATTCCACAGTGCAGCTATTACACTGACCAAGTGTTGACCCCATCAGCACATCAAATATTGAAATCCAGTTGGAATTTTCAGAATGGCAAGGAATAAGAAAATAAGCTCTACTCACTGCATGTGTGCATGCATGGCTGGAATGTACAAAGTGTAAACCCAGCTGGGAAGTGACAGAGTGGTGTACACAGGAGGCACAGAATGGGGCTTGCAGGTAAGGTGCAGGGGCAGATGGAATGGCCCCTGCTATCTTCTGAGTATATACTTTTCCTACATGTATATCTTCAATATCATGGTAAACATATACAGATGTTCCTATTAGGTGTTCACGAGCAGATACCAAACTTGAGCCAAACATTTTAACAAGTGAGATTCGTATACTCTTCTAAATTCTAGCTATTTTTTTTTTTTACTTGCTCCTACCTATTTCTGAATTCCATTGGGTTGCTAAAACATATCAAGCAAAACAGGTTCATTGTACATCACAAGACGTACTAACTTTTTTTTTTTTAAATGATTTAATTATTAGGTTGAGTAAATGATAGCAACTAAGATACACCAGGTGTGTTACCCTACTGAACAAAAAGGAGACACTCTGTATGTTAGTCGTGGCACACGAACATGCAGCTGGATGGAATTAATTTGCTTTTCAACTTGTGTAGATTTTTTTAAAAAAATGTATGTTTGCAGTTTTCCCGTAGCTGGTATTTTGCTACAATCTCTGCGTTCTCATCAATCCCCTTGTGCGTGAAGCCGCACAGATCACTTCTGAACATTCAGCTGTGTTGGCAGGCATTATCTTAAATCAGATAAGGCCCAGAGACTCCCACACAGCCATGCAACATCTGCATACGTGAGCAAATATTTCAGAAGATTCAAACAATGTGCATTCCTTTTTTTAAAGCGGTGGCAGGATGCTGTGAGCATGGCATTCCACCCACACCAGGGTTTATGGAAGGAATGCTAGTGAATTGGAGGGATTGGGCATTGCAGACAGTGTTCTACGTAAGAAGCTGAAGCCCGAGATGGACACTCTTGCAAGATAACTTTACCCCACTATCCTTTGCTCTGGCATGCATGCACAGGGCCGTATGCACCGGCTGATTGAGGATTCATGGCTTGTGCTGCCACCGGCAGCTTCTAGAACCAAGTTAAAGCATGAGGCGCAGGGGTGTGTGCTTTGTTGAGATCACCAGAAATCAGACTGTGTGCTTTGTTGATATTACCAGGCATTAATGGTCCCTGCCATAAGGCTATTAGCACATGCAATTGAGCAAATAAAAAGGAAAGGGAGTTTACAGTGGGAGACACACAGCAGATACAAGTAACTGGTAATGTTCACGTAATGCATATGGAACTAGTAACAATACACTATACACATCTGTGTGTTAATGTGTGGCATTGAACTGCACACGTCCCTCGCTGCAGTTAAACAGCAGAGGACAATTGTTGGCGTGCTGCTTGTGGTCAGCATGTCTGGAATGAGGTCCATTACAGAGCTGATGGACTGCATGCCAATGTGCCAAGATAGACTGAAACACTGACACGCAATCTGTGCCCATGCAGTGCTGTCCTTTTTGAAGTGCACGTGGCAGGTAACGTCCTTGATTTGTTGAGAGCAGCATCTGAAAGCGCATTCCTCGTTCTGCTGTGGGAGTCTCCCATTCAGTTGCGTACACGGCCATACACATCTGAAGCATTATCACTTTTGTCAGCGCCCTCCTTTCGACCAGGCACACGCATGTACAGTGTGCTTTCTAGCTTCCAGGCATACAGACTGTTCACTAGGGTAGAATTTACAAGCATCCATTAGGACTGGAAGAGGAGAACACCTCCAGAATTCAATCTGAACTCGAATTGACTACTAAGTGGAGGTGTTTTCTTAGACGTCGTTTGTCTCCGCGCCTTTTGTGCTTTGCACCATTTACCGGTTGTTGCACATTTTTGCTTATCACTCACAACAGAACGTACAAGCGGTAAACCTGTTTTTTAAAAGTTAACGCAGAAAACGAATGTGACGTATTTTGATCTTCAAGGTTTCTGTACGTAAAAGTGCAATTATTTCTTTCGGTTTAGTTACTTTACAGTTTTGGCAACACTTGTAATTTAAAATCGCGCCTAAACTCCACAGGATGGAAGAACAATACAGATTGCGTGCACGCTGCTTTTCTCTGAAGAGACCTTGGAAACGCACCAACTGCAAATAAACTGGCCTTTGTGAGGCACGGACATACGATTCAACAGAGCGGGAAAGAAAAGAGCTAACTGGGAAGATGCCCAGAAAACCAGTGAAAAGTACCACAAATCAATGCTCGAAAAAACAAACCGAAAGTTAACAGCGAGCAGCGTACTTACTCGGCGCAACCTGTATGGGGAACTCTTCGGAACTAGCTCAAGGAGGGATTACTTTCCCAGCGCTGGTCTGTGGGGAGCAGCGTCAGCCAATCTGTGAGCGCGCCTGGAGAAAAGAAACAAACGAATACAGGTATTGCATGCCCCTGGTAGGAGGGCTGTCGGCAGATGGGTGTGTAGACGAGTTGCAGCATGTAAATAAATGTCACACGAAACCTTTGGCTGCAAAATCGTCTGGGCTGAACCTGTTTCAACAGTGGCCCAGCCCTTCCGGAACAAAGTACTTACTCATCGCCCTCTGCCAGACATTCTATTGGTGCGCCGCGCATTCAAAGGCGAAAAGTGTTTATGACCTGACAGGTTAAAAAAAAAATTAAATAAAAGAAAATAGGTGGCTTTGTACAAGGTCGGTGCTCTGCACAACCTCACTTGCGTGTGCAGTGACAGCGTGTGCTCCAGGCAACGCTGGTAATAAAAAGCTAAACTGGGCCGTGGAAGCCGTCGAACGAGTCCAGGTAATTTTCGGAAAGGTTAGAACACTGCACAGTGTCTCCTCTCCTCTTCAAAGCGAGCCTCAGTGATGATGGGGCTTTTGGGGAGCAGGGGTGTTCTGGGGGTGTTCCTGGATGCCATATCCAAAGCTATATATATTGACATGTGTCCATAGTCCAGTGGATGTGAGGGGCAATGTCGAACCTTTGAGTCATCAGAGAAGAGAACTAACTCAGCATAGTTGAATCTATGTGTTTTCTTAGTAGTGGTGGAAGGTCCATAAAACAATAGTGAATATCGTGTAACTTTTGGAAGCTGCGACCTGTCGACATATGATTTGTCATTTTGTAATGTTCACACATGTCCGCATTGGGTGGGATGGTGTGGCACACCTTTTTTGTTTGATATTCAATTCATGAATACACATATGGGGGCATATGACACACAACGTTGTCATGGTGCAGATGCAACTGTGTGCTGTGTTTGCATCCCAGTAAAAATTGATAATGTGGAAAAATACGTATTTTATTTCCAAGCATTATTGAACATGAGAAACGTGCTGTCTAAATTCCACCCCGCCTGTGGCAAGTTTATGTGACAGCGACTTCACTGTGTATCACATCTGCAAGGCATGGCCCCTGCAGACACTAACTCTCATAAACGTGAGAATTCGCGTGTGCAGTGCCAGCAATTAGACACATGCCTGAGATGTTGACCAGGGGTCACCTTTTAGAACGTGGCAGGAGAGCGTGGCAGGAGATTCCGCCCGTTTCCCGGGCGACAGCGCTCTTTTCCATGACAGAACGGGGCAACCTGCTTGTAACACACCTGTTTTCGTGTATAGGTAGGTCTCCGCCTTTTTCCACGCCCTTTTTGAGTTGTGCAACGCATGGGTGCTAACGTTGCTCTCATGCATTGGGAAGGGTGAATCCCGTCTTTGCCCGGGAGTCACTCCGTATACACGCATGTCTTTTTTTTTTTGGTGAGATCGGAGGGAGGTCACCAAAAATAATTGTATTCAATAGGTGGCTCAGCATTAAACAGATTAGAAACCATTGAGATAGCAGGAGCCTAGTCCCAGTCAGCTGCCCAGTGATGCACGCCCAGCTGTGCCATGGTGAAGCCTCTGTTATAGGGTTGGCCATTTTCTAACTTCAAGTGTCCTGTCTAAGTTGGGGCGTGGGTTGAAGAATGTTGCCATTAAGAGGCCCTTTTGTCTACCCTGCCTAGCACATATATGATTATATATATAAATGATGCATGTATATGTCCTTTTGTTAGGGGAGCAAACGTCTCCTGGGCATATAATCGAGTGCAAAGGTCAAGGCTCTGTTACTCTATTGGTCAATGTGTTGAAATTCGGGCTACTGTGTAATTTGAGGCATGCTGGCTTTTTAGACGGCGGCCTATAAGAGCAACATGATGTCTGAACTCAAAACAAATACCTCTCTGGGGTTATTTTTCGGAAACATTCTAGGTTCGAGCATGTTTAAAGCATTTGTTTACCTCTCTACATCCATGGCTTCCAGAATGGCTGCACATGCAGAGAAAACTGTCTCAGAGCACCAGGGAGGGGTTTGGAGGGGAGAGGGGTACATGGGCATGAGGGGATCGAGGGGAATGTGGGGGTAGGGGGTGGGGTGAGTCGTAGAGGGGTGAAAATCACATTCACTGCGAGGACGTACTGCCTCAACGCTGAAGACCCCAATTCAAAAAATATCCCCTCATGCACTGACAATTATGATTTTTGGGCAACAAATCAAATACGCGCGCTGCTGTTTTAATGATTTGTAGTAGGTTTTGAGCCATTGTTCTTTTCTTAGCCTCGTGACTCCCCAGTAACTCAAATATATAAATAACTGACACAGTTCCTAACAAGCACTGCCAATAATGGCACCGTATGCCCTGCATTCTCAGCATATTGTAAGGTGCAACCTAAATGTTCAGCTGATGCCATCACATGCCATGTGCAGCCTCAATTGTTTCAATAATGTGCAACACTTCCAAATAGATACATCAATACTTATGTAGACATGCAGGGAATTTCGGAGGAAGATGTGAGGTCATCCATTTTAGGAAAATGGTTGCTTTTCTATCTAGCAATTCCTCCGCTGCAGCCCAACGCTCACTTTTGAATTCTGTGAAATAAATGTAGTATTCAGGCAATGGGCCAGCAAGAGTGGATAACATTGATAAGACACAATGACAACGTGAAAGAAACACGTTTGGTAGTATGGAATATATACATTTAATAAAGCATTATCATATAGAATATATGCATGAATAGAGAAAAGGGGAGGGAAGCTGTGCAGGGAGGGGAGTTCCATCTGACAACTTAAGTGATCTTTCAAGTGCCCTTAATGTGCTGGTTTCAAGCCCTAAATAGTGGGGTGGACTCAGTGTAGGGGTAAGGGGTTCCACTAGTGGGGTGCAAGAGGGTGGAAGGACACACGGGAAAGGGAGCACAAGAAGGGTGCAATGCCTATAGGTTGATTAGGGCATTTGATCACAGAGTACTTGGAGTTGTGCAGTGAGAAAATTGCTCAGCTTGGCCAGGGGGATCCCATGGATTTGAGGAACCAGAAGGAGGATTTAAATAGGGACTGATTGCCCAATGATAGCCATCAGCCACAGAGGAGGAGTACAGAGGAGGGTTAAGATCTCTGAATTTCCCTTGAGGGTCCAGACAAGAAAGAATCTCAGAGTAAACAGAGAGTCTCACAGGAGGATGAAGCAGAAATATGGGGCCTCATTACACGGTAGGCGGTAGGGACATACCGTTACCGGTAAGGGATTACCGGTATCGGTAAATCCCCTCCCCAATCACGAACCGGACATACCGCTATTAGCGGCACCGCAAAGTACGGTGGCACTATTAGCGGCAAGTCCGTCAGCGCGCGGCCCCTCAGACCGGAAATAGCGGCATTGCGCTAATATCACAGCATCACGAGCCATGCGTACATGGCAATACCGGCATGTAGTAGACCCAAAGAACCCTTACCGGCAAGGCGCTAATACCGGCATCGCGAACCACACGTTAAAAGAGCACAGCAGAGTTCCCACCTGCCACAGGTGGACAAAATCAGCACAGGTGGAGGCAATGGAGACTGGCAGCACAAAAGAGCACACCACACCCCTCCCCACACCCATTCCCACACCAAGATGGATGCAATACTAGCAGCATTACATGGGCTAGAGGACATGATTGCAGTGCAGCAGCTACAACAACAGGCAGCACAGAGGAGACGCAGGAGGAGGAGGAGGAGGGCAAGACAGGCGCAGCAAGCACCACCAGTGCACCTAGTGATACCACAGAGGCAGCCACCAATTCCCAGGATCAGAGCCAGTCCAGTCAACCTAACCCCTGAGCAGATACACACCCTGTACCGTCTGGACTGGGATACCATCACCACCATAGTAGACATGATATACAACGACATTGTGAGTCTCATTGACATCCGTACTGCCATCCCCCCTCTACTGAAGGTAGTAACAGTGCTCCACTTCTTGGCCACAGGCACCTACCAGCATACGGTAGGTCAGATGCATGGCATATCACAACCAGTATTCTCACGCACACTGAACCAGGTGCTCGATGCCCTCCTGCAGCACACAAGTCAACACATATACATGCCACGGACTGCCCAGGAGATCTCCAACACCAAATTTGGCTTCCATTCACTGGCAGGCATCCCAAGTTGCATCGGGGCCATCGACTGTACCCATGTAGAACTGGTGGTCCCACATGCCAATGAGGTAGTGTACCGTAACAGAAAGCAATACCACTCCATCAACGTCCAAATGGTATGTGACTCCAATAAGATCATCACACATTGCTGTGCCCGATATCCCGGTTCAACCCATGATGCAATGGTCCTGCGGAACTCGACAATACCACGATACATGGAGCGACATGCTGGACAACGTTCGTGGCTACTTGGTGAGTAGCAGGCCGACCACATGTCAGTGTGATGTGGATTGTGAGTGGGGGGGGAGATGCATACTCCAACTGGGCGTGAATGGGGGGGGGGATGCATACTCCAACTGGGCGTGAATGGGGGGGAGGGGGGGAGATGCATACTCCAACTGGCCGTGAATGAGGGGGGGGATGCATACTCCAACTGGCCGTGAATGGGGGGGGGAGATGCATACTCCAACTGGGCGTGAACTGGTGTCATGAGAAGAATGGACATACATATTTGCATCACTGTACAGTGAGGCAGCCCACAATGGACCAGAGAGAAAACCACATGCTGGAAGTGAGTGCCACGGCAAACATATCAATCCATTACGCCAAACAGGCCATTCCAAACAACATGCACACCGCACAACACACCATTCCCCCCATTACACAAATCAGCAACATGCATATCAAAATCACAACTGAAATGTACGCTGAACAACATCAGAAATGGTCCGCGCACATGAGTGCATACAAATGGATCCCCTGTAGCCATTGTGGTGAGGCACACCCGTACCCCACCACAGAATTGCCATCAAACAGCATGGGGACATCAACTAAGGAATGGCAGTGTACTAGCAGTGTGGCACTAACGTTGCCAGGGCCAGGAAACACAAATCACTTAAACTCTGGCGGGACATGGCAATCCCTGCTGTATGCATGCATGGTGCATGTCCACTTGCAAGGACCACCTCACCTTCCCACATTGCAGTTACCCTGATTGCCATGCATGCTTGGATCAGTGGATGTCGTTGAATATGCAGTGTTTGTTTGTGTGATATGTGCACGCTCCACATTATGTAGACACTTACACATACCCATTGTTGCACCCATGCAGGTGATGCAGGTTATCCCCTGAAGAGGTGGCTCCTTACCCCTGTGCGGAACCCACAGAACAGGCACGAAGAGGACTACAATCATGCACACACCCGTACCCGCTTGGTGATCGAGCAGACATTCGACCTATTGAAGGAACGCTTCCGGTGCCTCAGCAGGTCGGGCGGGGCACTCCTGTACGGGCATGAGAAGGTGGCCAAGATCACCATGGCATGTGTCATGCTTCACAATATGTGTATCAGACGGAATGTGCCAATGCCCCCTGACATAGAACTGCGACCACCGTCTGAGGATGATGACGGGGATGAGGATGGAGGAGAGGGGGCTGCAGGTCATGCAGGTGGCGATGCCCATGAGGGACGTGCTGTGCGGCAGCACCTGATAGACCATTGTTTCTGATGCACATGGATTAGGAGGGTGCAATTGGTGTTCAGCTCAGGGCTCGGGGTGTATGGAGGACATAAACACAGTGCACCCTTCAACAATAAAGCACACATACACAATGATCAATGTCCAGTCATGTGATTATCCATGCCATTACGTGTGTATTGAGCATTATGACATTCAAACGTGCATGTACCCTCCACCCCAACAACCCTCACCCCCCTCCCCCCACAACTCCCCCAAACACCCTCACCCCCATCCCCCCCTCCCCCCACAACTCCCCCAAACACCCTCACCCCCCTCCCCCCACAACTCCCCCAAACACCCTCACCCCCCTCCCCCCACAACTCCACCGAACACCCTCACCCCCCTCCCCCCACAACTCCCCCAAACACCCTCACCCCCCTCCCCCCACAACTCTACCGAACACCCTCCCCCCCCTCCCCCCACAACTCCACCGAACACCCTCACCCCCCTCCCCCCACAACTCCACCAAACATGGTGTGCACATCAGTGCTGCATTAGTTCCCAAGTGTCAACAGGGACAGGCTGGCCCTATTTCCCTCCTCCACTACCACCATTGGGGGGTTGTGAGTCTGACCGCCGCAAGGACCGGCTGGACCTGCGCAGGATGGTTGTCTGGTCGGAGCTAGTAGACGAGGGGGTGGCTGGTTGATCTGCTGCCTGTGAGTGACGCATGCTCTCCATCGCCTCAGCAATGCGCGTTAGGACCTGCCTCACAGCGGCCATCTCGTCACATAGGCGCGTCGTGTTGCTGTCCATGGCAGCTTTCATGTCCCTTGACAACACCCGGATCTCCTCCCTGGTCGAGGCAGCCTCGCTCACTTGCCGGGCAACCAGGGCATTGAGCTCCTCCTGGCGCTGGCGTATCAGGCTCATGGTGTCGTCTGCGGCCCTGCCCCTGTTACTCCTCGGCGCAGCTTGCTGCATGTGGCCGACATCAGGTGAGCTCGCCACGGGACTGAATGACCCATCCATTGCATCTCCGGCATGCACCTCATGGATGCTGCCATTGGATGTGTTGCATGGGCTGTGGAGTGGGGACAGCTGGGTGCTGGGTGTACGCTGCCCTTCCGGTGTCGGACATGGGTCGTCCACATCACTCATAGGTGCCGTGGCTGCTGCTTCCCCGACGGAGCTATTGGCTGCGGACGGCGTGCCTTCTGGCACTGGCTCCTGAGTGGTGGGGGTGGGTGGTGGGGGTGCTGCCACAGTGTCGGATGGCATTTCGACCCTTGGTGTGGTCGTTGCGTGGGTGGCTTTTGAACGCTGGGCCACTCCAGATATCCCAGTGCCCCTCGATGTACTGGGCCTGGTGCCTGCATCCTTTCCCTTGGCCTGCTTTTTGGGTGGTGGGGCCTGCGTTGCAGAGTCCAGCTCCTCACTGTCAGATTGTGACCCTGTGGGGGAGCAAGACAGCGATAACATCAGTGATGGGTCAACGTTCATCATGCATATGTTGTTGTTGCTGCAGTTCTTTGGATTTGGACATCTGGTTTGGGCCTGCAGGTTGTTGGCCAGATGGGTGGGTCATCCGGACATGTGTCAGGGTGACACGTGTGTGAGGTGCTGCATGCATGTGGTTGTGTGGGGATGTGCAGGGCATATATGCAGGGTTGTGTACATGTGTGTGTGATGACCCCATCCATTAGCTGATTCCCAATTCACATTTGGGGGAGGGACTCATGCTTGGCATTGCTGTGTTTTGCGTGGTCACTCACCTCCGTCTGACGTTGTTGCCACACCACACTCCATTCGGCCCACTCCCTCGATGGATTCTATGCCAATGGTGCTGGCACATGTCTCCTCCCACTCCTGCATCTTCATCGGGGATCCACCTCCGCCTCCTGTGCCCATGGCCAGATTCCTGTTGGCCGATAAAATGCTGCGTACACGGAGGCGCAGATCATCCCACCGCTTGCGCACGTCCTTTACGGTGCGGGGGTGGAGCCCACCGCACTGACTTTCTGCGCCACCTCAGCCCAGATTTCCTTTTTTCTCAGGAGTGCCGGGCGCCGCATGTCGCTAGCGAACACTACGTCTGCATTTGCAGCGAGGGTGTCTGCCAGCATTTTCAATTCCTCGTTTGAGAAGCGTTCTTTGCGCTGGCGCGCATTGGCTTTCTTTAGGGCCTTGGGCATTGTTTGTTCTTGTGGAATGTGGTTTTGCCAGTCGTGGTGTTGCTGCAGGTCCTGAGTGCAGGGGATGGCAATGGATTGTGTTTTTAAAGATGGCCGCCGGGCTCTTTCCCGTTCCGGTGCGATGACTCTATTTCCGGTTCCGGTGTTTTACGGTGACCGCTAATAGCAGTGACCGCTAACAGCGGTGACCGCTAATAGCGTGCAGCATGAGGGCGGAGGTGCTATCAGCACTTTGGTCGGAGCCGGTAAGGTGCTTTTGCGCCATGGCGGTAGGGTCATTTACCGGCATGGCCCTATGCGCGTGTCCGCTAACTCGTAATGGAACGCTATTAGCGGTCTCCTACGATGGCGGACACGCTAATAGCGCCATGACGGTAAATCACATTTTTTAGCGCCTACCGTGTAATGAGGCCCATGGTCTGCCGAGGACAAGGGTGGAAGTGATAGTACTAGCATAGTAAAGGGTGAGAAAGGGGAGAATTTACAGATGTTGAGGATGTAAAATCTAGGACCAGTAGTGTTATACATAATATCTTGCTGTAGTTTCTGATCACTTTCAATGAGAATCCCCTGGTTGTGAGTCACAGGCCACTGTGTGAGGGTTTCAGGTGGGAAGGAAATCATATAGGGGAGGAGAGAGGAGCTGGTGAAGGCTTGGGGCCGGATTACCTTTGTTTTAGATGAATTAAACATCAGAAAGCAAAGTGCCTTCCTGTGTTGTTTGGCAGTTCGTGATGTGGGAAGTAAGCACTGAGATGAATTGAAGAATGGGAAGGAGAAAAAGATGTATCATCAGTAAAGAGATCACATGAGAGCCCAAATGGGGAGATGAGTTGACCAAGCTGGGATATGTAGGGAGTGAAAGTGTGGTGACCAGGAAAAGGTCATTGAGGGAATACAACTGGTAGAGGGTTTGCAGAGGAAGTCCCAATCTTCCAGGTGATGGAAAAGGAGGAGTTACCAAATAAGTGGGAAACAATGTGTACGAGAGGAGTGATGGTCAGTAGTAAAGTGTTGGGAGGCAGATGGTTACGTCATCTATAGCTACTGCCCCTCCCCCAGTCCAAAACCACACAGGTGAGAAATGTTGCTCACTAATACAACTGTACTGCCCTTATTCGAGGCAGGTACAGCAGGAGAGGGACCCGATTTAAACTGAAGATGGCCCAAATAAACCAAACCAACGTTGTGAAAACACATGTAAATGCAATAGACACAAAGCAAATATGCACTCAACATGAAAAACGTGAACACTAGGTAATAAATACATTTATACATGAAAAATATTTACATAGCATCCACAAGACATGAAGAATACTAGCATGAGCAATGTATAAACTCAATGCAACATGAACAACACAAAAATATATCTCACTACTATAGAAACGCGAAAGTAATGGGCAACCGTCTTTTTCAAAATGAAAGCCACAACACGCTTCTTAGTAAATTAAAGGCCTCAAGACTTCACGATAATTTAAACTGCCAAAATAATACAATACAGCTCTGTGCAGAGCTTAGACTGTAGTTGACAACCACAGCCAAGGTTACTGTGAATTAAGGGAGGGTTAGAACGCAACAAGGATGCTCCCTAGTTAATTAAAGTTTTCTGAGAGAAAAAACAGTCTTTGTAAGACAGGTGCAGGCCATTTATAAGCCTAAAGACTCTATGGGGAATAGCTCAAGAGTGTCCCCAGTGGTACAGGAACCCATAACACTTGCACCAATATTAGCTAAAATGCTAATTAATGCAGGGACAATTAATTCCAAACACAGTCTTATCATACGTGACTCATAATTGAAGGACCCTCTCTATTTGTTAGCAATGAACACAGATAAGACACTTTCCTTAATCCCTACACATATCCCCAGACACAAGATGCAACACATAGTCAAATACAAAGGGAAACACCCTGGTTCATGGTCTACAAATGAGGCATGGTATCTTCTTTGATAGAAAGGAAAGCAGTCTGTGGACCACTCTCCCCCTACTCATGTCTGTCTCATGTCTTGATGACCTGTCAGTTGTCCAAGGTTGGATAGTAGGAAGCCAAGTAATGAAACCCCTGATACGAGGTTGCCGAGTGCATCTTATGCCAACTAGTTTATTGTAGAGATGATGTCTTTTCACAGTTATCAAGTTGCAGGTGGTCTCAGGATGAGCCATCAGACAAGCATAACCCAATCGGAACTCTTATAGAAAGTATACAAAGTCACCACTGTTGAACAATCCCCGTACCCCATAGGTTTTGGTAACTAAGATTACAGTATGATGTCAGTTTTAATGTATAATGAATATAACATCTGTTCTTTTTGATGAGTACACTGAGAGTGATGACACTGTATGCTTGTATGCTCTCCCTGCATTATTTAGATACCAATAAAGCCTTGCACTTTGTCTATTTTCCTGATTGAGTCCTGTTTGTCCTGGCTCCAGAACCTCTGTGTAATTTCTGGGACTTTCCAGGTCATATTACCAAAGGGAGTTAGAAACATGTGATCCATGAAGTGTTGGCTGTGGCAAAAGGATTGGAGAGGGGGTCACTGAGTCCATGTGGATCCAGGTATATGATTGTGCAGTGGAACACAATTGTAAAGTAGTGAGGTACAAGGGACATTGGTATCAGTTATCAGGGTTGCCTGGGTCAGACTTCATTTTGAGGCATATTTTGTGTGCATCTGTGTTCTATGATCTCATCATTATCATTTTAAATGTCTGTATAGTCACAATATCATAAAGAGTTTCATAGCAGCCCCAATGTGGGATCAGTTTGCTATGTATAAAATGAGGATTGAGAGAACGAGTGAGCCGTGAGGGGAACTTAAAGATCGGGATCATAAAGAAGGTTGTATGGATTGAGAGAGGAAAGGGAGTGCAGTGCACAAGTAGGGAGACATATTACCACCATTATTGATTCAAAAACTCATATATTAAAATTTGGATCTGGTAGAAAACATTTGGAATTTGTCTAAAGGAATTTAAAACAGGTCATCCTACTTTCATTTGGAATACATGAGACAACAGATATTAATTAAATCAAGCCTGTCAAATACAAAGTGGCTCCATGTCCCTTTCTGTTCAAGACAATTATGATCTTTGGATTTTGAGCCAGCCAATGCACAATAGATAAGGTTGCATCGAACATAACATAGGAAAATATTTAAAAAATATCGTCCTTTAAACATTTTGTTTTCTTCCATGAAAGTTCTCCTATCATTTTGTGCAATTGATCTGGTCAAATATCTGTCATAGTTCAATTCATGTCTAAAATTATTGCTGAATGAAACCTGTCATTTGCATAGCCGTTTCAGTAGTGTCTTAAAAATGCACTTTTTAATAGATGGCAGTTCGAAATTGCCCACTTCAATTTTCAGTTTTTTTGTCACACACCTTGATCACAGGGCATGCTACAAAAAATCACATAAGTATTTCCAGACAAGGGCAGCAGGCACATTGGACTAAAGAAGGGCCAAACAAAATGAAGGTTATACTGCTCAACTCAAAAAAGCTTCCATGACCAGCACACTCTGCATCGAACACATGCACAGGTCAGGTTGGAAACCAAGTGAAATTAAGTTTACACCAGCTAACTAAGGGCCTGATTTACAGAAAGAAGAGCAACAGTTGCATAGAAAAACCTGCGCGTGCGCTAGTATTGTGCAGCGCAAAAACATTATGCTAGAAGGCGATTTACAGAGGTAAGTGTCAGCAGTGCCCAACATTCCAAAAAATAGAGGATTGCACCAGAAACGCCCACAACATGCCCACAACACGCCCCTAGTGCAAACCAAGGAGCCACCGAAACCTACCGTTTTGTGCACATTTTGATCCGTTACACCAGATGCAGCAATAATAGTACCCACAAGCAACCACCAAGAGCTGCACCCATAGCAACCATCAACAACCCTGTGCATCAAATAAATCTGTGCTCTCCAAATGTAGCGTGCACCTACACACACTATTCCCACCCCCGGTACACCCACGTAAATGAGCCCCCCACATGCAAAGGGAACCTACACCCACTATTCCCACCCCCTGTACACCCACCAAACGAAGCCAACCACATGCAAAGAGCACCTACACCCACTATTCCCACCGCCTGTATATCCACCAAATTAAGCCATGCACATGCAAAGGGCACCTACACCCACTATTTCCACCCCATGTACACCCACACAATTAAGCCAACCAAATGCAAAGGACACCTACACCCACTATTCCCACCCCCTGTACACCCACCAAAGTAAGGCAACCACATGCAAAGGGCACCTAGACCCACTATTCCCACCCCCTGTACACTCCAAAACGGAGCCACCCACATGCAAAGGGCACCTTCAACCACTATTCACACCCCCTGTACACCCACCAAATTAAGCTAACCACATCCAAAGGGCACCTACACCCACTATTCCCACCCCCTGTACAGACCCAAAACTTAGCCACCCACATGCAAAGGGCACCTACACCCACTATTCCCACCCCTGTACACCCACGAAACTGAGCCACCCACATGCAAAGGGCACCCACACACAATAAACAGAGCCCCTTTACACCACCAAACACCACACACATAATCCCCCACACATGCCTCACACCAAAATACCTGCACAAACAAGGTGGACAACTTAACCACACAACCCAGCACCCATGCCTCCCCATGAAGAAAAATAAAACAACATACATGTCACTTAGCTGGCACAATCACCACACACCAGTGAGGGCACAATAGCGGATGCTACCTGTCCACCACATTTAGCGGTCCTGCAGTGCAGCATGCAGATGCCCCACCTGCACCAGTATGTGCGCAACAGGTAGGCAGGCAGCCAACCACTGCACACCATGCATGTCTATCCCCCATTGAATGGGTTGTCCAATTGCATAGAGGACTGATGGATGGAAAAGTGAGCATCGAAGGAGCCGGCCATGTGTGCCCCAGCCCCTGCCAGGTGTCCCAGGTGAAGAACTTGCTGTGCATTGTGAGTTCGGGCACGATGCACACAGCCATGAAAGCAGACCATTGTGCACCCACCGAGCCTGACAATGTGACCTGAGTCGAATGTGACTCACAACTAAGCACATCAGCTGGACGCACCTGCCATGTCCCTGAAAGAAACAATCCACTATGCCAGCACAGAGCTCAATACCCAACGAATACTACCAGAAGCGGCAATACCTCTAGTGAGTAACCGCAACACACTACTGCAACATGTGGTTGGACCTAGAGTAAACATCACCTAAACTACAACCTGTGTGTCCCCCCCTCCCAAAAATTACTGTCCACAAACACAGTTGCACTGGAATCTATCACCAACCCAATAACAGACAATCGCACCGTATGGCAGGTGAAACAACATGTTCACCATAACACCCCTCCCGAGCAAAACAAACTGACAACGCTTGCCACACAAAATATAGTGGACAACTGTCCCATTGTATTAGCACATCCACACAAATGTTCCCTCACACCATTCCTAGAAGTCTGAGTGACTAGTGTGCCATCACATCCCAAGCCACCCAAGTGCACCAGTTCGACAGCAAAAAATAATGACACAGATCTGTCACACATGAGGTACGACATGGAGAAAACAATGTCACCATATATGGTAGCTACCTGTGGAGGTGACAACACCCATTCACCGGCAGCACATGTACATCCACAAACACATCAATGCACACACCCAACAGACCCACACACGTTGGCGGCCGTTTGTGAGTAACTCAAGCATTAACAGCCATGGTGCGTGAAATTAATTGAACCCTGCACAAAACCATAAATGCGGCAGCACACACCATGACACTACATATACTGAACAAGACAGTGACCATTAATGGGACCACACAAAACACTGAGCAACAATCACCAACAGACCCACACACGTTGGCGGCCGTTTGTGAGTAACTCAAGCATTAACAGCCATGGTGCGTGAAATTAATTGAACCCTGCACAAAACCATAAATGCGGCAGCACACACCATGACACTACATATACTGAACAGTGACCATTAATGGGACCACACAAAACACTGAGCAACAATCACCATCATCCCCAACAAAACCACAATCAACACATGCCACTGAGAAATTCTTGCAGATAGTAACATCAGCCATCAGAGCACACCCACATCAATGACACACCGACCAAACACATATGAGCAGTGCGTCCACATACCTGAACCACATCACATTTGCACATGGGTCAACAGTGCAAATGCATGTGCACAGCAAGGCACAGTCACCATCCCCACACAGAGTCAATCACATACCTGTACCTGTACAAGAAACACACCTGGACAAATGACCATCTGTGCAATAAAAACCATGTAGCACCACACCGACAACCAGTATGACCAATCATCAACTCCCCACTATCACTGCCCACACCTGCAAACAGCACACATTATGCCTATTAGCAAAGTGCACATGGAAACCAAAATCCTACATGCACCATGAGCATATGCATGTACACATTCCACACAGAACATAATATGCACAGAACCATGACATGCTGAGTGATGTAAGGAACTCATGGTGGCAACAAGTAAGACAGACACAAGTGATCACAGTTCAAGGGTGTTTATTGAACAATGAAGGCTATATGCAGGTTGGAAAAATGCCTAATCTAAACCTAAATCTAAGATGGGAACAAGCGTCAACCATCAAATGAAAAATAAGTCAGTCCTAGTGGCGATGTGTCAAATAAAAGGGTCTATACTTAAAGGATGTGGGATAGTTTTCAGAAGAAAGAAAGAAGTGTTCTCAAATAATATGTCAGGAGGCGATAGCCGGAGTCTTCCTTCCACATGTTTTAAACACGGGATAAGGTGGGATCTTTGAGCATAGCACACACTTGAACTTTCCCAATGCAAGTTGACAGTTCTGTTGCAGTTTATCAAGAGCCTCAATGGCCAAATCCCTTTGAGAGTCAGAAAATAACAAACAAAATAAGCTCAGATTTAAATGTTCCTTGGGTGATGGCCTCACGCCTGGGTCCCCCTCTTCTGGGTGCTGACCCCTATCAGTATCAGAGCCTTCAGGGGTGTTCCTTCTGGTTCTGAAGGCCTGATAGGTTTACAAAATAATAAACAAAAGTTCCTTCAACAAAATGACAGTTTGTTTCCTGGTTTCACTCAGGGTGAGGATTCTTCACCCCTGTGTCCCCCTCTTCTGGGCGCTGACCCTTCTTAATTTGAATTCCACAAATTATATAACAGTTCTTTTCTCAATGCTCTTTGGGTGATAACTTCACCCCTGGATCTTCCTCGGTCGGGCTCGGATGCCTCTCGATCAGTCTCCTTCCTCCGGGTTCACTGTGGCTTTCTCTTCTTCCTTGCAGCATTCAGTTCCCTTGGTTTCTCAATGTCTTCAAACAGTTTGTTGTGGTCATCCCTCGGCTGGGTTGGTGTTTGGCGACACACTTTTTCTTGGGACTTTAGACTTTGCCCTTCTTCACTGGCATCCCTCGGTCGGGTTCACTCTTGCCATCTCAATATTGTCTTTTGCTTTCCCTTTTACCAGTATTTCGGGTGACAACTTTTCACCCTTGGATTCCCCTCTGCCAGGGTCCGACCTCTCTCGATTCTTCGACTCCCTTCACCGGGTTTACTGTGGCTCTCGATTAGGATGATAGTGGCTCACCCCTGGTCCCCTCTTCTTGGCGCTGACCCCTCTATACTTTCACAATTTACTTTTACACTGTTCAATGTTTGCAGGATTCACCTGCCTTCCTTTCACACAATTTGTAGATCAAAGTCTTTCGATTGTACTAGGATTTTGCTTGACCCTCAGTATGACCACTTTGACCTATTCTGCCAGCTCTTCTACGGCCTTCTGGTATCTATAGTTTCTCTCCGATGGGTTCAACCAGAATCTCTTGAGTTAGCACCAATGTGGTGCTGGTTTCCCTCATTAGCTGGTCACCCCTTAACACTTTTTACAGTTTTTTCAAAGTTCATTGAAGATAGTTCAAACTTGCCAATTGGCTATTCTCACTCAACACAGCCCGGTTCTTATCGGCTCTCCCCTTGACTCACCGGCTGTGATGAACCGCTTGGAATTTCTCTCTCTGGAGGTTTAAGGGGGTCTTAACCACCCCAGCATACCCCCAAGATGACGGATGGAACCCACTGAGACAGCCCCACAGACCATACCTGGATGACATCACCAAAGTAATCATGAAAAGGCGACAGGGCTGAACACACCCGCAGAGACATTAGCCAGGTGCAAAACAGTAAACATGAACTCCTTGCTGACAACAAAAAAGTGATTATCAGCAAAAATCAAGCCACAGCTGCATTGAAAATATTTGGGAAAGCTCAAAACACAGGCCTGAGGCCTGATGCACTGACTTTTCAGAGAAATGTAAAACAGTCCTGCTCCCTCTCTCCTGCCTATTGGTGTAGGCTTGCTCGTGTCCCATTGACATCTGCTGCAAGACACTTGTGCTATAGTTTGCAGCCTTATGTCCTTTTCCAGAAAGGTTCCATGGACCTGGGATGAAAAGGGCAAGGTCACTGCTCTCGTCACCACCCTCTGGCTTCCCACCGCCTTTCTCCTTCTCTTAAACTGTCGTGCCTGTTTAGCCTTCTCGTCATGCTGTCTGCCGTGTTCAACTTGCTCGTACTGGGCTCTCTTGTTACACCTTTTATCCCTGTGGGGAAAGGAAAGAGCTGTCAGGTGTGTGTTTGATTCCAGTCAATTGCCTCAATCTGCTGTCCCTTGTACTGGGACATGTCCGGCAAACGTCTCTGGTGTTAGTGCGTTGTCTGTTATGTGGTGTGAAAGTATTTGTGTTGGACAAGGGGGGCAGGGTAGTGGTTTTGAATGTCCTACATGAGAGGAAGGGGAAAAGGTGTCAAAGGAAGGGGGATACCGCATCTCACCCATCAGTGTCCCACTCTCTGAGGATCCCCCATCCAGGTGATCCTCCCTCACTGGTCCCCCCCAGGAACTGGATCCAATAGCAATGACCATTTCCTGGCCACCTGGATGTCAGATCCCCGATGTTTAGTCAGGGAGACACCTTCAGGTTTCTCACAGTGATGACACATGAATCCAGAGAATCATACCACATGATCATGAAAAGCAGACAAGTGTGACATGCCACACAATAGATGACTACAAACACACATGAGCATCACAGAAATAAATTGTCCCCATGAAGAAATGACAAAATAACTACAGGAATCCCATATAACCAAACACATAACTTATATAATTACAAATCGTCTAAAAAAAATGGTACTACTCGACCAAAAGAAACAACATCAATGATGCAAACACAAACAAAAAACATATATACAGTAACTGCTGCTGTCCCATTCCTGGAAAATCCAGGTTCAATGGAGCCTCTGTTACCACCTCCACTTCCCGTAGGTGTGCCTCAGTGATGTTCCTGACGTCCTGCAGGGCCTCACAATTTGCCTGCTCTATCTGTTCTGCTGCCCTCCTGCTCGCAGCCTCAATCTCTGTTTGTAAGGCCTCCGCCCATGCACATGCAGCAGCCCTGGCCCTGTCAGCTGCCTTACCCACATCATGGTGCCTCTCCTCCTGCTGCTTCATGCACTGTAGCTGGCATGTCGTGGCCACTCAAATACGCTCCTTTGCCGCCACCCTCAAGTATGTCTGCTGGGCATGCCTTGCCTCCAACCGCAGACATGCACACCTCCGCTGGTGCAACTCCTCCCTCCATCTGTCATCTGCCTCTGGCGCTGGGCCTCCCTCTGGAGATACAACCTACTCCTGTAGGGGAGTAACTGGCCCACCTCTCTCCACACGTGCAATGTCCACCTGCACAGCCTCATCACGGGTGCCTGCCATGGCCAAGCCCAGTACCAGTGGAATGCCCTCCGCACTTGCACTTGCATCCCCACAGATTGCAAAGATGGAACCAGGGCAGCAACAGGTGAACGTAGACAGACAATCCTGTAGTGGTTGCCTGCATGGCAGTCCACATCTCTGGATGCCAGAGGCACAGTAGTTGAGGAGGAGGTGGGTGTGACCTGTGACGGCTGACCCATGTTGACCACACCCAACATTGTTCCTGCCATCTGGAGCAGGATGTCACACACCTGCTCGTAATGACTGACCAATTGGTCACAAGTGATGTCCAGGGCATTGTGTGCACCCAGCTGCCAGATACAACCTGAGATGAGAATGGGCAGCATGGCATCCCTAATTTCATCCTCAGCACACACTGACAGGGTAGTATGTGTCATGGCATCAAAATCACTGAGCAAAACTGCTGAAAAATGCCCCTGGGCAGTGTGAGTGGCTGACCCTGCCACTGTGTCCTGCACACCCTCTTGTCCCAGGTGCATGTCTGCAGCCTGCACATCAGATGTCGTGACACCACCCGACACCACGGACATGCCCACAAATGCCTCCTCCATCTCCACCACACTGGACCCTGACAACCCAGATGGCACCCCTTTGTCAACCTGCCTGTCTTAGTGGGACACAGATTCACCCTGCCACTGTGCCCCTAAGGACTCATCCTCCAGGTCCATGGCAACGTCCTGTGCATCCGAAGATGTACCCTCAGCTGACAACTGTCCCCCAGATGAAGTAATTGAGTGGATCAGTGTACGCCATCTGCGCAGCCTCCTTGAGGTGCTTTGCTTTGCCACCTGCTCGTCCTCTGTGCTTGATTAAGCAACTGCATGCAACACTGGATAGAAAGGGAGAGAGGAGAGGCATTTCAGACCCAAGAACACAGTTGCAACATGCCACCATCACACATACAAAAGTCATGTCCCAATAACAACACGCATCCAATGATACAGCATCAAGAGCCAGACATGTGAGCATGGACCACATGATGCAAAGAAACTAAATCATGCATGGCTCTGCATTGAGTGAACAGTTGCCAGTCCAAGGGAACACCATTCTGCATGTCCTTCTGGCTACATGTAAGGGTCAGACGTGATGACAGGAACAAATCACAGAGATACAAAGCCATCAACATTACATCATTGACACAAACATTCCCATCCTCGGTTGACCAAAGACCCCCTACTCACACCCATACATGGTACATGTCCATGGCCAAGGCAGACATGGCAGAATCACCGCTCCCCTCTGCAGACCACCACATGAAGTGCTGGAATCCTAAGGTGTCTGCCTGATTGTCCCTCTGATGTTGGTCCAGCACCGATGGCAGCCCTGGCTTTCTTTTGGCACCGGATACTCATGTCATCCCATCTCTTTTTGATGTTGTCGGTGGTCCGTTTGGCTACTCCCTCGATGTTCACGGCCGTGGCAATATCCTGGTATATCTGCCTATGGCTGACCTCCCCAAGCTGCTGCTCTGGGTGGAATAGGGCATCATAGTGCTCGAGCACCTGGTTGCACAGTATGGCAGGCTCTTCCCCCAAAAAGTTGGCATCCCTCATCAGCATGACCCTTGAGGTTGAGCTGAATGTAGCCGACATGTTGGTGGTGATGCAGGTGAGCTGGCCCAGGGCCTGGGATGCACCTTTAACAGATAAACAAGTCGAACAACGAGCGTCGGAAGGACTTTGCAACACTCAGTTTGATCCCCACATCGCCCACTCACATCACAGGTCCCCAAGTACGGTCACTGCACATTGTCCCCCCTCCCAGAGCCAACGCCGATCTAGGAAATGAAGGACAAACAGACAGTGACAATGTTCCTGGTGTCACCTGGGCATGGCCCAATACACTCAAACATGCACACTCAACATCCAGCTGTTTTTGTCTCTGCCACACAACCACCCTAGGCACCTCAATATCACAATTTATGCAACTGCCAATGTGGCTCATATGTGCACGATGGCCAAGTAGAAGTCAACTACAATGCATTGCAACTGTGTCTATGCCACATGTGCCTGCCCATACATAGGTCAGCACACAGCCACAACACACCATGGCCCCCATAGCATTACCCCCTCCCCATGAGTCCCACCATCCCACCCCCCGCATGCAGCTACAGATCAACAGCTTCAACATCCCCAACACTCACCTGAACCGAGTAGCAGCAGTCAGCAATGTATTGTCGTACCAGAGTCCACCTGGAGCACCACATACACACTGGTGGGTTTCCAGGAGTGTGAAAGCTGGCCAGGATGTGTCCAGACCTGGTTGCAGTGAGTTGTCAGTGGACACATCCAACTCTAGGTGCAAAAAGAAGAAAGTCCCAAAACACATGAGTTACGTGCATTATGCGGTGCAAACTGTGCATGCACGAACTACTAGGATTAGTCGGCTCATGTGCAGGAAGCATCTACGCAGCATAATTTCAATGGTCGGTGGTCGTGGAGCACAGTTGTGGACAGCATTGCTGGTGGAATCTGAATATACATATATACATATACTGAAAATTCATCCGTTCTTTACCTATTGAACAGCTGACATGGATGGCAGGGGAACTGGCAGGGCTGGGAGACCAGTGACCGGGAGGGGGTGGCCAACAAAATGTGCCAGGGGGGAGCACATCTGCCACGTGTTTGGCACGCACCACTTGCACAGTCTGGCACCAGCGATGTCAATCGATGAAGGTGCCACAGATACCCCTTGGGCCAGGGACAGCCAACAGTCACAGACAATGGCCACAGCCAGAAGAGGAAATTTGAGGAGGAGGAACTTCAGGTCCTCATTGACTATGTGGAGAAACACCAATCCGAGCTATACCCCAGGGCTGGAAGCACCCTGACAATGGCCCAGCATATGTAGGAGTGGCAGGAGGTGACTGAGCTTGTGAATGCCTGTGAGGTGGAGAGACGCACTGAGAAGAAGGTGCACAAGTGGATGGATGACCTAAAAAGGCGGTCTAAGGATAAGCTGGTTGCAAATGTGTCCTCAGCACAGGCAACTGGAGTCAGTTTGCCAGCTGTTGAGGAGCTCACGCTATTTGAGGAGGTTGCTTCTGGCCTCATTGCAAGTGAACAGGTTGTAGGCGTCGGAGGCATCGACACTTTCGGACAAGCTGCAGGTGAATGTGTTAAACGGGAAATCATATTGTGCCTCCTTCTCATATATATTGGCCTAAGCATAGTCGCTCTGCGAAGAAAACCGCATTGCAAAGTTCCGATTCTAGATCGACTTCGCCACCATTTTAGGATCATCTGCCATTTTGATTTCTGTTCATATGTAATTCTGTGTTCTAAAATGGTGGACTGTGTTTCCAACTTGTAACCAAGCCTTCCCGACCTTTGAGCCTGGTTAATGGTTAGACTGTCCGAAGGCTGAATGTATGGACTAGGTAATGAGACCTTGTCCCAAGCATGACTTGTGGTCTAAGGATTATCTGCATTAACAAGCCTCATCCACGAACATACATCGAGGACAATACTATGCAAATGTCGAGCATGGACACTGGCAGAACTGCATTGTAAAGGGATATGTGCTAAGGCTTACTGCTAAACCCAGGAATACACTTTGCCATTGTAACTTGTTCGAAATACAAACCGAAGTAATCCATGTGCATATTGTTGTATGAGCCATAAGTGAACTTGGCACAAACTCTAGACCACAGATTATTAACTTGTAGAGGGGCTGGAAATTATTATTGAATTGTATAAAAATGCAAATGTCTAGATGTCCAGTACCTCTCTCTCCTCACTCTGACGGGCTGGTACTCATGGTGATGTATTGAGAGGCAGAGAGCTATCAGTATTTCTGTTTCTTTGCAACTGTACAGTAGATGAAAGATCTGTGAATCTTTATAGCCCGTGTTTGGTGTATTTCCTTTTGTGGTACTCAGCCTAGATATTTCCCTGCTTTTACAGATGGCGCCCGAATAGGGATCCTCAAGATTGATGCCATCTTGTTGAAGTGTTGACGCGGCTATCGGACCGGGATCGGACGGTGAAAAAGGGGGCCCCTTTCTTGGATGAGATGCGATACCTCAACAGTACTGCACGATCCGATCACTGGACGGTGAGCACGTGGACCGAGACGGCATCTTGACAAGGGTCCATATATCGAGGCGGGCAGTTTTGCCAAAATCACCAACCACAAGGGTCTTTAGTTGTCCTTAGTAATCCGATTGGACCTCCTTTAGTTCTTTGATCAGGTGAGTCGTGATCCGATTCTTAAGTATCCTGATAATTTGTTTTGGCGCATTGTTCCCGCGAGTACAATTATTGACCAGGTAACACCAGGAATTTGATATGCCTGAGAAATTGTCTGCCTGCTTCAGGGCATTATTCCGCAAGGACAGACAATCTTTGGAATTTGGCCGTCGGGCGCCACAGGAGGGGTCGCTGGCGTGTACTATGTACTGTAATCACGGCATTGGTAGGATAGTGTTCAATGATATTTCGCACAGACAAACTAGACATGCTTCCGAACTTCAGTGGCCAATCAATGGTAGCTTTGAGATTCCTCGTATAGAATATTTAGGGGCCGATTCATGTAACAAACGTGTGCCAAAAATCCCAGCGCAAGCAAGCGCAAGGTGGCGCAAGCGGGAGAAAGCAAGCGTATGCGCACGCGTGCGATTCAAGGAAGGCGCTGCGCTTGTTTCCCACTGGTTGTGCGCCAAATCAGTGCATGTCGCACGCGGGCACACACATCATCAAACAGCGTGCGCTACGCGCACAGCAAAATCGCACATAGCGCAGCGCACACAACAAAAGTAGGCGTAACAGTGGGCGTAACACGCAGAATGGGGAATAACGCGTGAAAAAGAAGGCGTAACTGGGGAAGTACTGCAGGGAACTACACGGAACGCCCACACGCACGCGAACAACCCGTATTCATGGATACGAATATGGGAAACCCGCGCACGGCAAAAGACGCACACAGGTGTGAATGCGTCCGCCACACGAAGGCAGGCGGAAGCGTCACCGCGCACAGTAGAAAAGTGCGCGCAAACAACAAACACGTATATACAGCTACGATGAATGCCCCATTTGTCGCAGCACTGATCGTGGGACACTGCAGGAGGAGGAGAATAGCCAGGGCACACATTTTTTCAACACGGACTAGCCTTTTTGGGATGCCTGACGACCAGGCCTACGGCAGGTATATGTTTCCACCCTGTATCATCCTAGACCTGGTTAGGGAGTGGGAAGATGACCTTACACCCCCCACCCTTTGCTCCCAAGCATTGAGCCCCTTGGAGAAGGCGCTCAATGTCCTGCATTTTTTGGCCACTGGGTCATTTCAGCGGACTACTGCCATAGTGGGGGGGGGTCTCACAGGCCACGCAGTCAAGCTGCCTACACCAGGTGTTGGCAATCATGACTGCACACCCCTCAGTCCGCAGGCACATATACATGCCCAGAACACCCGCAGAAAGGCAGGCCGTTGTCCAGGACCTTTACAGGATGGCACACTTCCCCAAAGTGCTTGGTGCCATAGATTGCACCCATGTGGCCCTACATCCACCTAGGGCCACTGAGCACATCTACCGAAACTGTAAGCACTGGCATTCCATCAATGTACAGGTGGTATGCGATGCAAAGGGAATCATCACCTCTGTCTATGCAAACTACCCTGGCTCCACCCATGACAGTTTCATATACAGAATGTCTGCCCTGAGCCGGGCCCTGGAAGCTGGGCAGCATGGCGACACATGGCTCCTAGGTGAGTACAAATGCCCTTGCACATGCATGCATGTCACACACACAAATACACAAAGCCCAATAATAACAATCATTATCACCTCTCCAGGGGCAGTGCCTACCCTCTGAGCAACCACATGATGACGCCAATCCGGAACCCCACCACACCACCCCAGGTAAGATACAACGTGGCCCATATTGCAACCAGGGCCATAGTGGAGCGCACATTGGGAGTGCTCAAGTCACGCTTCCGCTCCCTTGACCGCTCTGGTGGGCAGCTACTCTATGCACCCCCAGTAGTGTGCAGGAACATTGTGGCAGCATGTGTCCTGCACAATGTTGCAACATGGCAGGGCGCACCGGTGGACATGGTGGTGCCCCCACATCCCCAACCACAGGCACAGGCGCTGCCCATGGGTGGGGATAGGGCACGTGGCGAGGATGCCCGGACCCAGCTTGTGGACACATTTTTCACCTAAACTCCCACCCCTGTGGAGTGCACACAGGCCTGGCACATACCAAGTGACAATCGATGATGACAAAGAGACAGTCAACTGTCACAACCTTACCACCCTGAGATTGTTGCGATGGAATTGCCACATTGTGCGCATCCCTAGCTACTTAAACACAAGCAATCCTGTGTGACCAAAAGGCATACATGCAAGGTGTGAATCACACACACCTGCAAAACAGGCCATGACTATCACTGGTATGTCACTCAAACCCTCCCAAACCACAACATGACATGGCAAGCAATAGCCATACACCAACACAGTACCAATAAGGTAGACATTGCCATGTGAAAAATGTAAATTGGCATCAGACAATGTTGCTTGACATGGAATCAGATGAAATGACTGACCAACAACCTCCCACCCAAAAGAAGTCATACCCAAATGCATTCCAAAAGTCGAAGTTGTAACATAACAATGAATGCCTGTCTACATGCACATTGTGCATTGAAAAATCAACACTGCAGCTTCTGTGTGCCGTGTCCACCTCCTGTAACACACTGCTCAGTGCACAGCACAGTTAACAGCCATTGCGTGTGATGCACACCCTGAGCATCACATCTAAGCGACAAACCACATCAAAAAGCAAATTAGGCATGTACAGGATCCCCAATTGGTCATAGGACATGTGCTGCAGGGACACAGTGGGCACCAGAAGGAAAACAGAGTGTACACGTGGACATGGAAGGGTGGTTGTACATGTAGTGCATTATAGTGCGAGTGTGTGGGTCAGTAGGGACATGCACTCAACATATGCATGTGCAATCAAGTGACCATCAGTGTCCTCTACACATCACATCTGAACATTCACCATGTGTACACCCCAGCATGTCAAACCACAACTATCCCCTCACACCTGAAAGGTAAACACAACACATGAACATGCATTGATCAGCAGAACACATCATTTACATAGGATACTACAATTACAATGTCAGGGTGCCCATCAATCTGCAGGGCAAAGCAACTATCACCAACCAAGCTCCACCCCTCCCTCGCAAATCACCATGACCCACTGAACAACTGCACCGGGGTTATGGAGACTACATCCTAGAATTTAACCTGGCCACAGGATCACCCTTCCCCTTTGTCACCATCTCCCACCTTGTGTGTAAAAAGTTGCCTGCACCCTCAGAGTCCACCTTGATTTGCAAAAATACTACATCCAAGAGAACTCAAAGCAGGTCAACACAGAAGCCAAGCAAAAAGCTTGCAGGCAGAAAAACTAACCAGAACAGCCTCCAGTAGATGACTTGAAGTAGCAGTACTGGGGTGAGTGCTGGCCTCCTGCTTGCGCACTCTCAGGTCCGGTAACAGGAGCACCTCAATGCTGCAAAGAGAGCCACAGTTAAACATCTGTGCGTGCCCATAACACACAAACACACCACCAAATATGCCCCAAAGTAACAAACTACTCTACAAACAGACAATCTGGTGTGGAAGCTTCGTACCCATACGTAACATTACCCCTGTGATGGTTCATACGCAGTAAATGCAGTAAGTCAGGCACCGGTGGGTGCGTGGCAAATGGAACACCAATGTGTCATGAATCACACAACATGCAATGTTCCCTGGGTAAGCAGACAGACGCATATAGCAAGGTATGACTTCCAAACAAGTCGTGTTCCACCATGACCCAAATAAAGTAGGCAGTGCATGTTTCAAATTCTACATGGAAATGAAATGCACTGCACCCAAGTCTGTCCCTTGCCGTCTGTCCCTGTCAGCTGCTTCTTTCCATGTCTCAGAACGCTACTTGGGTGATGCAAGTGCCTCAATGGACCATGGTGGACCGGAGGGAATGTGCCACTGCCCCTGCAGGTGCCCCAGACAACCTTACAATCAACTAGCCATGAGTCCACCAACAAATCTGAGCTGTATTGTGCTTTTCAACACCAATATTCGTCCAAGCTCACCCTCAGTGCTGCTACTAAGCATGCATGTGCAACTGGCCTGGTGGAAGGATTGCTGTGTTGTGGCCCCCCTGTGCTGCTCACCTTGCAAACACGTCAGCTGTTTTCGGATGTATGATTGCAATCCCTGTGCCTCTGCTTGCGCACACATGTGCATGTGGGCACCACCAAATGTGTCCAGATTCCAGACGTCCAATGGCTCATGTCTGCTGGCAAAGGTGGTCTGGAGGCTCCTCCCCCTGCAGAAAGGGCAGGAAACACATTATTAATGCATTAGATTCATCTGTGTGTGTCTCTTCAGGCATCACATCACTGGACCATGTCAGAGATGTACATCAGAAATCACACCACAGTCCGTCTTTCACAGCCAAAGTGTGGAACACACTATCTACGGCATGAATTGCAACAAGCACATGTACAGTAAAGATAAGAAACATACTCACAATGCATGGCAATGAATGTACACATGAATCATGAAACACCCCATCTAGCAAAAGCAGAACAGTGGTCAATAACACCCCAATCATCCCCATTAGGGGTGTTAACACAAGTTCCACAGCATCAGACATGCCACAAATATGACAGTCCAAAGCCCTTGTGTAATAGGCTGTTGCACCGAACCATCCTTGTGAGCCCATGGATAAGGGAAGCAGGAGTGGCATATGTGAGTCAAGGACCCCAAGCAGCAAACACATACACAAGACAAGCCTGAAGGGCACAGCTGGAACAGACAGTGGATGCTTTCAAAAGCCACAAAGCACCACACTGTCACATGAAAGCACAATAGACAAGCAATTTTAAACTATATTAACTAATCACACTAACTACGAAAAACTTACTTTACCTAATTAAACTAACTATCAAACAGAAACTTAACTAACTAAACTAAAAGAAAAATCAAAAATGGCCACATACGACCCGGGGAGGGGGCCCAGGGGGGGGGAGGTACAGGGTGCTGCTCAACACCCACATGCGAGGATGCTGAGCCAAAAAAAAAACCTCCATGGGCTCAACGCCTGCACAGCCCTACCTATGTGGGAGATAGATGGTCGTCCGAGTCTGGCTCATCCTGGAAAGGAGGATGTGGCGCAGTAGCCTGGCCACGCCTAGCCGCAGCTTGCCCCTCGTCGGCAGCAAGTCTGCCGGACGGGTGAGCCTGGTTCTGTGTGGCGATGACACATAGGTCTACATGCAGAACCTCCCGTGATACACATGCTTCCTCTTGCAAGGTAGCACGTGTAACACGGAGTTCCTCCTGAAAGGCCTGGCTTGACAACTGCTGCACCTCCCGGCAAGCCTGTAGCTCAGCCGAGATGGTACGCTCAAGCTGTGCAAACCTCTCCTCTGACCGCTCCCTCTGGGACATCAGAAGGACACCCAGAGTGGACCTGAGGGAAGCATACTCCTCCCTCAGGGCCTCCATGTGTGCCTCTGCGTGAGCAGCAATTGCTTGACGCAGAGATGACATTTCAGCCTGACGTGCCCTGTCTGAGACCGCCATGCCCAGCCTGAGCGAGCGGGCCATGGACCGTGCCGCCTGCTGCTGGAGAAGCACATGCCTAGCAGGGGGGAGCACGGATCGGGCCACACGCTCCTTGCTCTCAGCGATGTTCTCCATTGCTGCCCCCTGCCGTTCTGAATTGGCAGTCATGTCTTGCTCCCACTCAGTATAAAGTGGCTGCGCGCGGCGACCGCGTTGCTGGGCTTGACCCCTGCGGGACCCAAGGACCGGTTGTCCTCGTCATGTTGGCACCGGCCGCGGCTGCACGACTATATGCCCCCGTCGACGTGATGTCCCAGGCACATCAGTGACTGGTGTGGAGGGTGACCCTGCGTCCCGATCCACCACGGGCGGAGGTTCCAAGACTGCCTGACCCCTCAGTGCAGGTGTCGCGGACAGAGGAGTGTCCACATCAGAATCACTCACCCCTGACACATGGACCTGATGCTCATCCAACTCGACATGGACGTCAGAGTCATCATCAGGGCTGGACTCATAGGCAGCCAGAGACACGATGGGCTGTAGCACTTGGGGGTTTTTGTGGCCTGCCACCCCACGACCCCCACTTGTGCCGGGTTGATGTAGTGATACCAACCCTGTGCCTGGCATAACAACGCCATCCTCCGGCTCCATTGCGTCATCATCTGAAAAATAGAAAGAAAAAAGGTCACTACACATGTCAGAAGCACACAACACACACACACACACACACCGACAACATCAGGCAGACATGTAACACACAAAATAGAGTCTGGCATGCATGCTGGGTCAACTTGGAATTGCTTCTGTGATCAGACCTATTGAAAGGTGGCAGTCTGCATTGAAGTGGGTCTATGCAGTGCAGCAAATATGTATGTTACTCACTACCTGCATGTACAAGGACTCCATGGTATGTGTCAGAAAATGTGAAGGCAGTGCAAGGTCAACTTCAGGCATCACGTGCAATGTGCATTCAATGGGTAGCATATCTACAAGAAAAGCTCCCCTCCACCCAAGTGCAAAAGCAGGGATGCCTAGCATGGTATCAAAAGGCTGACCATAGACCTGTGTATTGACAGACAGTGTTGACTAGCATCAACAGCTTCATGTGAGTCAAGTGACAACACTGCAAATGATGATGGGACAGTAAGCAGGACACATGATGACACGTCTGGAGACCACCCACATGTGAAGAGGACACTACACCAGTTGGACAGAGTCATTGGCCATTAAACAGGCTGGGGCCTGTGACCCACCCAGATTGTCAGACCCTAAACATGTGTGCAACGCAGTACTGAGCCACAGTAGACATGGGAAGGCTGATGAAATGCCATGCAATGTATGTCACCCAGGACTTGTATTACAGTGATCATCCAGTCAAGAACACATAGGGGCATGCGTGCAATGCACATGGAGCATGAATGGGCACTCATGTTCCTGCGGGGCATCTGACCTCTGCACAGTACAAGTGAGATACCCTGCATCAAGAACTAAGGCTGTACCACACAGCATATGTCTGGCAGATTGGTTGCGGGAAGTTAGCATGTACCCAGGAAGCATTAAAGGGAAGTACCAAACGGCAATATTGAAGCAGACCAGTGCAAAGGTGGAATTGGGGTGCAGAGCGGGGGGTGGAGGGGCAAGGGAGCATGCCTACATGGAGTACCCACATGCAGGCAGAGGACACATGCACATCAGTCATGCTAAGACATCGTGCCTGGGCTGAGAGGAAGGTCTCCCCACGCTACATGCAGAAGGGCCAGTGAGCTGGGACATGGACCGGATGGGCATCCTGGTAACCAACATGTGAGTAGGATGCAATAGTGTTGATGCCGACAGTCACCGTCTGCTCCACATGTCCACCATCCAGCAGAGCAGACATGCATCACGGAAGCATTGCATTACTTGCACATCCGAACCATGTACACCTCACATGTAGTGGCAATCATGCACAACACATCCCACAAGTAAAACACACACGTCCTAAACAAACACGCATCAACACTCACTGAAATGGGCATCAAAGTCCGGCATCTCTCCCAATCCTTCGACCGATTCAGATGGTATGAACTCCGCAACAAGTGACTCATGCGGAGTGAGGACTTCCTCCTCTGGTGCAGGCCCACCGCCAGTCACCAGAGTCAAGTTGTAAGTAGAGGCACGCTTAGACTTAGATCTGCGTTTGATGTCTTTCCAACGCTTTTTGCACTCTTGCGCTGTGCGCACCTCATGGCCGAATGCACTGACATTTTCCGCAACATGCTTCCAGTGGGCATCACGTTGGCCAGCCGTAGTCTGACTATTGGCACCCACTAGCATGTCACGGCTGTGGCCCCGCACGTATCCCACGAGGAAGTCCAGTTAATTGTTGCAGAAAGGCTTGTTCCTCGACGTGCAGGAGGTTGTGGCTGTGTGTGAGGTCCCAGCCTGTGCTGCAGGTGCAACCTTCCTCCTCTTGGAATGTGGCTCAGACCCTGGCAGGCTAATGCCGGCCTGACCAGTATGGCCAGTGGGTTCGGTGGATTGAGCCAAGGGAGTGGCAGGTGGAGGGACGACCAAAGGCCTTACTTCTGTCAGTGGCAGCTGGGTGCCCTCTAATGGACCCTGCGCAGCAACATCCGCTGTGGCAGGGTCATTGACCGCAACTGTCCTGGTTGGCAGACTCACAACCAGGGTGTTGTTGGGTGCATCTGCCCCTGCACTTGCCAACACCCGGCTGTTTGGGGCAGCAGATGACATAACTGCCCCAGGGACACGTGTCTTGGTCAGGGCAGCCCTGCGTGCCCCTACGGTTTCCCTCCTGGCCTGTTGGAAATCTTCCAAGGGCTCCTCCAGTGCCAACACAGCCTGCACTGGCAGACCCTGAGCCTGGGTGGCGGTGTCCACAGCTGCACCTGCAGCTACCACTACCCTTGGGCCCGTGGCAGACGATGGAACGGACTGCCAGGTCACACAGGCGCCAGTGCCAGATGCAGAAGCTGCATCTCCCGGAACCACAGGGGGTGGTGGCATGACTGCACCGACACATGGCACGACATTGTGCTCAAGTGGCGCACCCCTGCCTCTTCCCCCTCTGCGGCTGTCCTGGACACCCTGCAGTCCCCCTACTCCCTCGTCACCCCAGCCACGTCCCTGACCACGCCCGCCACGAGGAGTACGCCCAGCTGAGGCGCCCATCACCTTTGGTGGCCTCCCAACCATGGCACAGATGTAGTGGTGCCGGCACAGATGGAGTTGTGCCAATGGGAGGTGTACACCACAATTGACCTGGGCAATTGGGGTGAACGGGGTGGGAAGCAAGATGTTAACAGCCCCCCTGCACCTGCAAGGCTTTATGTGACCCCGGTGATGTAGTGACGGGTCACGCAACGCTCAGGCACCCCAAAACTGCTGGAAAACCGTGCACGCAACCCTGCAGCCTACGTGCGTGGAATCAACCTCCCGCAGTACGCGTTGGCACCGAGTAACACGAAAATCGCATAGGCGTGGGACACGCAAGCTACTATGACATCAAAAACAGTGCGATACACAGGGGCACCCGCAGTGGGAAAAATAGCGTGCGCGACTCACCGTCTGACTAGCGCGATGCAGACAAACATGTGTAGCCAATCCCCCCACCAAAAGAAGAGATACGTCCTTGATAGCTGTGAAGATGTGATGGCGCGCGAAACAACAGGAAGCAGCAACACACGTCGGTCTCCACGAAAGGCACGTACAGCGAACTACTGGCCCCGCTCACCTGTAACCCATGCTGAGGAAAACGCCTGCGCGTGTCACATCAGTTACGCGCGTAGGCCCTTTCCCCGGATTACATGTATTCACACAGGGACGTGCATTTTTTTCACGCATGCGCTAATTCACTATGCCCACGTCACGGGGGAAATGCCCGCGCACGCCCCCGCGCCTCACGTCACAGAAGCACTTACACGCGAAGGGCCTTTGGTCCAATGAAATCGCTGACGTGCTCACGTGCTAAGGGTCTTTCCTCGAATTACATGCTGACGTTCAAGATTTTCACGTGCCAAATCACTCCGTATCAAGCTGGCCACACGAAAACACACGGAAGACCACGCTCCTGCCCAGAAGGCTGAATTACTGCCCCCCCAGAGCCCCGAGCACGCTGCCACCTGCCATCTGCTGCTGCCTGCCTGCCTGCTGCCCACGTGCCCTGCCATTTTCTGCCTGCACATCAGCCAGGGGTGCTGTTGCTGTGACCACACCTGCTGGAACCGAAGACTCCCAACTGGGATTCCATTGCTCCACAGCCCAGCCCCAGGACCCAGTTGGCCACCCACTCCTGCCTCTTGGGTTGCCATGTCCAGCACTACACCATCTGGCGGCACTGGCAACCCCCAGCCAGAGAGGCAGAGGGCCACCAGCTTCAATGCCACCGAAGTTGGTGTCCTGGTGGAGCAAGTCCTAGGGCAATATGATGCCCTCTTCAGAAGGTCGCGTGCCGACAAGGAAGGATGGACCAGGATCTGGACGGACATCGTGACTGCCATCAACGTGGAGGGGGTGGCAGTCGGCGAATTCCATCATGTCAAGAAGCGCTGGGAGGACTTCAGGTCCATGACCCTCAACAAGGCCCTGTGCCTCTTGAAGGCAGCGGATGCTAAGGGGCGCCAGAGCCACCTGTCGGAAGACCAAATGAGGGTCCTGGAACGCATATGGCCTGCGCTCCACGTCCAGGTCCTTGAGAGGCAGACCCGTCTGGAGTCGAGCGGTAAGTGTACATGCATACTGATTGGAAGCTGTGCGTGTGGTGGTGTGCCAGTAGTGTGCAGGTTGCACATGTGGTTTTGTAGGGCCATGTATGGATGTGTATGTACAGGGACGTGAGGCTGACACATGCGAGTTCTTTCATGTGTGAGACACATGGATGGTGTATTTGTGGGTAAGCATGCAGGCCAAATGCAGATGTGTGAGCACACATGTTTGAATGACTGTGTATGTCAGTTGTCAAGGTTGTGGTGTCACACATGGATGTTGGTTCCAGCTGCATGTATCTGCACTGTGTACATGTGCAAGTATGTGTATCTGACAAGTGTGCAACTGTCATGCAACATGGATGCATGTGAGACTGATATGTAGAAGACTGATTGCGAGATGTGACATGGATGCCGATCTCATCACTGCGACACTTGCTGGAGGTGTACACATGCATGTAAGTGTGGTGGCGTGTGTGCATGTCTAGTGCACTCCCTGTGTCTCATGTGATGTCTGGCTCACCTTTGCCTGCTCATGCTGTTGTATGTGTATGGATGGTGCTGGCTGTTGCAATATGGCTGTGGAATGGCTCATGTGTGTGATATGAAATGACATGTCTGTTGGGGATTGTGATGCCATGTCTGAAGTTTGACAATGACACTCGTGTGCAACTATCATGTGTGTATGAGTCCATTGTACAGTGCCCTGATGCCTGTGTCCTATCTCTCCCTGTCTGCAGCGTCGACTGATGAAGAGGGCGGAGAGGGTGCTGTGGAGCACAGCGGCAGGGATCGCACCGCCAGCCGGAGACGCAAGGCCCAGCTCCCCTCCCAGGTTGTCATCTCGTCGGGGAGTGAGGAGTCCGGTGCCGTGTCCCAGGTCGCAGCTGCCGAGGGGAGGTCCAAGAGGCGGAGGTTGGAGTTGGACTCCTCGGCAGCCGAAGGGGCAGCTGAGACCCCACAGGGCCCGACGGAGGAAGATGGCACGGAGTCATCCTGGTTGGTCGGGGGTTTGGTGGAGGAGGAGGCCGTGCAAGGGACAGAGACGGGGTCTTGAGGTGGGGATTCCACTGGTGCTAGTGGTGCAGTGCAGGGGCAGGGGCAGGGACAGGAGGCAGCACATGCCGCCACGGAGGTGCCTGTGTGTAATCCTGTCCCCGATCCTGTGACTGCATCATCTTGCACCAGCAGGGATACCTACGTGCAGACCCGTTCTCAGGGAGGGGATCGGCTTACACCAACTGGCCTTCCTCTCCCTGCGGATGTGGCTATCCGGCACCGGGTTGAGCCTGTCCTGGGTGGGGTGGCGTTGCGTCAACGTACCATGCGAGCTGACCTGCAGTCTTTTCATGAGGAGACTGCATGTCTTCTCGCATGGCTCGTTGACCGCGTTGACCCACTGGGACAGCTCACCAGGGCTGGATTCCTCCGTTTTCTGGACCTTGTTCCGACCCCCTCCTCAACTGAACCCCCTATGTGCCAGTGGTCCTCCGTGCCATCTTCCCACCCATGTGTCACCTGGGTGCCCTGTGGAGCTGCCTCTGACCCTGCAGCCAGGCTGGTGGAGGACACATCCCTGCCACAGTCGGGAGTCGGACGTCCAGCAGGGGTGGCCACATCAACAACTGCACCCCAGCCGGAGGAAGATGTGCAGGCAGCAGGAGCCAGGGCACAGGTAGAGGCACAGCAGCAGCAGCAACAAGGTGGGAGCCATGATGGCTCTGGGCCTTCAACATCGGAGGGGCAGGCATCGGCCAGAGGGCAGGAGGACCCAGGACGGGAAATGTTTTCTGTATGGCAGCGGTTGGGCCATTCTATAGATGTGGAGCGGCAGCGGGTGGAAGAGGCACGGCTCACGATGGTCAGGGCGGAGAACTCCATGCATAGGGCCTGAGGCGGGCTGAGTGCCTCGAGGCCATTCACAGGGACCTGGAGGTCCAAATGTCATCGTCCCTGCGAACCCTCGGGGCCATGGAAGAGGAACGCCCCCGGGACATCGAGCAGGAGTTCGATGATGCCCTGGCCCGGGACATCAACAAGTGAGCCGTTGGACTTGCCCGCTGCCCTTGTCAATAGTTAGTTAGTTAGTGTTAGGGAGAATTCTCTGTTTAGGCTGAATTTCCTAACCTAGTGAGTCCCCCAGCAGCTTTGCTGGATTTCCGGACTTTGTTTTTTTCCATCCTGCCAAGAGTGAGACTCTTTTTTCTCCCACTCTTGGACATGAATGTGTGTAATTCCTTCGAATGTCAATGTGTTCTATGGGCTATGGGGTCTTTTACTCCATAGGGTCTCATATGTTTTGCTATGTGTGTTACACCGCAACCTTCATGCCGTAACACTGGAGCGTCCTAGCGGACCTCCATCATAGACTCCATACCCGAGCACTGACTACTGTCTCCCCGGGCATGTAAAGTCACTATTGGCTTTACTAGACCTAAAATTACTAACAGAACTAGTACAAACCATCCTATTGTGGACGTACTAGTAGGGGTAATTCGATTACTCCTGGGTCTGTTATTTGAGGGGGCACTGTCCCGTCCCCCCTCGTCTAGTTTTGGCTGCTGGCAGTGGAAACTGCTTGTTATGTTCGACCCCGAACCTAACCCTATAGGATTCTTCCCATTGTTGGAGATTGATACTTTTCCTCGTTAATCTCTAACATACCACCGGTTTACTTATCTTAAATAATTGAAGAATCCAGGGTCCATGAGCCCAACTTAAGAAATGAAACCTACCAAAAACTACTAGCTAATAAAAAAACGATATACAAAAATGTGGTGCATTGTCCAAGCGGTCCAAAATAAAGAAAAAACAAAAGGAAACCTTATACTAACAGTTAGGCTTATTTCTTAAGTTGGGCTCATGGACCCTGGATTCTTCAATTTTACATAGTTCTACATTTTATAATCCCTTGGATTTGATTTTTTGGACTGTGACTTTGGACAACATTTCTTTTTGGATTTCTTTTGCTTATCTTTTCTTGATTTTCATTATTTATCGGACATGGACCATTTCTTTTATTATTCCCATTGTTGTGTGTTTAATTTGATTTACGTTCATGTTATCTTTAATATATATTTTTTTATACTTCCATTTGTGGTATTATCTCATTGGTTTCATGCATGTCATGAAATGGGTTTTGACATTCACTTGCACCCATTGTGTTTGTGTGATGGACATGTGTTCATTTACATACTTGCAATTGGGGTTGTATCATGTAATTGGCATTTCTATGTGGGTGGATGCAATACTTGGGTGGGTCTTTGGCATGTGGAGGCTGGCGATAAGGGCCAGGGATCTAGATTGTGATGATGTGTTGGCTGGGGGACATGTGTGGGGGCCTGCTGGCAGGTGCCCTGCACTGCTGGGGGGTGGGGGTGTAAGGGGATATGAGTGGGGCCTGCTGGCAGGTGCCCTGCACTGCTTGGGGGCGGGGTGCAAGGGGACATGAGTGGGGGCCTCCTGGCAGGTGCCCCTCAGTGCTGGGGGGTGGGGGTGCAACGGGACATGAGTGGGGGCCTGTTGGCAGGTGCCCCTCAGTGCTGGGGCATGGGGGTGCAAGGGGACATGAGTGGGGGCCTGCTGGCAGGTGCCCCGCACTACTGGGGGGTGGGTGTGCAAGGGGACATAAGTGGGGGCCTGCTGGCAGGTGCCCTGCACTGCTTGGGGGTGGGGTGCAAGGGGACATGAGTGGGGGCCTGCTGGCAGGTGCCCCTCAGTGCTGGGGGTGGGGGTGCAAGGGGACATGGGTGGGGGCCTGCTGGCAGATGCCCTGCACTGCAGGGGGTGGGGGTGCAAGGGGACATGAGTGGGGGCCTGCTGGCAGATGACCCTCAGTGCTGAGGGGTGGGTGTACACGGTGACATGAGTGGGGGCCTGCTGGCAGGTGCCCCTCAGTGTTGGGGGGTGGGGGTGCAAGGGGACATGAGTGGGACATGAGTGGGGACCTGCTGGCAGGTGCCCCGCAGTGCTGGGGGGTAGGGGTGCAAGGGAACATGAGTGGGACATGAGTGGGGTCTGCCGCCAGGTGCCCTGCACTGCTTGGGGGGTGGGGTGCAAGGGGACATGAGTGGGGGCCTGCTGGCAGGTGCCCCTCAGTGCTGGGGGGTGGGGGTGCAAGGGGACATGAGTGGGGGCCTGTTGGCAGGTGCCCCGCACTGCTGGGGGGTGGGGGTGCAAGGGGACATGAGTGGGGGCCTGCTGGCAGATGCCCCACACTGCTGGGAGGTGGGTGTGCAAGGGCACATGAGTGGGGGCCTGTTGGCTGGTGCCCCTCACTGCTGGGGGTGGGTGTGCAAGGGGACATGAGTGGGGGCCTGCTGGCAGGTGTCCTTCAGTGCTGGGGGGTAGGGGTGCAAGGGGACATGAGTGGGACATGAGTGGGGACCTGCTGGCAGGTGCCCCGCACTGCTGGGGGGTGGGGGTGCAAGGGGACATGAGTGGGACATGAGTGGGGACCTGCTGGCAGGTGCCCCGCACTGCTGGGTGGTGTGGGTGCAAGGGGACATGAGGGGCACATGAGTGGGGGCCTGCTGGCAGGTGCCCTGCACTGCTGGGGAGTGGGGGTGCAAGGGAACATGAGTGAGACATGAGTGGGGGCCTGCTGGAAGGTGCCCTGCACTGCTGGGGGGTGGGTGTGCAAGGGGACATGAGTGGGGGCCTGCTGGCAGGTGCCCCCCCATGCTGGCGGGTGGGGGTGCAAGGGGACATGAGTGGGACATGAGTGGGGGCCTGCTGGCAGGTGCCCCTCAGTGCTGGGGTGTGGGGGTGCAAGGAGACATGAGTGGGACATGAGTGGGGCCTGCTGGCAGGTGCCCTGCACTACTGGGGGGTGGGGGTGCAAGGGGACATGAGTGGGGGCCTGCCGGCAGGTGCCCCGCACTGCTGGGGGGTGGGGGTGCAAGGGGACATGAGTGGGGGCCTGCGGGCAGGTGCCCCGCACTTCTGGGGGGTGGGTGTGCAAGGGGACATGAGTGGGGGCCTGCTGGCAGGTGCCCCTCAGTGCTGGGGGGTGGGGGTGCAAGGGGACATGAGTGGGGGCCTGTTGGCAGGTGCCCCTCAGTGCTGGGGGAGGGTGTGTAAGGGGACATGAGTGAGGGCCTGCTGGCAGGTGCCCTGCACTGCTGGGGGTGCAAGGGGACATGAGTGGGACATGAGTGGGGGCCTGCTGGCAGGTGCCCTGCACTGCTGGGGGGTGGGGGTGCAAGGGGACATGTGTGGAGGCCTGCTGGCAGGTGCCCTGCACTGCTGGGGGATGGGGGTGCAAGGGGACATGAGTGGGACATGAGTGGGGGCCTGCTGGCAGGTGCCCTGCACTGCTGGGGGGTGGGTGTGCAAGGGGACATGAGTGGGACATAAGTGGGGGCCTGCTGGCAGGTGCCCCTCAGTGCTGGGGTGTGGGGGTGCAAGGGGACACAGTGGGACATGAGTGGGGCCAGCTGGCATGTGCCCTGCCCTGCTGGGGGGTGGGTGTGCAAGGGGACATGAGTGGGGGCCTTCCAGCAGGTGCCCTGCACTGCTGGGGGGTGGGTGTGCAAGGGGAAATGAGTGGGGGCTTGTTGGCAGGTGCCCCTCAGTGCTGGGGGGTGGGGGTGCAAGGGGACATGAGTGGGGGCCTGCTGGCAGGTGCCCCTCAGTGCTGGGGGTTGGGGTGCAAAGGGACATGAGTGGGGGCCTGTTGGCAGGTGCCCCTCAGTGCTGGCAGGTGCCCTGCACTGCTGGGGGTGCAAGGGGACATGAGTGGGACATGAGTGGGGGCCTGCTGGCAGGTGCCCTGCACTGCCGGGGTGTAGGGGTGCAAGGGGACATGTGTGGGGGCCTGCTGGCAGGTGCCCTGCACTGCTGGCGGGTGGGTGTGCAAGGGGACATGAGTGGGGGCCTGCTGGCAGGTGCCCCTCCGTGCTGGGAGATTGGGGGTGCAAGGGGACATGAGTGGGACATAAGTGGGGGCCTGCTGGCAGGTGCCCCTCAGTGCTGGGGTGTGAGGGTGCAAGGGGACATAATGGGACATGAGCGTGGCCTGCTGGCATGTGCCCTGCACTGCTGGGGGGTGGGTGTGCAAGGGGACATGAGTGGGGGCCTGCCGGCAGGTGCCCTGCTCTGCTGGGGGGTGGGTGTGCAAGGGGACATGAGTGGGGGCTTGTTGGCAGGTGCCCCTCTGTGCTTGGGGGTGGGGGTGCAAGGGGACATGAGTGGGTGCCTGCTGGCAGGTGCCCCGCACTGCTGAGGGGTGGATGTGCAAGGGGGCATGAGTGGGGGCCTGTTGGCAGGTGCCCCTCAGTGCTGGGGCATGGGGGTGGAAGGGGACATGAGTGGGGGCCTGTGGCAGGTGCCCCGCACTGCTGGGGGGTGGGTGTGCAAGGGGACATGAGTAGGGGCCTGCTGGCAGGTGCCCCTCAGTGCTGGGGGGTGGGGGTGCAAGGGGACCTGAATGGGGGCCTGTTGGCAGGTGCCCCTCAGTGCTGGGGGGTGGGTGTACAAGGAGACATGAGTGGGGGCCTGCTGGCAGGTACCCCTCAGTGATGGGGGGTGGGGGTGCAAGGGGACATGAGTGGGACATGAGTGGGGGCCTGCTGGCAGGTGCCCTGCACTGCTGGGGGGTGGGGGTGCAAGGGGACATGAGTGGCACATGAGTGGGGGCCTGCTGGTAGGTGCCCTGCACTGCTGGGGAGTGGGGGTGCAAGGGAACATGAGTGAGACATGAGTGGGGGCCTGCTGGAAGGTGCCCTGCACTGCTGGGGGGTGGGTGTGCAAGGGGACATGAGTGGGGGCCTGCTGGCAGGTGCCCCTCCGTGCTGGGGGGTGGGGGTGCAAGGGGACATGAGTGGGAAATGAGAGGGGGCCTGCTGGCAGGTGCCCCTCAGTGCTGGGGTGTGGGGGTGCAAGGGGACATGAGTGGGACATGAGTGGGGCCTGCTGGCAGGTGCCCTGCACTGCTGGGGGTGGGTGTGCAAGGGGACATGAGTGGGGGCCTGACGGCAGGTGCCCCGCACTGCTGGGGGGTGGGGGTACAAGGGGACATGAGTGGGGGCCTGCGGGCAGGTGCCCCGCACTGCTGGGGGGTGGGTGTGCAAGGGGACATGAGTGGGGGCCTGCGGGCAGGTGCCCCGCACTGCTGGGGGGTGGGTGTGCAAGGGGACATGAGTGGGGGCCTGCTGGCAGGTGCCCCTCGGTGCTGGGGGGTGGGGGTGCAAGGGGACATGAGTGGGGGCCTGCTCAGTACTGAGGGGTGGGGGTGCAAGGGGACATGAGTGGGGGCCTGCTGGCAGGTGCCCCGCACTGCTGGGGAGTGGGTGTGCAAGGGGACATGAGTGGGGGCCTGCTGGCAGGTGCCCCTCAGTGCTGGGGGTTGGGGGTGCAAGGGGACATGAGTGGGGGCCTGTTGGCAGGTGCCCCTCAGTGTTGGGGGTGGGTGTGTAAGGGGACATGAGTGGGGGCCTGCTGGCAGGTGCCCTGCACTGCTGGGGGTGCAAGGAGACATGAGTGGGACATGAGTGGGGGCCTGCTGGCAGGTGCCCTGCACTGCTGGGGGGTGCGGGTGCAAGGGGACATGTGTGGAGGCCTGCTGGCAGGTGCCCTGCACTGCTGGGGGATGGGGGTGCAAGGGGACATGAGTGGGACATGAGTGGGGGCCTGCTGGCAGGTGCCCTGCACTGCTGGGGGGTGGGTGTGCAAGAAGACATGAGTGGGACATAAGTGGGGGCCTGCTGGCAGGTGCCCCTCAGTGCTGGGGTGTGGGGGTGCAAGGGGACATAGTGGGACATGAGTGGGGCCAGCTGGCATGTGGCCTGCACTGCTGGGGGGTGGGTGTGCAAGGGGACATGAGTGGGGGCCTGCCAGCAGGTGCCCTGCACTGCTGGGGGGTGGGTGTGCAAGGGGAAATGAGTGGGGGCTTGTTGGCAGGTGCCCCTCAGTGCTGGGGGGTGGGGGTGCAAGGGGACATGAGTGGGGGCCTGCTGGCAGGTGCCCCTCAGGGCTGGGGGTGGGGGTGCAAGGGGACATGAGTGGGGGCCTGTTGGCAGGTGCCCCTCAGTGCTGGCGGGTGCCCTGCACTGCTGGGGGTGCAAGGGGACATGAGTGGGACATGAGTGGGGGCCTGCTGGCAGGTGCCCTGCACTGCCGGGGTGTAGGGGTGCAAGGGGACATGTGTGGGGGCCTGCTGGCAGGTGCCCTGCACTGCTGGGGGGTGGGGATGCAAGGGGACATGAGTGGGACATGAGTGGGGGCCTGCTGGCAGGTGCCCTGCACTGCTGGGGGGTGGGTGTGCAAGGGGACATGAGTGGGGGCCTGCTGGCAGGTGCCCCTCCGTGCTGGGAGATTGGGGGTGCAAGGGGACATGAGTGGGACATAAGTGGGGGCCTGCTGGCAGGTGCCCCTCAGTGCTGGGGTGTGAGGGTGCAAGGGGACATAGTGGGACATGAGTGTGGCCTGCTGGCATGTGCCCTGCACTGTTGGGGGGTGGGTGTGCAAGGGGACATGAGTGTGGGCCTGCCGGCAGGTGCCCTGCTCTGCTGGGGGGTGGGTGTGCAAGGGGACATGAGTGGGGGCTTGTTGGCAGGTGCCCCTCTGTGCTGGGGGGTGGGGGTGCAAGGGGACATGAGTGGGTGCCTGCTGGCAGGTGCCCCGCACTGCTGAGGGGTGGATGTGCAAGGAGGCATGAGTGGGGGCCTGTTGGCAGGTGCCCCTCAGTGCTGGGGCATGGGGGTGCAAGGGGACATGAGTGGGGGACTGTGGCAGGTGCCCCGCACTGCTGGGGGGTGGGTGTGCAAGGGGACATGAGTAGGGGCCTGCTGGCAGGTGCCCCTCAGTGCTGGGGGGTTTGGGTGCAAGGGGACCTGAATGGGGGCCTGTTGGCAGGTGCCCCTCAGTGCTGGGGGGTGGGTGTACAAGGAGACATGAGTGGGGGCCTGCTGGCAGGTACCCCTCAGTGCTGGGGGGTGGGGGTGCAAGGGGACATGAGTGGGACATGAGTGGGGGCCTGCTGGCAGGTGCCCTGCACTGCTGGGGGGTGGGGGTGCAAGGGGACATGAGTGGGACATGAGTGGAGGCCTGCTGGCAGGTGCCCTGCACTGCTGGGGGGTGAGTGTGCAAGGGGACATGAGTGGGGGCCTGCTGGCAGGTGCCCCTCAGTGCTGGGGGGTGGGGGTGCAAGGGGACATGAGTGGGACATGAGTGGGGGCCTGCAGGCACGTGCCCCTCAGTGCTGGGGGTGGGGGTGCAAGGGGACATGAGTGGGACACCAGTGGGGCTTGCTGGCAGGTGCCCTGCACTGCTGGGGGGAGGATGTGCAAGGGGACATGAGTGGGGGCCTGCTGGCAGGTGCCCCGCACTGCTGGGAGGTGGGGGTGCAAGGGGAATGAGTGGGGGCCTGCTGGCAGGTGCCCCGTACTGCTCGGGGGTGGGTGTGCAAGGGGACATGAGTGTGGGCCTGCTGGCAGGTGCCCTGCACTGCTTGGTGGGGTGCAAGGGGACATGTGTGGGGGCCTGCTGGCAGGAGCCCCTCAGTGCTGGGGGGTGGGGATGCAAGGGGACGTGAGTGGGGGCCTGCTGGCAGGTGCCCCTCAGTGCTGGGGGGTGGGGGTGCAAGGGGACATGGGTAGGGGCCTGCTGGCAGGTGCCCCGCACTGCTGGGGGGTGGGGGTGCAAGGGGACATGAGTGGGGGCCTGCTGGCAGATGCCCCACACTGCTGGGGGGTGGGGGTGCAAGGGGACCTGAATGGGGGCCTGTTGGCAGGTGCCCCTCAGTGCTGGGGGGTGGGTGTACAAGGAGACATGAGTGGGGGGCTGCTGGCAGGTGCCCTGCTCTGCTGGGGGGTGGGGGTGCAAGGGGACATAAGTGGGACATGAGTGGGGGCCTGCTGGCAGGTGCCCCGCACTGCTGGGGGGTGGGGGTGCAAGGGGACATGAGTGGTGGCCTGCTGGCAGGTGCCCTGCACTGCTGGGGAGTGGGGGTGCAAGGGGACATGAGTGGGACATGAGTGGAGGCCTGCTGGCAGGTGCCCTGCACTGCTGGGGGGTGGGTGTGCAAGGGGACATGAGTGGGGGCCTGCTGGGAGGTGCCCCTCAGTGCTGGGGGTTGGGGGTACAAGGGGACATGAGTGGGACATGAGTGGGGGCCTGCTGGCACGTGCCCCTCAGTGCTGGGGGGTGGGGGTGCAAGGAGACATGAGTGGGACACCAGTGGGAAATGCTGGCAGGTGCCCTGCACTGCTGGGGGGAGGATGTGCAAGGGGACATGAGTGGGGGCCTGCTGGCAGGTGCCCCGCACTGCTGGGAGGTGGGGGTCCAAGAGGAATGAGTGGGGCCTGCTGGCAGGTGCCCCGTACTGCTCGGGGTAGGTGTGCAAGGGGACATGAGTGGGAGCCTGCTGTCAGGTGTCCTGCAGTGCTTGGGGGGTGGGGGTGCAAGGGGACATGAGTGGGGGCCTGCTGGCAGGTGCCCCTCAGTGCTGGGGGGTGGGGATGCAAGGGGACATGAGTGGGACATGAGTGGGGGCCTGCTGGCAGGTGCCCTGCACTGCTGGGGGGTGGGGGTGCAAGGGGACATGAGTGGCACATGAGTGGGGGCCTGCTGGCAGGTGCCCTGCACTGCTGGGGGGTGAGTGTGCAAGGGGACATGAGTGGGGGCCTGCTGGCAGGTGCCCCTCAGTGCTGGGGGGTGGGGGTGCAAGGGGACATGAGTGGGACATGAGTGGGGGCCTGCCTGCACGTGCCCCTCAGTGCTGGGGGGTGGGGGTGCAAGGGGACATGAGTGGGACACCAGTGGGGCCTGCTGGCAGGTGCCTTGCACTGCTGGGGGGAGGATGTGCAAGGGGACATGAGTGGGGGCCTGCTGGCTGGTGCCCCGCACTGCTGGGAGGTGGGGGTGCAAGGGGAATGAGTGGGGGCCTGCTGGCAGGTGCCCCGTACTGCTCGGGGGTGGGTGTGCAAGGGGACATGAGTGTGGGCCTGCTGGCAAGTGCCCTGCACTGCTTGGAGGGGTGCAAGGGGACATTTGTGGGGGCCTGCTGGCAGGAGCCCCTCAGTGCTGGGGGGTGGGGATGCAAGGGGACATGAGTGGGGGCCTGCTGGCAGGTGCCCCTCAGTGCTGGGGGGTGGGGGTGCAAGGGGACATGGGTAGGGGCCTGCTGGCAGGTGCCCCGCACTGCTGGGGGGTGGGGGTGCAAGGGGACATGAGTGGGGGCCTGCTGGCAGATGCCCCACACTGCTGGGGGGTGGGGGTGCAAGGGGTCATGAATGGGGGCCTGTTGGCAGGTGCCCTGCACTGCTGGGGAGTGGGGGTGCAAGGGGGCATGAGTGGGACATGAGTGGGGGCCTGCTGGCAGGTGCCCCGCACTGCTGGGGGGTGGGGGTGCAAGGGGACATGAGTGGTGGCCTGCTGGCAGGTGCCCTGCACTGCTGGGGAGTGGGGGTGCAAGGGGACATGAGTGGGACATGAGTGGAGGCCTGCTGGCAGGTGCCCTGCACTGCTGGGGGGTGGGTGTGCAAGGGGACATGAGTGGGGGCCTGCTGGGAGGTGCCCCTCAGTGCTGGGGGTTGGGGGTGCAAGGGGACATGAGTGGGACATGATTGGGGGCCTGCTGGCACGTGCCCCTCAGTGCTGGGGGGTGGGGGTGCAAGGAGACATGAGTGGGGGCCTGCTGGCAGGTGCCCCGCACTGCTGGGAGTTGGGGGTCCAAGGGGAATGAGTGGGGCCTGCTGGCAGGTGCCCCGTACTGCTCGGGGTGGGTGTGCAAGTGGACATGAGTGGGAGCCTGCTATCAGGTGCCCTGCAGTGCTTGGGGGGTGGGGGTGCAAGGGGACATGAGTGGGGGCCTGCTGGCAGGTGCCCCTCAGTGCTGGGGGGTGGGGATGCAAGGGGACATGAGTGGGGGCCTGCTGGCAGGTGCCCCTCAGTGCTGGGGGGGTGGGGGTGCAAGGGGACATGGGTAGGGGCCTGCTGGCAGGTGCCCCGCACTGCTGGGGGGTAGGGGTGCAAGGGGACATGAGTGGGGGCCTGCTGGCAGGTGCCCCTCAGTGCTGGGGGCTGGGGTTGCAAGGGGACATGAGTGGGGGCCTGTTGGCAGGTGCCCCTCAGTGCTGGGGGGTGGGTGTGCAAGGGGACATGAGTGGGGGCCTGCTGGCAGGTGTCCTTCAGTGCTGGTGGTGGGGGTGCAAGGGGACATGAGCGGAACATGAGTGGGGGCCTGCTGGCAGGTGCCCCACTTTGCTTGGGGTTGGGTTGCAAGGGGACATGAGTGGGACATGAGTGGGGCCTGCTAGCAGGTGCCCTGCACTGCTGGGGAGTGGGGGTGCAAGGGAACATGAGTGAGACATGAGTGGGGGCCTGCTGGCAGGTGCCCTGCACTGCTGGGGGGGTGGGTGTGCAAGGGGTCATGAGTGGGGGCCTGCTGGCAGGTGCCCTTCCGTGCTGGGGGGTGGGGGTGCAAGGGGACATGAGTGGGACATGAGTGGGGGCCTGCTGGCAGGTGCCCCTCAGTGTTGGGGTGTGGGGGTGCAAAGGGACATGAGTGGGACATAAGTGGGGCCTTCTGGCAGGTGCCCTGCACTGCTGGGGGCTGGGTGTGCAAGGGGACATGAGTGCGGGCCTGCCGGAAGGAGCCCCGCACTGCTGGGGGGTAGGGGTGCACAGGGACATGAGTGGGGGCCTGCCGGCAGGTGCCCCGCATTTCTGGGAGGTGGGTGTGCAAGGGGACATGAGTGGCAGCCTGCTGGCAGGTCCCCCTCAGTGTGGGGGGGTGCAAGGGGACATGAGTGGGGGCCTGTTGGAAGGTACCCCTCAATGCTGGGGGGTAGGGGTGCAAGGGGACATGGGTGGGGGCCTGCTGGCAGGTGCCCCGCACTGCTGGGGGGTGGGGGTGCAAGGGGACATGAGTGGGGGCCTGCTGGCAGATGCCCCGCACTGCTGGGGGGTGGGTGTGCAAGGGGACATGAGTGGGGGCCTGCCGGCAGGTGCCCCTCAGTGCTGGGGGGTGGGAGTGCAAGGGGACATGAGTGGGGGCCTGCTGGCAGGTGCCCCTCAGTACTAGGGGGTGGGGGTGCAAGGGGACATGAGTGGGGGCCTGCTGGCAGGTGCTCCGCACTGCTGGTGGGTGGGTGTGCAAGGGGACATGAGTGGGGGCCTGCTGGCAGGTGCCCCTCAGTGCTGGGGGGTGGGGGTGCAAGGGGGCATGAGTGGGGGCCTGTTGGCAGGTGCCCCTCAGTGCTGGGGGTTGGGTGTGCAAGGGGACATGAGTGGGGGCCTGCTGGCAGGTGCCCCTCCGTGCTGCTGGGGGATGGGGGTGCAAGGGGACATGTGTGGGGGCCTGCTGGCAGGTGCCCTGCACTACTGGGGGGTGGGGGTGCAAGGGGACATGAGTGGGACATGAGTGGGGGCCTGCTGGCAGGTGCCCTGCACTGCTGGGGGGTGGGTGTGCAAGGGGACATGAGTGGGGGCCTGCTGGCAGGTGCCCCTCTGTGCTAGGGGGTTGGGGGTGCAAGGGGACATGAGCGGGACATGAGTGGGGGCCTGCTGGCAGGTGCCCCTCAGTGCTGGGGTGTGGGGGTGCAAGGGGACATGAGTGGGACATGAGTGGGGCCTGCTGGCAGGTGCCCTGCACTACTGGGGCCAGGGATCTAGATTGTGATGATGTATTGGCTGGGGGACATGAGTGGGGGCCTGACGGCAGGTGCCCCGCACTGCTGGGGGGTGGGGGTACAAGGGGACATGAGTGGGGGCCTGCTGGCAGCTGCCCCACACTGCTGGGGGGTGGGTGTGCAAGGGGACATGAGTGGGGGCCTGCTGGCAGGTGCCCCGCACTGCTGCGGGGTGGGGGTGCAAGGGGATATGAGTGGGGGCCTGGTGGCAGGTGCCCTGCACTGCTTGGGGGGGTGGGGGTGCATGGGGACATGAGTTGGTGATCAGTGGTGCAAGCGGACAGGTGGCTTGGCTGGGGTGCATGCCCATGGTGTATGGGCTGCCTGCGGGACATGACCAGGGGTGCGGGGTAGTCCCCTGTGGTGTGGTCTGCCTGCAGGGGCCATGGAGGGTGTAGAAGGAACACCTGGGAGGACCCACACTGCCAATTCACGTGTAGGACTCCCCGCGCACCTCCGAAATTCATGTACCCCGCTCTGACAGCTAAATCGCGTGTGAAACTTCCCGCGAACCCATTAAATACACATACCCCACTCGCACAGGGCCTATTGCGTGTGAAAATTCCCGCGAACCCCAGTAATACACGTACCCCACTCGCACAGGGCCTATCACGTGTGAAACTTCCCGCGAACCCCAGTAATACACGTACCCCACTCGTACAGGGCCTATCGCGTGTGAAACTTCCCTCGAACCCCACTAATACACGTACCCCACTCGTACAGGGGCTATCGCGTGTGAAACTTCCCGCGAACCCGTGTAATACACGTACCCCATTCGCACACGTGAACACCAGGAATATTGGCCCTGTGCGAGGGAGCGGGGTACGTGTAGTTCTGGGGTACAGCGTGAAGTTTTACACGCGAAAGGGCCCTATTGAGCGGAGTACGTATATTCCTGGGGTTTGCGTGAAGTTTCACCCACGATTTCAGCAGGGTACGTGTATTCCTTGGGTTTGCGTGAAGTTTCACTCGCAATTTCAGCAGGGTACGTGTATTCCTGGAGTTCGCGTGACGTTACACCCGCGATTTCAGCAGGGTACATGTATTACGGGGTTTGCATGAAGTTTCACCCGTAATTTCAGCAGGCTACGTGTATTACGGGGTTCGCGTGAAGTTTCACCCGCGATTTCAGCAGGGTACGTGTATTACGGGGTTGGCGTGAAGTTTCACCCGCTATTTCAGCAGGGTACGTGTATTCCTGGGGTTCGCGTGAAGTTTCACCCGCGATGTCAGCAGGGTACATGTATTACGGGGTTCGCGTGTAGTTTCACACGCGAAAGGGCCCTGTTCGAGGGAGTACGTGAATTTCAGGGGTGTGCGGCAAGTTTTACACGCGAAAGGGCAACGCCCGTGCACAATACGTCACAGACGCGCTTACGTGCTAAGGGCCTTTGGTCTAATGATATTGCATACGTGTGCTGACACGCTTACGCGCAAAGGGCCTTTCCTCGAATTAAACGCTGACGTGCAAGATTTTTACCTGCCAAATCACTCCGTATCAAGCTGGCCACGTGTACACACACGGAAGACCACAGCCCTGCCCTGAAGGCCATTTTCCTGCCTCCAAGAGCCCCGAGCACGCTCCCACCAGCCGTCTGCTGCTGTCTGTCTGCCTGCTGCCCACATGCACTGCTATTTGGTGCCTGAACGTCAGCCATTTGCAGGGGTCCAGTTGCTGTGTCCACCCCTGCTGGAACAGAAGACTCCCGACTGGGATACCATCGCTCCACAGCCCAGCCCCAGGACCCAGTTGCCCACCCACATCTGTCTCGGGGGTCACCATGTTAGGACAAACACCATCCGAGACCACTGGCGACCCCCAGCAAGAGAGGCAGAGGGCCACCAGCTTCAGTGAGAAGGAAGTTGGTGTCCTGGTGGAGCAAGTTCTGGGGCATTATGATGCCCTCTTCACACCATCGCGTGCCATCAAGGAAGGACGGGAGAGGATCTGGGAGGACGTAGTGGTTGCCATCAACGTGGAGGGGGTGGCAGCCCGTGACATGAAGCACGTCCGGAAGCGCTGGGAGGACTTCAGGTCCAGGAACCTCAACAAGGCCCGGGGCCTCACGATGGCAGAGGATGCAGAGGGGTGCCGGGTCAGCCTGACAAACATCCAGATGAGGGTCCTGGAACGCATAAGCCCAGCACTCCACGCCCAGATCCTTCGGAGGAAGACCCGTCTGGATTTGAGCGGTAAGCGCCCATGCATTACTGTGTGAAACAGGGCATGTTGCAGTGTGCTGGTAGTCAGCTACTTGGCTGTATGTGTGACATAGGCCATGTATGGATGTGTGTATTCAGGGACATCATGGTAGTAATGTGAATGCGTGAACCACATGGATGGTGCATGTGTTCTAATGCAACATGGGGAGCAGCATGCGGAATGTACACATGAATGCATGCCTGTCCCTGTTCTTGGGCATGGATGGGGGGTGAGAGATGGGTGCTGCTCTCATGTACATGTCTGGTGTACATGTCTGTGTGTCTGAGAAGCGTGTGTGTGACTTTGAAACACCATGGACGCATGACACATGTCTGTGACGATGTGTAGTTTCACTTATGCAGTCTGGTCACCCTTGTATCCTCTGTGTCTGTGGTGTACGAGCCATGATGCATGACCCTCCGGTGATGTGTGTGCATGGGATCAGTATGAGCCATGATGCATGTGAGTTTAAAGGCAACATTTATGTCCATAGGGGCCCTTGTACATGGATGCTGATGTTGATTGCATGCGCTGTGCCTGTGTCTGCATGTGTGTTGCGTGCATTGACCCATGTGTTGTGGAGGGCCAGGATGGAAGTGACGTTTGACAGTGCCACTCATGTGTTATTGCTTCTTGTCTAGGGGACTACTGTACAGTACCCTGATGCTTGTGTTCTATGTCTCCCTCTATGCAGCGTCGAGTGAAGAAGAGGGCGGAGACAGCGCTGTGGAGCTAAGCGGCGGGGATGCTCTACCAGGCAGCGACGCAAGGCCCAGCCACCCTCCCAGGAATTGCCATCATCCGGGAGCGAGGGGACTGGGGCCGTGTCTGCCAGTATGGCTGTAGCAGAAGGGCTGGGCGAGCCCCCACAGGGGCTTGCAATGGCGGAAGACGGTACAGAGACATCCAGATTGGTGGTCTCCACAGAGGAGGAGGATCCCACTACTGAGCCGCATATGGGGCCTGATGGGGGTAGTACCAATGCTGCAAGTGGTGCAGTCCAGGGTCAGGAGGCAGCACAAGTCACAGCGGAGGGGCCTGTGCATGTTGCTGTCACTGACCCTGTGACTACACCCCATGCACCAGCAGGGATGCCTCGTCCCAGGCCCATCCGCAGGTAGGGGGGAGGCCCACGTCATCTGGCACTCCACTACCTGCAGAGGAGGAGTCCCATGACCGTATTAGCTCTGTCCTGATAGGTGTCGCGTTGCACACGCGTGACATTTGTGATGACGTGCATGCTTCCTGGGGGGAGCACGCACGCCATCATGAAGAGCTACGTGGCAACGTGGCACAGTTGGGAGGGGCCATGGTCGGTGGGTTCCTACATGTGTCGCGCACTCTGGCGGACCTCTCCTCCTCTGTGGAGACTATGCGCCAGTCGTTCTCCCTGCCGTCTTCCTGCCCAGATTCCACCAGGGCCCCCTGTGGTCCTGGCCTGACCAATACAGCCAGCTTGGTGGAGATCCCATCCCTGCCACAGTCGGGAGTCAGAGGTCCAGCAGGGGTGGACACCCCAACAACTGGAGACCAGCAGATGGAGGATGTGCAGGCATCATCGGACAGGGCACATGGACAGCAGCAGCAGCAGCAGCAGGCTCTAGATGGGAGAAATGATGGCTCGGGCCATCAACATCAGAGGGGCAGGCATCGGCCTGAGGGCAGGGGGACCCTGAAATCGGTGTGTATTCCGTGTGCCTGTGGTTGGGCCGGCGTATAGATGCGGAGTGGCGGCGGGCGGAAGAGGCGCAGCTCACCATGGTCAGGGGGGAGTTCTCCATGCATCGGGCATTGAGGCAGGCTGAATGGCTTGAGGCAATTCGCAGGGAGTTGGAACAGGCCATGGATGCATCCCTGTGAGACCTCAGGGCCAGGGCAGAGGCCCACCTCCAGGAGATAGACATGGAGTTCGATGATGCCCTGACCCACAACATCACAGAGCGAGCCATAGGACTTGCCTGCCGCCATTGTATATAGTTAGTTAGTTAGTGTTAGGTTACCTTTCTCTTCTTTTTTTCTTTTAGGACGCTTGGACAATGCCCCACGTTTTTGTATATAGTTCTTAGTTAGGTATTTTTTTTTGTATAGGTTTCATTTCATTAGTTGGGCTCATGGACCCTGGTTTCAATCTCTGTACATAGTTGGACTGTGGATTTCTGCAAAAATATTATTTTACTTCGCCACGGATCAATGGATTTTGAAATTTCTGTTCCCTTTGGATTTGCTTTGGTGGACAAGGAGTTTTCACTGGCTTTCTTTTGGATGACTTTGGATTGTGACTTCATTATTTTCATTTCATTTTTTGGACATGCATTCTTCTTTTTTTATTAATATTATTTTAATGCTTTGATTCCATTTGCTTCATTTTGTGCACAATACATTTTGATTTCTTACTTCCATGTGTGGTATTCGCTCATTGGTTTACTGCATGTCACAATGTGGGTTTGTACAATCACTGGCACACAGTGTGTGTGACGGACATGTTTTTATGTGCATAGTTGACCTTTGGTTTGTGACAAGAAATAGGCCTTTCAGCGTGTGGTGGATGGGAAACTTGATTGTGTCTCAGGACTGGGGTGGCGTGCAGTGGGGTTTTGGTGGACATGAGACCCTTGAATGTGCATCTTTATGACATGTTGGGTGGGGACATGTGTTGGGGCCTGCTGGCAGGTGCCTGTCAATGCAGGGTGGGTGGGGATGCAGGGGGACATGAGTCAGGGCCTGCTGGCAGGTGCCCGTCAATGCAGGGTGGGTGGGGGTGCAGGGGGACATGTGTCTGGGCCTTCTGGCAGGTGCCCGTCAATGCAGGGTGGGTGGGGGTCCAGGAGGACATGAGTCGGGCCTGCTGGCAGGTGCCCTTCAATGCAGGGTGGGTGGGGGTGCAGGGGGACATGACTCGGGGCCTGCTGGCAGGTGCCCATCAATGCAGGGTGGGTGGGAGTGGTGGGGGACATGAGTTGGGGCCTGCTGGCAGGTGCCCGTCAATGCAGGGTGGGTGGGGGTGCAGGGGGACATGAGTCAGGGCCTGCTGGCAGGTGCCCGTCAATGCAGGGTGGGTGGGGGTGCAGGGAGACATGACTCGGGGCCCGCTGGCAGGTGCCCGTCAATGCAGGGTGTGTGGGGGTGCAGGGGGACATGTGTCGGGGCCTGCTGGCAGGTGCCCGTCAATGCAAGGTGGGTGGGGGTGCAGGGGGACATGAGTCAGGGCCTGCTGGCAGGCGCCCGTCAATGCAGGGTGGGTGGGGGTGCAGGGGGACATGTGTCGGGGCCTGCTGGCAGGTGCCCGTCAATGCAGGTGGGTGGGGTGCAGGGGACATGTGTCAGGGCCTGCTGGCAGGCGCCCGTCAATGCAGGGTGGGTGGGGGTGCAAGGGGACATGAGTCGGGCCTGCTGGCAGATGCCCGTCAATGCAGGGTGGGTGGGGGTGCAGGGGGACATGTGTCGGGCCTATCTCCTGTCAAAGGAGGGAAGAAGGTTGACGCCTAAACGGATTAAGATCATTTCTAGCATGTCTGTCCCAAATACACAGAAGGAAGTCAGAGCCTTGATAGGAATCGCTTCTTACTGTAGGCAGTGGATCCCGAACTTCTCACTAGTGATTAAACCAATGTTGTCTTTGACAAAGAAGGGCATTTCTTTGCCATTGCCGTGGAACTTGGAACACCAGAAAGCGTTTGATCTGCTCAAGACTGCACTGTGTTCAGCACCAGTTTTGGGCACACCTAATTATGAAAAGGCCTTCGAGTTGTATGTGCATGAACGAGATGGATGTGCTTTGGCTGTATTAACGCAGGAACATGGAGGGAAGAATAGGCTGTGCGGCTACTTTTCTTCCGCCCTTGATCCTGTTGCATGCGCTTTGCCAAGATGTTTGAGAGCTGTCGCTGCTGCTGCTGCGTCTGTAAAACAGAGCGAGGGTATGGTCCTAGGCCATGCTTTAACCTTGTTGGTACTTCACTCTGTAGATGTTCTATTAAACAGAACACAAACTCAACACCTCACCTCCGCACGATTAACCAGATACGAATTGATCTTGTTTGCACCATACATTAAAATTCAGAGGTGTTGTGTATTGAATCCGGGTGAACTAATACCTTTCCCGCAAGATACTGCTTGCAATGACAAAGTGTCACATGACTGCCTCTACACCACAGAGCAAGAGACTAAAGGCAGGATTACCCTGAAAGATACTCCTTTGAGTTACCCACAAGGGGAGCTGTTTTGTGATGGCTCCTGTTTCAAACTCCCGGATGGTACATCCATGGCTGCTTATGCCATCACCACATTAAGCACGATTGTGGAAACCAAGAGATCTGTGAATTTTTATAGCCATTTTTGGTGTATTTCCTTTTGTGATACTCAGCCTCGATATTTCCTTGCTTTTACAAATGATTTCTGTGACTGTGTTATTAGATGACGACGACACTGTACATGTCAATGTATGAGTGAATTGGTGGTGCACAGTGGGATTCAAATCATGGGCATTACGTTACAGATGTACACACATTTGGGTCAAAGGGGTCATTTGGATGAGTGGAGGACAGTTCACGGCACCTTACAGTATTAGGTGGGAATGCCAATGTTGACATGGATGTCTGTCCATGTACTGCATAGCAACATTCAAACATACTATGCCATGTCTGTGCAGTGTTAGAGGTCAATGTTGCGTTCACTCACATGGCTGATCCACTGGGAAAGGGTCATGCATGTCTATGTCATTCAATGCAAGGTCATATGTTGCAAATGGGAGGTGTTCAATGGCAGTGGCATGTGGGGGGAGAATCCACTGCAGGCATCATACCGGTAACCGGCAACATTGGCATGTTGTCAGTAGAAGCAGTTGTATTTGATGTGTGCATGCTCTGAAGTACATGTATGTGCACACTGATGACTGCCGTGTCAGCCACTTGGAATACATGCCTGTGGTGCATCGTGTGCTTTAGTAGCATGTTGCCAGGTTTAATGTGAGATTTTCAGGGGTGGTGACTGTCACTTTTTCATTGTCTGTCTAGATGGGTTTAGGTATCGGATTTTGCTACCCAATGACTAATCATGGCCACATGTGGGTGATAATTAATATTTGTGCTGCTTCCTATTGCAGTGCGGCATGTGTTTTTGCAGATGTAGACACGATTTGTGTTGTTTTGTTTTTTGTAGGTGCAGCAGCAGCTGGGGGGAGCAGGTGCCAGTGGGCACACTGGGGGATGTGCAACCAGACACCAGCAGTGGCAGGACAGCAGTGCATAGCGAGAAACCGCTGCTGTTACAGAGTATCATGAGTATCAGAGGATGATGATGTGGCAGCCTTTTTGAGGGAGATGATGCATCAACAGCAACTCAGCATCCCAACTCCATGTTCCTCCATGAGTGTATAGGGGACAAGGAGTCTAATGGGGGACAGGAGAATATGCCCCTGAATGTGGGATGAAACATACTAATTCAAGTGGCACAGTGCCTGCAGCATTGCCCACCCATGTTGTGGACTTGGTGGTGGTGTGTGCAGGTGCTGGTTTGCATGCGGACACGCGGGACGTGCCAGTGCAGACAACCAGGTAGGCAGGGACTGCAGCCTCATGTTTTCGGCATCTTCGCACACGTGGTGGATGTATGCCTGCTACAAGGTTTGACCTGGACGAGGAAGTGGTCACTGACATTTTGCAGCAGCAAACACCATCAACATCCAGATTGATGCTTCAGGGGCAGCTATGAAGTTTGACTTGAGTGAGACATGCAAAGAGACACACCAGGACCTTGTAGCACTTGGTGGCCTGTTGCATGAATCAGTGTCTTGTGTGGCAGCTGCAGAGGAGGACCAGGCACTGGGCTTGCATGGCCGGGAACCCCCTTCACATGGGGAACCATAGGGTGACTCCTAGCTTGAATTATGTCAAGATATGCTGTGCTTCCGTGCCCCTGCACTACGTTTTTGTTTTGATTCTCATCTCACCATGCCACTTCCTCAACACCACCAATGATTATGTGGACCTTGATGGATGTACATTTTTTCTTTTCCTATTTTGTGGCGAGGACAAGGTGGTCTTCTAATTTTCATTTTGTGATGAACATTGCCACCTGTTGCCATGTGCAGTTTCTTCGCTCAGGATGGTACTTTTGGAGTTGTGATGACAGAGTCATGTTCAGGATATAATGTTCAGTGAAGTCAACTGACATGCTGGTTTCCCATGGAACCTGACAGGACATTCAGGTAGGAATTAAATGTTAATCCAGGTAGTAGTTTACATGTGGTATGTGTGTGACTGGAGTAAGGAACTTGCGGTGGCAACGGTAAAGACAGACACAAGTGATCTTGATTCAAGGGTGTTTATTTAAACAATATGCCAGTTGGAAAAATGCCTAATCTAACCGAAATCTAAGATGGGAGCAAGCTTTGACCATCAAATGAAAAATAAGTCAGTCCTCGTGGCGTCTAGTGAAAGTAAAAGGGCCTATACTTACAAACACCTATTGCCAGTCCTTACAACTAATATAGAAAGAGTGTGGGATAAGGTATACAATAAAGAAAGGATTGTTCTCAAAATAATATGTCAGGATGTGTTAGCCAGGGGTCTCCCTTCCCAATGTTTTGAGCACAGGATAAGGGGGCACTTCTGAGCACAGCACATGCTCGAGTGTTCCCAGCACGAGCTGACAGTTCTGTTTTCTGCTGTCAGGTGCTTCGATGGTTAAGTCTCTTTTTAAGCCAAAAAGTCTCTTTCCCTCGAAGACCTGAATGTTGGTGTCAAACAAAACCAAATAAGAGCTCCTATGGCAGGTAGGGTGATAGTGGTTCACCCCTGTGACCCCCTCTTCCAGGTGCAGGCCTCTCTCGATTCTTTATTCAATATAACATAAAGAAAGTTATTTTTTCCTTGTACTTTAGGGTGATGGTGGCTCACCCCTGAGTCCCCCTCTTCCGGGTGCCGACACCTCGCGATTATATCATATAACAATTTAAAGTTCCTTTTATATGGTAATTAGGGTGATAGTGAATCACACCCTAGATCCCCCCTTCCGGGCGCAGACCCTTCTCGATTCTCAGCCTGCTTTCGCCGGGTTCACTATGGCTCTTGTTCGCTCATTTTCTCCTCTTGCATAAACCAGTCTTTGGGCAATGACTTTTCACCCTAGGATCCCGTTTGGCCAGGCTCAGAGTTTACTTCTATCCAGTACACTTGTACCTGTTCCAATCACGAGTCGTAATGTCTTTTTAAACAATGAACTGTTGACTTCCCTCCGTCGGGTTCACTCTTGTCACACCTACAGTTCTGTCTCCTTTTCTCTTCAAACGGGATGCATCTCCCTTAGCTTTCACTAGGTTATTGGTCAAAGACTTTTGACTGTACAGAGGCTTTGGATTGATGCCTGTATGACCATCTTGACCGTTCTTTTGCGGCCTTCCCAAGGCCATCTGGTATTAGCAGTTTTAACAAATGCGGGACTGACCAGAGTCTCTCGAGTAAGCACCATGTGGTGCTGAATCCCTCTGCAGCTGGTTGCCCCTTTTAATTTTGCAATTCTTTGAACTTCCCTTACATTGCTACCTTGTTGTTTTCGTTCAACACAGTTCGGTTCATATCGGCTCTCAACTCGACTCACTGGTTGTGATGAACTGCTTGGTGCTTCTTGCATCTGGAGTCAAGGCCGGTACCGTGGTAGAAGGCGCGTCCTTTGGTCCTGCTTATCAGCATACACTCGCTCTGTGTACCGTTGACATATGCCGCAACACTTTGAGCTATTGTCCTGTGGTCTTACGATTCCTTCTGCAGAGGTTTCGCTGGTCTAGGTCGAAGATGGTATGGTTGCGTCTCTCCTTGTCATCCTTTTAATATTTGCCGCCTTTCTCCTCCTCTTAAACTGCCATGCCTCGATAGCTGTCTCTTAATGCAGTCTGCCTTCCTCATACTGTGCTCTCTTGCTTCACTTTTTATCCATGTGGGGAAGGGAAAGGGTTGTAAGGTGTGTGTGATTCTGGTCAATTGACTGACTTTGACTGACCCTTGTATTGGGACATGTTAGGTAAATGGCTCTGGTGTTAGTCTGTTGTCTGCTATGTTGTGCGAAAGTGTCCGTCTGGAAAAGGGGGGGCAGTGTATCTGAACGTTCTATGTGGTAGGATGATGAAAAGGTGTTGCAAGAAGGGGGATACTGCATCTCACCAGATGGTGTCCCACTTCCACTCACCGAGGATCCCCCATCCAGGTGATCCTCCCTCATTGGTCCACCCTCAGGAACTGGTTCCAACAGCAATGCATGTCCTGGCCACGGGATGACAGATTCCCAGGGGCTAGGTAGGGAGACACCTTCAGGTTTCTCACACTGGGTAGGTGCTCACTGATGCTCATGTACCTGTCACCTTTTGAGGTCACCTTGCTCTTTCAGCTCATGGCCACCCTGTGAATGCTTACAGGGCACTCTTCATTCACCCTTTCCCCATTCCCTCGGTTTGACACTGACCCTCCTTTTTGAAATTACAAGGCACAGTGTTTGTGGAAGTGGTGGGGATGCATAGCACAACAGCATGGACCCGGTGTAATGTAGGACACGCAGGGACTTTGCATGAATGTTTGGTTATGCATTGCAGTACTTCCCTGATGTGCCAGTGGTAGGGTCATGCATGATTGTGTCATAGTGGTGATATGTGTTGGTTTTTCACAGTCACAGCTGAACATTTGGTGCTCTTTCGGTGCTGATTGGAGTTGTATAGGGGTCAGATGCATGCTGGTCAGGCTCTGTGCTCTGGCGGTTCTTCTTTGCACATGTCTCTGTTGCTGAACCATTCACTGGCATGCTTGTTTGGTACAGGCTTATTTTCATGTAAGGTCCTGGGTTCCTTGCATGCCGTGTCCTGCCATGTTTGGTGTTGGTTTAGAAATCCATCATGATTCACTTCACACCGGATGGAATTATTCACATGAGATGTGCTTTGGGGATTTCTGCATTATCAATGTTTGTGATTTTTGGTTATGTTTTTGGATGGGTGGAGGGTAATGCCCACCATGTGTGCTCTGTCACCTGGCCATGCCATGCTGTTTGCCTGCTGTGATTCTGCTCCCTGGATGTAGTTCCCACACCCATGCTAGGATATTGGCCACAACCCCACCCACGGCACCATGTAACAGGTGACCAGGGACCTTTTGACCTGCCCCTGGGGTGTGCCATGGAGTCACCTGTAGTCAATTGACCCTGCCAAAATTGCAGCTGCTAAGTCAGTGTGATGTGGTGCTGGTCTGCCCCCACAAAGTCAACCACTGCACACGCATTGTCGTTCCGTTGCAGCTTTCATTCTGGATCAGGCCAGTGTTGAGTGGAATCTGTGTGCAGCAGCATGTTCGCCCACTGCACTGGCACCTCCAAGCACACACAGGCCTGTGGAGCTGTGGACAGGGGTGCAGGTCACCTTGTGTTTGCTTTTCAGTGGTACATGCTTATTGATGGGATGTCAGTCAGTCATTTGCTATGTACTTGTTGCTGCTTCATGCGTCACCAACAGGTGATGGGAGTGCATAATTATGAGATGTTCTTCAATGTCCTTGGTTTTGCTTTTTTGGATATCATATGTTCATGTTGCTTTATTAGTTGGTATGTGTTGCCGAGCGGCCCTGTTGTCTGTTGCGTGTGATTGTGTGTGTTGCTTTGGTATTGCTGTGTGTCATACTAGTGACACTGGGCTTTTTGGCACGTTTTGATGTGAGGTTGTAGTAGTAGGATTTGTGTGGTTTTTACAAGTATGAGGCACACACCACATGTCCACCCTGTACTGCAATTCTCAGGTAGTGGTCCATGGCCCAAAATTATTTGGCATGTTTCGTCATCAAAGGCATTCTGGGATGTGGCTATGGTATGGCTGTCACATTGTATGGTTTTCATGTGAAGTATGTCTGGACAAGCTGGTTCCGTATGCGCCGGCCCCTAACCCTTCGGCCTTCTATTGGTATCGGTCTTGCCAGTTTTTTCGGGCACAACCCCTCATGCACCTCTATTAGTATGCCATAGCGTGTGGCTATATTATGCAAGATGCAACATTCCAATATGATCCTACATGACACAGCTGGTTCATACAACAGTACTCCACCTGAATGGTCGAGGCAGCGGAAGCATGGTTTTGTGCTGTATTGTAGTGGACCTCCGCTGATGTGGTGGGGTTTCGGACAGGTGTCATCAGGAAATCAGGAATGGTGACAGCGGGTATGCACTGCCCCCTGTGGATGATAAGGAAAATAGTTATTTGGTTTAGGATGTCATGGTACGGTGGTTTGGATTTGATGTGGACCACAATCTGTGTATTTTTGTGTGTGTGAAGGGTGATACTCAACAATAAGCCACTTGTTTCCAAATATTCCAGATGCCAGTGCCTGGGGGAATGGCGTAGTATGTAACTGTTGTGGGTGCATCCAGGGTAGTTTGCATTCACATGCATTATGTGTCCCTTGGAAAGATGTCCTGCACGTTAAGTGAATGCCAATATTTACAGTTCTGGTATATGTGTTTGGTGGTTCGTGGTGGCTGTGGTGCAACATGAGTGCAATCTATTGCCCCGAGTACCCATGCAAATTGGGCAATGGCATAGAATTCTTGTGCCACTCTTTGCCTTGACTGCATGTTGCATGGCATGTCAATGTGGCTGTGCACACGTGTAATGATGCAGCTTAGAACATGCTTGAGGCAGCGTGATTGTGTGGGCTGTGAGATACCACCAACTATGGCTGTGGTCGGTTTCAATGTGCTGGTCCCCAGGAAGTGAAGTGCTTTAGGACTTTCACCAAGGGTGGTATTGGCTGTGAGCACATGGTTCATGAGACCAGGTTATTCTCCCACTCCCTGACCAAATCAAGAATTACATGGGGGGGGGAGTGGTATGTGCCATAAACATCCTCATTGGGCATGCCGAATAGCGTTGTGCATGTATGGTAGATTCTGGCCCTCCCTCCATGTAGCAGTAAGCATGTGAGCAGTGCAGGGACCGGCATGATGCAGGGCTTTCGCTACGTTTGCACAGTGGGTTCTGTTTCCAGCGATGGTACGGCACAGTCTCACATTACACCTGGTCACGGGTGGCGGTGGGTTTTTGGAGCATTTTGGTTGAACAGGTCCAGATGATATTCTGTGAATACGACCTTGTTTGCACTTCATGGGGCGTGTTTCTGCATTTACTGGGTGCCTCCCTCCCCCCGCCCATGTTATCCTTCATTTCTCTGTTTTAATGAGGGTGTTTGTATATTCAACCCCCTTCTTGTCCTTTGCGCTGGCCAGAACTGCGCACATCGCGCAGGGCGTGCAGACGTGGCGCACGGTACTGGATTCCAGCACAGAGGCAGATCTGTAAATCGTTGGGTTTATTATTGTGCAGCATATAGTGCCTTTTAGTGGCTCTATTTACCTTTGTGCTGCACAATTTATTCTGTAAATCAGGGCCAAAGACAACTACAACCAATGCAGACAACATGGAATAAGAATCAAAACACTGTAAAATCATAACTCCAAACACCCACACACATCCATCTTCCAGTTTGCACAAAGGAATGCTTGCCATAAGAAAATCCATTATGCATTACGATGAGCTTGTAAGGGATGCAATGACCAATCGCACATCCAATGTCCTGGGTAAACCTGCCCCTAAACAGCCATGGCACTGGAGTGACCATGAACAGATAAAAATGATGGTTGTACAACCCATCACATACACACAAGGACACTCAAAACTAGACCCATTACAACAACACAACTTGACACACACCCATTCTGTACGCACATGTAAAGTCATGCTTTCGAGAACATAATCTATTAGATATGAAAACGAGTGATCAGGCGATGCAATTATCAATTGTGCATCCATGTTTTTGCATAATCCCGCGCTTTCTAACCTTATTACGTATTTATCCCACCATACTGAAGCTCATGACAACACGAAGTGACACCCACAGTGACAAACGAACAAGCACTGGTTCAGTACCCACAGAAGGGAACAGGACATACATTTCTTATTTATGCCAACATAAATCTGATCTCTACACAGAGACACACACACACAGAAATATAGACATACACATGCTCGTACATGTAACACTTAGAAATTGAAAACTGAAATCTAAAAGATAATTGGCGCAAAATGCCACTGTCTTCGTACTCCTGCGTGCGCGCTGCCTTCACCATATCAGATGGCAACATCTTCACCAGGGCACCTGCAATCACTGTACCAAAGGAGAGAGAATCGTCTTAGCCACCTCCCAGAAAGCTTCCATGGCACACCCTAATCTATCCCTTAAGTACATTGAAATAAACACCAACACACCTATGACCAAATAACTGTGAATACTCAAACTCGCACTTGTTCTCGTACTATTGGATTTGCTAATGCACAACCTTAAAAAACAATCACTGGACCAGCACAGACCAGGGGAAGGGCTATTGATGAATCCACACTGCATATATATGGGCTACGGTTATGTTGTGGGCTACTTTACTGCTTCAGATGTGACTATGCATGTTAGCTTCAGCATGTACACACCGGATAAATCTATTTTTGACACCTGAACTGAAAGCCATGCTGGGGTCGGAGTGAGGCATAGGGGTGTTAATTAGTGCTAGAAAATACTGATAAAAGATCCTAAACAAAAAAACAAAAAAAAAGATTATCATGATCTCTAAACAACATTTACTCCTACTAAGATCTTTGTAAGACCTTGCACACCAAACGACGTCTAAACCCTGACATGCCAGATACAAACACGCACAAATAAAACATCAGTATACAGACTAAAACAAAATACTATTATCACATCCACACATCAGGCCATTGACAACAATCTAAAAAATATAGTGCAATGAGGTTTCAGCACTCTTGGTTTATTATATTGGCTGTATTTCAATGTCTTGCTAATGTGCAATGGTAGTTTAATCTTAAAGTTACCATGACCAAGGTTTACATACCTCAACTATTAATAGATTCAAGGAAAATGTTTTAGTGGCAAGGACGTTAAGGTGAGAAACTTAATGCAACAAAACCCTGGAAATTTAGCTAAAGCCATCTTAACTTTGCACCCCCTGTTGTGCAGACTATGACCACAATGATGAGATCACAGATCACATCACTGATGACATCACTGATTACATTACAACAGTAACTGGCATTAAGCATGGCCTTCAGCCATGGTCAGTGTGCATGGCCAAATATATTTTAACACATGAATGGGTACTAGTCATGGCCTTCAGCTATGGACAGTGGTCACAACCTTCATCCATGTGCACTAACAGTCTACCATTCATCGATTTTGGTCTTTACCAGTGGATACAGCTTTCAATCGGATTAGGCACTAGCCATGGACTTTAGTACAATACTGGCCACTCTTTGGCTGTGCCCACTATATATTCTAACATATAAATGGGCCACTAGCCATCGCCTTTGACCTTGAGCAGTTTGTACATTTTTTGGCCATGTCCACTGTATATTTTGAAAAAAGAAATGTAATAAGCGATGACCTTCGGCCGTGCCCACTTTGTATTAGACAACACTAACCAGCCACTAGCTATGCTCACTGTATATTATATGCACTAACCAGCCACTAGCCATGGTCCTCAACACAATAATAGCCAGTGGTCATGGCCTTTGCCTGTGCCAACTATATATTCTGACATATTAATGGGCCCTAGCTATGGCCTTTAACCATGGCCACTGACTGCAGCTTTCACCTTTGTCCATTGTATATTTTAAAACAGTTATGGGCCACTAGGCATGACTTTTAACCATGCACATTGGTATTTTTGAAAACTAACCGACCACTAGCTATGGCATTTCGTGCTGGCCAGTGTCCCCAGTCTTTGTCATGGCCAAGTCCATGGCCTATATTTTTTGTAAGGAAATCAATGTTTTCAAGAGCTAACTTATAAATGATGTTATGTCTAATTACAGTATTGATGTAATCAGTTATGTACAATGTAATTAGTGTTGTCACCAGTGATGGCATCAGTGATGTGATTTTTAATGTCACCATTGTTCTCATACAACATGTAATTAGTGATGTAATCAGTGATGTGATCTGTGATTTCATCATTGTGATCATAGATATAGCTGTGAATATCGGCAAAAGGACAGAATAAAAATGCATCCCTGCCCCCCCCAGGCCATCACCAAGTGCCCACCTCATCTGTGCCAGCTCCCTCCACTCCCCAGATGGCCTCCTCACCTCTAATGCCCTCTCCCTTTCACCCCAAAACACACGCTGCAAACTTTCTCTCTCCCTCTCCCTTGTTAACCTCCTTCTCTTCGCTTGCTTCCATCCCTCCCTGACTCGCCTGGTGTACCTCCAGAGCCTCAAAGCTCCCAGGCTCACCCGCCAGTCCTGCACATGTCTCTGGGCCCTGCACTCTGCCTGGCACTACTGCAATATGCTCCATGATAGGGGCATCCACTCTGCACTTAACCGTGGCGTCACTGTACTGGGCGCACTCCTCATCCCTCGCACTTGACTGTAATGTTCGCCAGACCAGTACTGGAGTTTATTGATCTATATGCCCCCCCTTTGTCAAGGACTTCACTAGTAGATATGCCTCGGGCCTAGTATGGTAGACATTGTTGTTACAACATTTGGAATCTTCAAGGCCTAAGAATGATGACTATATTCCCTTATTCACTTCCAGCCTTGAAGCGCTTTGAAGCACTTCACTTGTGTATAAGCGCTTTACAAATAAACAATTACAATTACAATTACAAAATGTTGGCTATTCGCCACTATAGCTGAGGCTACAGAAAGCTTTGCGTTGCAACCTCGGTCCCTGGATCCCCTCAAACTCCCAAATGTTACGCAGTGCCATCTAGCCATCCCCCATCTCTTCCCTGATGACATTTGTATGTTTTTTGACCTGGCTATAGCTTTTTACTGCGTTTAATTTTCCCATAGCCTCGGTTATAGCCTGAAATATCTCTTGCATTGAGAAAAACAAGATCACAGTCATTTCTTTTCTAAAAAACATGATCCTGCAATTCCCCAAATGGAGATATCTCTATTTTTTTAGGGCAAGGGGCACCCCCTTCTCTGTCAAATATTTAAATAACTAGTGCACAGAATAACCCCAAACCATGCATGCTGTGCGAGTCAACGCTTCATGCCCATGTTGTTTGGGACCTGGTCCAAATCCGTCCAGCAGTTTGGGCTGTGCACTTGGGCAAAAATGTACCTTTTTTGTCTATGGGGAAATTAATAGGAAGTGGGCCGCACATTTGGAAAAAATATTCTTTTTTGACGCTTAATAACTTTGCAGTCTGGGTGGGCCTGCAGACTTTTAATCACTTTCGGAATTTCCGTCAAATCCGTTACTCGAATCAAAAGTTATTAACAATAGAAGTTTGAGGGATGGCTATGAGTCTCGACTCACATTTACTATAGGGTGGCGATGATGGTGACTTTAACATAACATTTTTTAATCCCCCCTCCCGTAAATCCATTGACTTTCTTCCCACTGTGAACCGTTGACAAAATGAGATATAGCTTAAAACAACCAACCAATTTGCCAAATTAGTTGGCAGCTAATTTACAAGCATCCCAAGTTTGGTGAAAATCTGCTAACAGTGTAAATAATTTAAAATGGAAAATAAAAGTGAGATTTTGACTTTTTGCATTGGTGCTGAAAAAGGAAAAATGCACATATTTTGCTCAAGGCCACAACCCAAACAGCTAAACTGATTTTAGAAGCGTTTTTGCCTGGAAGGGAAACACGTGGAATACGAGCTTATTTTTGTGTGATGGAAATCATGTAGTAGCTTTTTTTTAAAATTACAAATCTTGTCCGTTGCCACCAAAACATTAGCATATTTCCCATGATGCTTCTCATGAGTTAAGAATTTCAAAATTGTAAATCTACCATCTTGCTTCATGAGACTGTCGATTTTTATTTGAATGCCATTTTTCAAGATAGCGCCCTGTTCCCAGTTCACTTTCTGATCTGCCACTTGCTTTGGCTGCATCCGTGTTGCGACACCCATAATTTACCCATATCATGCTTTCAAACTGATGCGTTATGCATTGAGAGTTTCGGAGTGGAGACAAGATGCTAAATAAAATGAAGCACTTTGGAGCATTTACGTGGAAAGGCGCTGCTGCTCTCCGGTGGCCTCTGCTCCTTTTGTCACAGTGTGGCCTGAGCCAGGCTCAGCTCTGTGAGTGACTGTGTGCTCCTAAGATTGAGCCAATATCTACAGTTAGGCTGATACATATAAATGGACCTGTGACGACCTTCACTCTATGTACCTTCGGCCGCTGGCTTTGCTGAAGGTGTGTCTATTATCTTACTGAAGAAGTTTGAAGCGAAGAGATCGGCTTCACTGCATTAATAGCAAAGTAATGGAAAAAGGAAGATGCCTGCATGTGTGGTGTGAATCCAATGTGTTTGTTTGTGTATGTGTATCAGAGAGTTCAAAAGATGGCCTGCGCCTGAGCGAGTGGTTTAGTCTGCTTGCATGTGTCAGTGACTGAGTCTCCATGCTTGTGTGTGCAAGATAGTTTGAATAGTGCATATGTATGAGTGATTGAATCTGTTTGTGTGTCTGGGGATGCAGGATAGTTTGAATGACTGGCTGTGTGGTTGGAAGTGATTCCGTTTTTGACGTGTGCTTGTGCGAGGGAGTTTAAGGTTTAAGCTCTTTGGGCCTCATTACTACTTATATTCCGAGTAAGGAGGGCCCGGTATTTCCTCCTTCAGGGAACCCAGGCCCGGTCCTTCCCCATTCATTCCCATTCGAGCCCTCATAGGGCACAATGGGAATGGGGAGGGAGCTAACAACGGGCCCATTACGAACAGGCCCTCGCGGGACTTGCTATGGACGTCTGGAAAAACCTGATGTCCAGAGCGGGTCCCGCGAGGGGACCTCGTAATACTGCGGAGTGTGTTTAACGGCGCTGGCACTATTACCGGTGCCGTTAAACCCATTCCGCACAAGTTGTAATGAGGCTTTGTGTTTGTGCAAGGCACATATGCATTTCTCGTGAAGGAGGGCCAACATATATGGGTGAAGAGGGGTATATACAGTGTCCCAGGAGGGACCCTAATGCAGGTGGCAGTAGTGAGGGGCAATATGGAGGGTATTGGCACAGCCAGCATGGACACATTTAATTTCAAGAATATTATTGGAATATTGGGAAAAATGAACATGAAGGGATACAGGTATTCATGGATATACTCTGCATAGGCATGTTCGCTTAAAATGACAATTCGGGCAACGTGAATATGAGTGAGAAATGACATATGAATAATGGCATATTGGTATGCAGCATGCATTGGCATGTTTCTTCAAATAGCATTATTGGCACTATGGGCAAAGTGAACATGCACGTGAAATGATGAGAATACTAGCTTCTATGGACACAGACAGCATAGGCATGATTTTTTTTTCAGAGTGGCATTACTCAAATATAAGTGTATTCTTACTTGGCCATACGGGCATTTATGGGCACTGCCAGCAAAGACACTTTTTTCTGTGCATCATGGTAAAAGTGAACCTGAGAATGTTTCTGTGTAGACACTGACATACATTTACACAACCAGCATAGACCTATTATCTTTGAGTGGCATTACTGACATTATGGGCCAAATCAACTTGAGGGTGTTCTTGATTGGAAACATTGGCATACATTTGCACAACCCACATGGGCATATTTTCCTAAAGTTGTCATACTATCATTATGGTAAAGCAAACCTGAGTGTTTTCTAATGAGGGCATACTGGCACCTATGGGCATAGGTGGCATTGCCAGGACGTCTTAAAGGGCTATTACTGGCCCCATTGGATTCCTTTGTAGGAACTCCTCTGCCCCAACCACCCGCCCCAACCCACATGTGTTTGTGTGTATTGCCAAATCATGCCAATGCATGAGTGACCCCTGTTGTGTGTGTAAGTGTGGAATGGATGGAGTTGTTGATCCCTCTTAATGTGTACATCTGGAATGTATGTCATTGTTGCCTTGGAACAGAGTGGAATGTTGAGCATATTGCATGGGTTATTGTTTTGATTGATTGATTTATTGATTTATAGAGTGCTTTACACCAAGGCGCTGTACAGTAGAACAATCCTATACATAATAACATCAACAATGTAACAGATGAAGCAAAATTATATCATGAATCATTTGATAAAACAGTGACAAGAGCAATTGACTGAAGGGGAGAGGGAATAAGGAGTGGGATTAGGCAGGTGGAGGAGGGTGTGGTGGAGAGTTAGAAGAGGGAAATTGAAGAGAGAGAGAGGAGGGTAGGAGAGGGGAGAGGAAAATCAAGGGTGGAAAGAGGGGGGAGAGGGAAGCAGAGAGGGTAGAGGGGGAGGTTTCAGGGAGGAGAATGGAGAAGGAGGGATATAAGGGAAGTGCGGAAAGAGGGGAAGGACGTAGAGGAGCGGATAGTGAGAGGGAGTGAGGTCCAGTGTAGGGGTGCAAGGAGTTGGAAGGAGCGGAAACAGGAGGAAGCACAGGGGGATGGAGATACGGTGAGAAGGAAGTGGTCAGCAGAGCGAAGGGATCGGGAGGGGGAGTAGAAGGAGAGAAGGGAGGAGAGATGAGGAGGAGCAAGACCATGGAGGGATTTAAAGACACGATTGTTGATTGAATATCCTGAGATAGTCAGCTTGTGCCTGGGAGATGCATGTAAAGATGTGTCCATTGTGTGGCCACCACCTTTGTGTATCCTGATCCGACCTGTAACCTGAAAGAAGAATAAGTCATTCTGAAATGGTACCTGTGTCCTTATATCATCCTTGAACATGTTACTATGGATACTTTCCTTGATATTTGATCGATTAATTTTGTGTTCAATTTCTTATGTGTTTTAATTAAATGCAAGTTGCTAGTCTCATACCATGATCTAATATGTTGTTTCTTAAAAAATAATCGGTCACATTAACTTTATCTTTTAAATAGTGTTTGCAAAGAAGGTGTCATATATAAACACATAACAATGGTTTGTTAGTAATAGCCTCCCATCTTTGTCAAAAGAAAGAGCACTATTGATAGATGCACACTTCCCAGGACATGACTACTATGCTAAAATATACAGATAGTAAAAATGGATGTTATCATCACACTCACTTCATAAGCATACCACAGAAAAAGCCATGGCTCATAAAATGTACTCACACATTACCGTCAAAAAACATACCCCAGATGTAGTGCACATCTCACCATAGTAAAAAGAAACATCTTGTTTCCGGCCACCAATCTATGATATTTCACACATAGCCAAAGTTACAGTTCATTTGAAACTTTATCCACAGATCACAGTTATATACACTACTCATCAATACACATATACCATATCACATTGCCCTACCACTATTCACGTACACTTCATACATACTTTATACTCACGTATCTGAACACGATAGAAAGCACAGTTAAACAGTACACATTGACAGTGCCATCACACTCCCTTATTATGATCATCTTTGTCAAATGAACAGACCTTCCCTGGGCAGAGCACACATATTAGTAGGGCATATAAAACATATAAAATATATACCATGCATATATAACTAATCGTATATATCATGAGTATGTTCTGACGTGGTAATATGGACATACATTGGCAATGCCAGAATGCTCATGCATTTATAAAGTAGTTTAAACAGTGTTAAATGCTAAGACAACATTAGTTTGCTCTTCTGTTGGAAAACTGGCATATAATGGAACAACAAGCAGGGATGTCTCTTCCTACCGTACATTACAAGTGGTATAGTCCTAGATTACATGAATGTGCCTTCCTACATTGGAATACTGGAATATATTGTTTCAGCAAGTATGGACTTATATTTTTAAAGTTTCACTACGGACTTATATTGTGGCAACAGTCAGTGTGAACATTTCAAGCAACATGAGTTTTTATGTGTGAATGCAGAGTGTGTGGGTCTCATTACGACCCTGGCGTTACAGGGTAAATGGCGCCATAAAAGGTGCCGGCGCCGTTTACCCCGTACCGCCTCATTACGAGGTCCCCTCGCGGGACCCAGGAAGTAATGACTGGTCAAACCAGGCGTGCTTACCGGGTCCCTCGAGGGGAAGAGGGAGCAAACAACGGGCCAATTCGTAATGGCTCGTTGTTTGCTCCCTGTCCGATTCCCATTCAGCCCTTTGGGGGCTGAAATGGTAATGGGGAAGGACCGGGTCCGGGTCCTTGGAGGGAGGAATTACCGGGCCTTCCGAACTCGGAATGGCCCAGTAATTCCTGATTCTGAGGACCCGGACGCGATTTCGGCTACCGCCGAGGTCGTAATGAGGCCCAGTGTGTTTTACGTGTGTAACTCAGTCTGTGTGTGTGCTTTAATGAAAACTAAATATGACACAACACTCAATAGAGCAGTTCAAGTTTTTTTTGTTATTTTGTCAGGATGGCAGGGTCATTTATAATGTCCTTGCAGAATAGCTTCTCAGGGGATCAAAAGTATAGGACCTTGATTCCTAAAATTACCTTGATTCCAAAAGAAAGTCTTTGGGTTCAAATAAAGTCTTACGTTTTCAAAAAAAGTATTTTCATTATAGCAAACAGTTTCTGGCTTCCAACAAATATTTCTGTGTTCTAACAACGTCTCTGTAATTTTCTTTCTGCTCAATGCAGTGGCAACATTTATAGTCCAATAAAGTGGAATTGAACCCAGAACTCCCACCAGAAGTATGGCCACCTACATGTCAAGAGGCCTCCTTTGCCATCCTTTTTTGAGATCCAGACTCTAATCCCATACCAATCCACTCACCCCTACAGCGTCAATGAGTTGAAATAAGGGGACCTCTTCTATATCTCTGCTCTCCTCTCTTTCTACTTTCCAGCCCCTCAAAGCTAAACCATATGCTTATGTGTATCTGCTCCTCTTTCAATTCCCTCAGCGCCTCACCTCTGATGGCCCCACTCTTTGCAGCAAACTTGTATTTTACGTTCACATTCTTCCTGCTCTGCCACACTCTTGCCCCTCTACTTTTCAAAGTGTAAACATAAGGCACCTCTAGGAATCCTACCACCTTGGTCTTCTTAGCACCTGACATGCCCTCTCTCTGAACAGTCTCACAAGTAAAAAGGTTCCTCCTCATCACTCCTTCCAACCCCCTCCTTGATACACTTCTGTCTCTCCATTAATGATTAATTCAGTTACCTTCTCACTACATTGCTCCTCCTTTATGTCATCTCCAACCACCTCCTGAAAACAGTTCTTCAGTTCATCCTTGGCATTATATCTAACCTCCTCTGTATACTTTTCTCCATTCTATCATACTTTATCTCCCTCCAACTACCTCACTCCTTCCATTGTTCCTCCCCCTTCCTTACTCCCAACCACCTCCTTACTCATCACCACATCCACACTACACCTGATATTAGTTTTCACAGCCTCATTATTTTTCTCTAACTCTTCACTGCATCCAATCTCCTCCCCTGCCAGCTGACCACCTTTCTCTACCTACCATCCTCTCCTTCCTCCTCGGCCTCTTGCCCTCTTCCCCAGCCTTTACCAATTTGTGAGATTGGGCCTATAGACACATCAAGTTCTGTGCTGGGTAATTAAATATTTATATGATGATATATATATACAAGTGGACTACTGTGAGCACTCAGGTCTTGTGGCTATACTCAATGCCACAACAACATAATAACACCTCTGTATTCTATGCCATGTTTAGCACATGCAAAATCCCTTAATGTCCTATAATGGGATTGTTGCACCTAGGTATTGTAAAACACCAGTGTCGTTGAAAATTCGTGGCTCGCCAACACCGAACACAGCATTTACAGTACACAGGAGCAGAATTAAAATGGATGACCAATGAGTCAATATGGAAATTACAGAAATCAGCAACCTATGCATTGAGTAATAATATCCATGTTGCGGGGTACATTTACCCACCGAGCAGAATTCCCCCCCATCACCAATCTGCACTTCAACAGTTACCAGCAGAATGGCAGCGCTGGCTCCTTCGAGCGCCATTCCCTTGCATCAAAACTGTGTGTGCAGCTACAGAAATGATGGCTGCACTGTCTTAGCCAAGCACCTATTAGGCAAGATGGAACAGGGAACACACTGAGAAAGGCTGGCAGCGTGTTTCCTTAGGCGCACCAAAGAAGAGAATTGAAAAGCAGCGTTGCTTGGCTGCTCGCTCAAACTTTCCAAATGAAAAGGAAATATTTTGCATTAAAATGATGGAGCCTGATGCCCTCTTGCATCTTTTCAACAATACACAGTCCTGGTCCAGTGAGACCCAATTATGCCCAGTCATATTCAGGTTGTGCTCCAGCAAAAGAAAGCATTTCTCACTGAATGACAGGCTGTGTCAGGCAAAATCTGTGAAATCACAAACAACTTTACGTATGGGAAAAAGGCTTCACTTTGCAACACAATATCGCTGCTGAACTCTTCCAAAGAAACCCTATTCCTCTGTGCTATGATAGTATCAATGGACCTGTGCCTTGAACAGATTTCTGTGTAAGAGAAACTGACTAGGGCTGCAAACAATGTTTAGAATCTAGATGGAAGACAAAACCACATTGGGAGGTGACAGAAAAAGGAAAATTCACCATATGTAAAAAGGGTTGCTTTTACAAACAAGAAACATGTCTGTTTTAAAAGTGTAATGTTGAAAAAGGCCCTGTCCTTGCCTAGAAATGTAAGGGGGGGTTGTGTTTGAAAACATATATTGGATGTTTTATTTCAACAGACTTGCTTCTAATTCAAGAAGAAAATAAGTAAATAAATAAGTGCATTTACTGTGGAAGCCACCAAACAGGTTTTCCTGCTTGGCTTCAAAGGACATGTGCTTACTGGGAACCGGTTTTGCCTTCCCCCAAAGGGGCCAGCCCCTGGAAAACTATGAATGGACCAAGAGGAAGCATCTCAAATGCTTGTCAGACTTTGTGTCTGGGCTTAAGCCTGGTACAATACATTCCAGGACACTTAGGGGTGAAATTGCAAGTAACACCTCCCCTCAACTTCAACTGGGAGGCTTCAAAGCCAACTCCAGAGCAGCCTTGGAAATTATGCCCTTATTGGGAGACACTGCTGGCCATTTGGCTCAAAAGACTATTTTAATAAATAAACTTTAAGGCTGTTATTGCTGCAACCGGACAACACAGAGTTTTACAGTTTAAATGCAATTTTTGTGGCTTTAAATTCCCTCACTAGCATGTTGGGGATGGAAATGATGGAAACTTGTATATTCTGAGGAAAGTGTATATGGTGCCACTTTGAAATTCAATACTAATATGCCTTATGACAATAGGAACACATGTATAAAGTTATAGAATTGTAAGTGAAATATTTACCACCAAAAAGTGTGAAAGATTATTAGAAGGATGACACAATGTCATACAGACCTGGGATTTGGGATGTTATGCTCTGTGTGGAATATGTCATTTGCCTATCTGATTTGAAAAAGTGCCACGACTGTAAAAATGTGCGATTTATGTCCTAAACTGTCTTTTGCAAAAATTACTGGGGGATGGCACTGTACCTCATAAAAAAACACCCCATAAAACTAAGTCCCCTCCTTCAGTTCAAACTGCCTCTAAGGAAGAGGTGACATGACATAGGCTGACCTATCCAATTCTTAGGGGTAGGTCTAGCTTAGTTCTGCTCCATGGTAAATCCTGTGATGTCACCCGCCTTATAGAAGGGGGAATCTCACAGAGACAAAGGACACACACTCTTTCGAATTTTCCAACTCTTGCGTATCCAGACATTTCATATTCATCCTGCAGATTCCAGCTCCACTGGCCAGAGCATAGCTGACCCTATCCAGGCAGAACCACCCTTCAGAACTAAACCCCATACCAAAATCCGACTAACTCAGGGAGAAAGGGGGAAACGCTGTGGTACTCTTTTGGAGAGTATCCTGTGACCAGACTGGCTTTTTGCCCAAATAACAGCATGCCGCTGTACTGTGACCAGACAGGCCCAGCTGTTTTCTGCTTTGAGAGTCCCGCCATGGTGCCATGACCAGATCCCTTGAGTCCAGAAACCCTATTGACTGTCCCACATCCCAAACTCCACTGCTGATTGTGAGTATCTCCCCATCCCATAACAACACATAGCCTACCCTATCTTAATACCTTGTCTTGGTTCCTCCTTCTAAGTAATCCCATCTATACCCTGATAACTTATTTAACATAGTCTGAATCCTCTGTGTATCCTGTTTCTTAATTTCATGTGTTGGTGCCATTCTTTCCCATCCCTTTAGTCCATTGCATAAGTCCTTAGTCATATTTGGAGTTAATTAATTCATTTCCACATAAAGAGACATGCGGCGTAAAGGGGGTTAAGACGGCCACTTAATCTTCTTCATGAGCTATGTTATCTTCTTGATAATCTAGTTACAAAGATATAGTTGTAATAGCACGTGTCAATTTTCTTTCCCAAACCGATTTTCTCTGTTAACTGCTTTAATTCTCCCAAAACCGAATTTCTTTTCGAATTGAAAATCTCATCCAGTTATTCAGCTAGAGTCCCTCTTTCACTTTCCTATTATCCCTGTGATGTGCATCTATCACCCAGCCTAAAAACCGCATTCCAATTGTGTCTATTATAACTGTTTTTCAAACCGTTTCACATTTAAAACTGTAAAAAGAGGAAAATTCCACTTTCCCACGTGTGATTTTGGCTGCACTGTGTTCTTACTTTCAAGTTGATTTTTGAACTGTATGCCCTTTGTTGATACCTTTCCTTTTAGTTGCTAGTGTTCTTCCATCGTTGAGACTGTATCACTCATATTTACTCCATGTATTCAACCGCACATGTAAATTAATTATTTAGCAATTCCAAGTATCATTTATGCAATTGCAAAGGTTTTCAACCCCGATTTTGCATTGTGAGGTAAGGTCGGATTTTAATTCTGTTTGCTGCCTAGTATTCCTGGCTCCTTGCTGCTCCTTTCTATCCACTCAAAATTTGATTACTTGAGGGAGCATTGCAGGGGGAAATCTTAACTCGGGTGCTATCTACCCGAACATTAAAATTGCTCCTATTCATCTGTGCTTTTGATATGTTCTAGTAGAAGGTCAACCAAATGTATTTCATCAGTTTACATTGTAATTATCACCCTGTTGGTGATTGCAGCCCAATATTTAAATTGTGTGTTTTTCTTTGAATCTAAAATAAACAAATATTGCATTCCCACCAACCGGCCTGGTTCATGGTCCAATGTGAGCCAGGATATTTGTAAAAGGGGGTGTGAGACGGGTTGGTTGCCAGCTCAATCTGAATTCTGAGAAATAAAGAAAAAGTAGTCTAATTGAGCGGTACATCCTGGGCTAAGGGCAGGAGTCCTGGCTGGAGTGTGACGCCCGATTAGAATGCTTAATAGCTTGGGGGCTCGTGCCAGGGATTGGGTAAGTGTTGCCACCCGTGGCAGCTTAACACAGCAGGCTAACCTTTAAGGTAGTGATACTTTGTGTGGCTAGAAAGCTGTGTTATGCTGTAAAATGTGCCTCTCCAAACATAGACCCTAAGTACCAGGCCTGTGTATAAAATTAAATCTACATCAACCCCAAAATAGACAAAAAGCAACTGAATACAGATTAGACTTACATAAATACATTAATAAAGAACACTCTCCAAAATGGCATTAGTAGGGTTAAATAGGGCCAGGGAACATCTTCTGCACAAATTATTTGTCAGAGGAGAATGGGCGCATCCGATGAGGAGGTCTGGCTAGGAGAGATGATGTAATAGGTCACCGCCAATGATATGGATGTGTGGCAATATGTTAGCCTGTTACATCAAGCCTTAAGTGAGTTCTACATGACTCCAAATCTTAAAGAAGAGCAGATTAAAATGGACCGAATCACAGCCTACTTGTATCTCCATATGGGAATGATGCAAGAAAGCATGAAGAAAATAGAACTCTTGCACAAAAGAAATCCAAACTCTTAACTCAAATCCAGACTGAGCTAAAATTAGCAGAACAAAGATTACAAAAGAGACAAGATTCTGAGGTCCAAATTAAGAACTGCATCAAACAGTTAAAAGAGGACTTAGCTCTACAATAGCAGAATAATGCAGAATTAGATGCCTTAAGAGTAGAGTGTCAAGCAAAGGTTGACTCTTTGGAAGAGGGTCAACTGAAATGAAAACAACAAGTGAGATACAATAACGCCAGCACAGAGCAAATGGAAATGAGATAAAAATAAATGGAAGAGGAGAATAATAAAATAATTATGAAAGAACTCCACTCTCAATTAGAATTAAAAGCGCCCGAAATTAGGTGCCATAACACAACAAAGGGATGGCCTGACTTAACAAAGGGGCGCTATGTATCAGGAGAAAGAGGCCCTCTACCAGGAAATGTGCAATTTAAAAACCAATCTGGAGAGAAGGGAGTCAGACTTCCAGGGACTGACTGGCATAAAAGAAGAATATGATAAATTAATGGGACATAGGAGACAAATGGAACCCGAGTTAGAGCAGGCTATGGAGGCTCTAAATGTGCAGAAAAAGGAGGTTCACCTAGTGCAACAGAAATTGTCTCAGTGTTCTCAGACCATACAGGTAGCGCAAAGAGACAATGAGGCCCTCTGTGAGGAGAACAATGGACTCCACAAGCAGGAGGCAGCTCAAGGTCATAGAGGCCAGTCAAGCCCTGATAGTGGAGCACAAATCTCAGACCGTTGTTTATTATCAAGAGGTAGGGGCTGAGAAGGAGAAACTAGGGAGGTTGGAGAAAGAGTATTCGAGGCTAAACCCAAACTTGAGGGACCCTGAACAAGTAGAGAGAGACAGGGCTACCCTTGATCCCAGTGGGATGCCCTCTGTACTAAGGGACTTAAACACATTTAATACTTTGTGCACTGCTCACTTCATGTCTACTGGTTCACATGAGCCAGAAGCCATGAGGCCTTCAAAATTAAATAGGCCTAGCATGATGGAGCTGACAGGTCGGCCCCCCTCAGAAAATAATGGGCGGGCGTCCCTTTATAGATACAAAAATATTAGGGCTGATGTCTCTGACCAGGAAGCCTCCTCTGAGGAGAAAGTCAGAGAATTAGATTTGCAGAAGCACTATCACCAAAGGGACCATTTGGTTCAATTTGCACAAAAACAGCATTAAATAAGACCCCAAATGAGCATTCTGAAGACCTCTTCCCAATCAGGGCAGTGGGGGGAGATGCTCTGCCAACCCTGGAAGACTACTCCCCTGCGCGCCACAGGGTGGAAGAAACAAAGCCCCACCATTCTGCGAGCCCCTCACAAGCTCAAAGAATCAGGGTCCGCCTAGAAGATCATGAGGGGACCTCAAACAGTTGCGCCTCTGAGTCTGAGGGCAGTGGACTCAGGTAACACGGCAAAAGAAGGAAAATAAACAGAGGAGAGTTATGATGAAAGACCCCACTAGGCAAATCAAGGCCATTAGGAATTTCATAACATCGCACCACAAAAACACAAAATATTCTGTTTGGGACCATTTGGAACTCTATGAACAAATGATAGACACTTTTCACCTTAAAGATAGCCAAAGCTGCGTAGATTATGCCAAATGTACATTCTCTCAGGAGTACTCCAGCTTCTTTGCTGGACTGAAAGACCAAAACCATTCAAGATGGTCCATCTACAAGGCGGCCATCTTGAAGCACTTTTTCGCCCACAGGAACCCCCAAGAGGCTCGCAAAGCGGCCTTCAATTTGCAATGCAGAGAAGATCAGGCCCCACTAGAATTTGTGCAGGAGCTAAAACGCACCTTTGCACAAACTACCAGGAGTGTGCACAAGGATAGCAGAGAGTTTATAATGACCTACTTTGATGAGCTTCCAAAATACATCATGACCCAGCTGGTGAGAGATTTTCACGATAAAAAGACCCTGGACTGGGTAATAGAGCAGGCTACCTGGAAAAATCTGTCGAAAAAAAAAAAATTGGTAAAAAAAACGCAAACAAACCAACACCTCTGCTGCTGCTTATGTAGCAGAGGTGATGGTTGCCCCCATTTTGGACCTAGATATGGGGGAGCCTAAAAATAACCAATTTGTGGGGCAGTCACTAGAACCAATGTGTGGGGAGCCACCCCACAAATTGGTTCTAGTGACTGCCTTCAGGTAAGTGGGGGCAGCACAGGGCTATGGGAAAGAGGGGATTCTGAAATCCCATCTATTTCAGCATGTCAAATTTCTATTACAGATTCCCATACTCTGACAGAGAAAATTGTCCAAAACTCCACTGTGACGGAGTCCAAAATAAAGAAATTGACCACCCAACTTACCCAAAATGTCCATTACCTTTGCCCACTTGAGGAGAAGGAGGGAATATTCTATTCCCCCATTTGAGTGCAAGGGCAATGTGCATTTTCAGCACTGGTGGAAACTCTATCCCAAGCCACTTTTCTGTCAAAAAAAGCCTTTGAACAGCTAAATTCAGGAACAGACACCAGATCCCTCTCACCCCTCTTCCCGGACAACTTCAGATCTTCGATGGTAATGAAATTCCTGACGACGGGACTGCGGTTCTGGAAAATAAAATTGGGCGACACAAGGTGAAACACCTGGTCATAGTCGTGACTCCCGAGGGCACACCCTGTCTACTGGGGAATGACATCCTGCATAGGTTGTCCCCCCCTAATAGACTGTGTGTACAAGGTCCTCTTGACATAGACTAACCGACCAATACAATTAAAACAGAGTGTCAACCATGTTAGTTTAAATGACACATGCAACATTGTTGAACAGAAATCTGATCATATTGAGTTTCATTTCCAGAATAATCAGATCCCCGATGCGTTAGGACAACAAACTGGTGATGGGAACTTCTCTCCATTCCTGAAAATCAACCTTCCTTCCAGTTTTAAATGACATTCAACACTAGAAGGCAATACTTTGAAATTTTATACTGATTCACAATGTAAAATCCCAATTCTACAGTCAAAAGTGATGAGAAACCAGCTCAAAGTTTAGCTGACATTCAGAAAATTAGAGAACAGTTGTTCCTCCCTATTCAATTAAATGAGGGGAAGGAGTCTGTTCTCGCCAGAGTGTTAGTGAACACCGAAAGAGCTTTAGCAGCAAAACCATGATCAGAAAGCTCCCAAAAGATCCAGCCATTCCCACATTTATATTGATTGATAAGTGGGAAATGGGCCAGAAACTCCCAATTCCAAACATCTCCTGTCTAGCAGGTGTATGCTCAAAATTTCTATAGGTGACAAAAGCATAGAACATAATTCATTGCATTCTATTTACGCAGTGATATTCGCAATCGGTTTGCAATTAATTTGGGCCTGATAAATTGCAGGGCCTGGTCCCGACGAGGGGTCAATCCCATGGGCTTTCATGATACAGAAAAAGTATTTCAGTCAGCACAATTGCTGCCGTATGCGGTTGAAGTTCAAATTGGAGAGAAGGTCACCATCCCAGGATGGACCCGACAATTCCCACTTGAATTAAAAATGAAAAGAGGACAGAAACTGCAAAATCCTGACGCCTTATCATGGCCTCAGGCCCCAGAACACAAAAACCACACCATCTAGTGATGGGGGCAATGGGTCACTTGACGCACTTATGTCCCTTTGGGACCTATAAACACAGGGGCCTTGGCTGGATTCAGTCCTGGTGCCTTTGGTTCTAGGCTCATATAGAGATGTGAGCAGGAATGCTTTATTTCAGTGCAGGAGTGCTTTTACTTTATTACAGTGCTGGAGTTATTTTATTTTACAAGAACTTTACAGGCGCTGCCAGCCTTTATTCCAGAGAACATCCTCATGTGCTGACTCATTAGGTGTGGCTCCCTAGGCCTGGTCTTCATGTGCTGACTCATCGGGTGTGGCAGGTTGTGGCAGGCAGGCTGAACCTGGAGGGCGTTGCTTCATATGCTCAGCTATATAAGCTGCTCCATCCTTAAGGCAGGTGCTTCGCGTTACTGTGCACTCGCATGCAACGTGACGCTCACCGCCGCCTGGACCAGTTTACTTACCATTGAAACCAGGCATTCTCCTGCATACTCACCTCCGGGAAACCGGAGCTTAATCGCTTCATCTGCAGAGCTCTTGATCCCGACGCAGCAGCACCACACTCCGCATCCACAAACTCGGACCCTGTGAAGAAGAAGAAAGACAGGGTTAGAACATTCGTCCTAGGGCCATGCCACATTTGAACCCCGCGTGTCCCCTAGTTAATAACTTACCAGCTACTGTACTGCTGCAGTTTTGTTCCTCATTCCCTCCGGCTGTCGCCTCAAGCTCTGCAGCTTCTGTCGTGCCAGCAACATCACCTGCAAGGAAAGAAAGCAAAAGAGCACACATCAAAATTGGAATGGACAGCAATTCAACAAAAACAGACGAGGAAAGACAAAGGTGCACAGGAACACTTACCTGAAGTATAGTGGCTTAGTCACAGCAGGACTGGACTACCACGTACAAGGGACCAGTGAAGGAACTCGGTCCAGATCATACAAGCGCCCCTACTAGAAGCATCAGGATGGAGTACTCACCAAAACCAATCAACAGGAGCAGTCCTGAGCAGCATCACCTATTACCACCAGTCACCACATAAGCGCAGAGGGTAAAGTCGGACGCGAGTGTCCTCACCCCCGGAAGGGCTGCAACCATGCCCCAACACCTCTGCAGAGACCAGGTGAGCGTAACACACCTATGTACATCTCAATGCCCATCTCTAGCAGAAGGGTTTGGTGTTAAACCCAACACCATTAGTCAATGTAGAACACAACACTATTCCAGTATTGATTGATAACAGCGACCCTAGGAATATCACTCTGGGTGCAGGCACCATTATTGGAATGGCGGTTGATGACCGACATCTTTCCATGGATCTAGGAAACAAACTGATAGGACCAATCCCCAATGACTGCTTTGACAATGACAGTGACAAAGACATGACTCTGGACAGGATTTTCACTTGGCAAGGGGGGAATTTCCTGGTGTACTCTTCCAGCCCTTACGGGGAAGAAGGGGAGACCTGTGACATCAAGCAGGATGAGGTGATATTCCAAGTCCCCAATGACTGCCTCTCCTATCGAAACCCTCTGTCCAGGTCAATATTCTAACCAGAGACCTCTCCACCCAGCTGGAGAAGGCCCCTGAGATAGCAAAACCCAAAGTCTTTCCAGGATTCAGGCAAATGGTCGAACAGCGGGTCAACCTCGCTGATGCCTTTGAGACTGAGGAGCAAAGGCAAAAGTTGAAACAGGTCTTCTTAGATTTTCAAGATCTCTTTGCATTGGACTCGTACGACTGTGGTCCCTCCGAGATCCATACTATAACAATTCCTATGGACCCTGGAATGACTCCTGTGTTTGTGAAGCAATATCGCTTGCTTCTCGCATCCATGGAGTGCCTGACAGAAATAATCAAAAATCTAGAGTCCACTGGGATAATTAGTCCCGTCCACAGCACCTTTAATAATCCGGTGCTGGGGATTTTAAAACCAAATGGTCAATGGAGACTCTGCACAGACCTTAGGGAGCTGAACAAACGGGTCCACATGTCCTGATGGCCTCTCTGATACATTGACCAAGGGCTGGCCCAGATCATGGGGTCAAAGGTATACACTGCCATTGACCTGACAAATGGGTACTGGACTGTGCCCGTCAGTAGGGAGGACCAATACAAGCTGGCCTTTACCTTCGGGGACAGCAGTACACATGGACCCAGACTCCCTTCGGATACATAAACTCTGTCAAAAAATTCAACATCTTCTTACATAAAGCCATGCCCGACTTGGGTGAAAGGGGTAACCTGGCCTATGTGGATGACATCTGGATAAAAAGCTCAACTGTGGAGGAACACATAGAGGAAATCCGTTATGTTCTGACCCAGTTGAGGGTTGCCGGACCAAACGTCCTTCCAAAAGCCACAGTGGTGCCGGACGTGTGTAAACTTCGTGGGATATGAAATAACTCCTGATGGTCTCTGACCACAGGAGAAGAAAGTGGAAGCACTATTAAAACTGAAAGACCCCACAACTCTGCGTGAGTTAAGAAGCCTCCTTGGACAGACTAATTACAGTAGAAAGTTAATTGAGGATTACGCAGAGGTCACAAGACCCCTGATTCATCTGTTGAAGGGGGGGTCAAGTTGGAAAGGGGTCCAGAAAAAGCAGAGGCAGTAAAACAACTCAAAAGATGTCTCTCAAAAGCGTCTTGTCTAGCTTACCCTGTCAAAAACATGGAGTTCTTCTTGGAGACAGGATTCTCGAATACATACTTGACCACACTATTATATCAAAAGCATGACAAAGTCAATAAAGTCATCTCCTATGCAAGTAAGATTTCATCCTCTGTGGAGGAAAAATTCAACGATTGTGAGAAGGCACTCCTGGCAACAGTGTGGGCATTGAAGAATTACTGCCCGTTCATCCAGGGGGAACACATCATAGTGGAGACTCCACACCAGCCTTTGAAATACCTCCAAAGCGACATAATCTGGGCTGGAAATGAGAGTCCCCTCGCGCAAAGTCTGGCTGACTTGCATGATTGTACCAGAGAAACTGTCTCTAGGACAAAAGTCTTAAAACCCAGGATAACATGGAGGCGTACCTGAATTCCCTGCACAAAGACTATGAAGAAGACAAGTACCAGGGGATGCCCACAGTTTATGTGGACGGAAGCTCCTACCGTGTTGACAACAATGGAGAAAGGGAACTGGTGGCCGGCGTTGGGAATGCCTTGGTGAATGATGCCCTGGAACCCTCCTCTGGGTACAAAATAGGTCCCTGCAGTAGTCAGGTGGCAGAGTTGATGGCAGTTCATCAGGCCATCCTCACTGCTGCCCAACACCAACTCCATGAACTGGTTATAATCACTGATTCAGATTATGTCCCAAACGGTTTGTGGAGCACCTGGTAAATGGGAAAACCAGATGCATGCTGTGTGCTAATAACAAACCTCATAAACATGTCAAGCTAATACAAAATATTGATGATCTGGTCACCTCTAGTGGGATGAACATCTATTGGAAACAGATCAAGGGTCATTCCAGAATAGAGGGGCCGGACAAAACTGGAAACGACCTAGCTGATCAGCTGGCCATAACCGGAGCCATCCAGGGGGGATCTCCTCGAGATCGAGTCCCTGTTGGGGGGGATCCAGGCCACTGCTGTCATTAGGTCCCAGACAAATGCTCACAATGAACTCTCAACTGCCCAGTGGAGTAAGAAGACCCCAAATGCTGATTTAATCACGGCACAAAAAGGGGAGCTGATTATTGGGAAATTTTGGCAACACATTGAGGACCCTGAGAACTTTCCTCTGACGGATACCAATTACATTGGGAAAGAGGACCTCAGGGTGTTGTTGAAGTGTCCCAAAATGTTCTGAATCCAAGACGGTTTGTTGGTAAGGAGATCCATCTCTGATTGTGATCAGTGGGTGGTACCTACCTCATTCCGAAGCCTGATGCTAAGTCACGCCCATGACGCTGCCATAGCCAGTCATTGGGGGTTTCATACTGCTCTAGAAATCTTGCGGGAGGTTGCATACTGGCCACACATGAGGCAGGACCTTGACCGATATTTGAAGGGATGTCTTGTGTGTGCACAATTTCAGCCAAGTTCACTCACACATTGAGGTCCCCTCCAGAGTACATTTTAACAGTTACATGTTTGTTTACCTAATGGGTGGAATGTCTTCCAGCCCCAAATTGCAAAGCTGAAACAGCAGCTGCCCTGATGATCAAGCACATCTTCTCGTGTTTTGGCCTACCCCAAAGGATTGAGTCAGACCGTGGAAGTCACTTCACCAGCGAATTGATAACAAAGATTTGGGAGATACTTGGGGTAAAAAAGAAACTTCACATTGCATCCCGCAGTCCTCTAGTGGGGGAGTTGAGAGGTACAATAACACAATTGTGAGCATTCTCTAAAAATTTGTGGCAGATTCTGGGCCAAGTTGGCACATCCGATTACCGCTTGTCCTAATGAACATCAGATCTACACCATCTTCTGGGACCAAGATGTCTCCATTTGAGCTAATGACTGGACGAAGGATGGTGTTACCTCAGCATCTGCTTTACAGAACACAAGAGCAGACACTGATAAATGCCTCCACAACCCATGAGAAGGTTGAAAATCTAAGAAAACACCTTCAACATGCTTTTGCGTACGCTGAGCGGAATCTGGAAAGATCTGCAGAGGGGATGAAGACTCAATATGACAAGTAAAAAGGAATACCAAGTAGGAGACAGGGTCTACTTGTACAATTTCCAAAGGAACCAGACCAAGGAGCGGAAAACTCCAAATACTGCAAAAATGACTTTATACTGACTTTGCACTGCAAAAATACACTTTTCACAATTCCATGAATCAAGGTTTGTGCCGGCTTTCAAATTCACTTTTCAGCAGTGCAAATTCACTTTGAACCGTGCAAAAAATTCTATGATTCGGGCCTTCAACATAAATGCACAGAATAATTAGAGCCTTGAAAAAGACTGTCTCAGGTCGAAACATGTATCAATAGTAACAGCAAACTGAAATATTAATTAAGAAACCTGTTTAACTCAAATGGCTTTTCTGATATGTAAAATACATAATTTAATTGAAGACGATGGACAGCCGACACGTGTTTCGACCTACGGGTCATCTTAACCCTCAATATAACGTGTTCTACAACTTATTTTTCTATAGTAGACTCATTCTATCCAATTCATTCAAACAACCAGCCCCATCTGGCCCCATCCAATGAGACCGATACAAGAAAGTTGTCCCTGTTCCAGTCTACTATAAAAGAAAGTTGTAGAACACATTAAATTGACGGTTAGAAGACTAACAAGCTTTATCAAAAAGAATTATCATCCCTCCTCACAAAGGCCTTCAAAAGACATTGGGGAAAACCCATTTAAGGATGGGGTTTATACCATAATAATAAGCCGAAACGCGTTGACACATCCTGAAAAAGAGCTATTTTGAATTTTAAAATTCTTCGAAGAAAATCCTTCTTGAACAAGTGAAGAAATTTGTGACCAGACGGCATAATAAGAATTCCCGTTTGTGTGTTTTCTCTGTATATTAACCCTTGAAAAATGTCTATTATGTTTTTATATACGAAATGCCACATTGAGGAAACTATTGTTGTAAAATAAATTAGCCAAATGTTTCCTTCATACAACTACAAAAGTCTTGAGTCTGGTAGTGTTATCATGATACAAGCCTTTTATGTGTCATAGTTTGTGGTCTGAACTTTGATAGAAACAGGAGACAGGCCTAGTCTGCATTTCACATTTGCAATATTTTGGCACAGTCAGCAAGCTCATGTGTTCCTACAATGATATTACTGTTTTTATTAGCTGAGCCACCAAGAGAGAGTTCTAATGTAGGCATGCTGGCACATATTGAAAACAGCTAGCATGAGTATATCCTCATACAGTGACATTACAGGTGCTATGGGACAAGCCAGCATGAGTATCTTACTTAGATGAAAAACTGGTATCTATGTGTGCAGCCAGCATGGGCATATCATTTTACAGTGGCCTATTAAAAGTACATGAAAATCCAACATGACTGTGTTTTTAGACTCTCGCATAGTGGCACTGTCACCATAGATGTGTGCTTGTATTTTATTTATATATATTTAGTGCTTTGACAAAGTGCTAAACATAAACAGTTATACAAGTGTTTGAAATTTAAGAGATATGGAGTAAATTGCAAAAAACATCAATAACAAGAAAGTAATTAGGAATAAAGACAACACAATGTAAGACAAAAGTGAAAGACAGAAGGAGAGGGCAGGTAGAGCAGAGAGTTCCATTGTTTAAGTGCAAAGAGAGAAATGGTTCAAACAAAATGACTGGTCACAAGGAGGCCTAGGAACTGCAACAGGAAACTGAGATTGAGAGCACAGCAAGCACATGGGTATGTAAAAAGAACCAAGAGATGAAAGATACGGTGGAGCTAATGAAAGACTTTTGAAGACAATAGAAAGAAATGAAAAAGAAGATGGACATCAAATAGAAAAAGGCAGAGGAAGAAGGAATAGAAATACCATGAGAAAGTAAAAAAAAGTCATATTTTGTATCTCTAGCAAGAATGAAGAGTTGATAAGATCAGAGTACACATAGAAGAGCAGATAAATAGTCTATATGAGAACAATAATAATAGTGACAAGTGGTTATGTAGTTTGAATGGAGAGAGAAAAAGCTTCATGGATATCATAGAGGTGAAAGCAACAGGAGTGAATGGTGTAAGAGAGATGAAGAGAAAAGGAAAGAGTAGAGCCAACATTGGGGATCTCATGCCCAGCTCCATCTGAGGATGACACGTTCCCTTCCTCACAGTGCCTCAGATAGCTTGACAGAGGGAGTGCATGAGTGAATGAATTTGAGTGATTTACCAAATCAGTCATGAGATGAGAAACAATTCTTCCTGCAGAAAAAATCTTTCACCAACCCAAAAAATATGTGATGATATCAGCAAGCATTTCAGAAGCAAAGTAATAGGCATACATCAGATTGTTCACAAGTTGGTTTCAGACCTATGAGAGTCACTGAATGAGCCTTATTTTCTCTTTTGAATGAGTTAGAAATCTCAGCGGATGGCACTCATATTTTTTGATATCTCAGCAGCCTTTGACACTATTAACCACAGTACACTTATCAGAAGGCTTGAAGAAACCGGACTTTATAACACAACTGTAAAATAGATGAGATTGTTTCTGACAGCCACAACAAAAATCACCTAGCTCCCTCCTATCAGTACAAACCCACAACCAAGTACCTGTGGAGTTCCCCAGGGATCAAGTCTCCGGCTGTTCCTTTTCAAAATCTATATGATCACTTTGCTGAAGATCATACAATCTTATGGCTTCACCTGTTACAATTATGTGGATGTCATATACACATTGACCAACAATGAACACTCCACTCCAGCACCACCCCCACCTACCTCCTCACGAGAATAAGCAAATGGATGATGACCAACCACCTAAAACTCAGCCCAGAAAAAAATGATTTTCCCACCACATGCCACACCTGAAACACCTTTACCATGGTGTTTAGAAAAGGGCAACTGCCCTAAACCATCTAAAATGATCAAGAACATATGCATATTAATTAAAAACAGACATATGCTGCAAGTCAACGCTAAAATCAAAAAGTGCTTTTACTATCTCTGCTCTTTCTGACAGATTATGCCTTTCTTCTCCTTCGTACACAGAACACTGGCTGTTATCTCCCTGATTCTTTCACAAATTAACTATATAAACAGCATTTACCTCAGTATGCCAGACTGCCTGTGAGGAATTGCCACCTGGCAAGGTTGCAAAGCACTGTTATTTAACATTTTTATTAGTACATAAAATGTGGGTGATTCTTTCACCAAATGGGTGATCTGCTAACCAGATCCCCCTTTGTCACAACTCCATGCCAAAAGCTTAATGTACTTGTGTCCCACTAGCTCAGTAGCCTGATCTGCAGCACCCTCTCTGCTCATGGCGCAGTGCAGGTTTCAAGATCACAAGATGCCGACTCGACCGCCGTGGCAATAGCAAAGTTAGTGCATTACAGGGGTGACATATTACATTTGCCCCTTGTACCAAGACTACAATGATCATAAGTACCCCATGCTGGTGGCAGGTTAATCTCTAAGTATACATTGTGACTGAGTATAGGCGTTGTGCATGGTGATTATTATGATCATGGCCACCACATCCCAATTGACATTGCACATGTGTCAGCTCCTGTGAGTCAACCCTGCTGTCCAAAGGAGTGCGTATTAGGGTCAGACGGGCTGATGGAAACCAAAAAGACAAAGGCTCTCTTTGATTCTCTTTGTGAGGACTGATAACCCCCTTCTCCAGAGGCAGCCACACAGCAGGCAGATCCCTGCGCCCAGGCATCAAAGGAGCAGACCCAATCAGGAGCAGTAGCCTCACACCAGGGTGCTGCATATCCAAAGGTCATTGTTGCCAGTAGCAGATAAGGACTGGAAGTAGGAAAGGCTGGAGTGCTCTGGACACTAGAAGAAGCCTTCCACCATCTTGTTTTTTCATTTCTAGTATCCTCAACTTTCTCTGCAGCAAAGTACTTTGGGTGCAAGATCAAGAGGTCCACTCCAGCAAGGTGCAGGGATTGGTGCCCTAAAGCAGGCTAGCCTTAGCCCAATCACCTAAGGACTTGTGCCTTTAAAGGAAGGAGTCTCGCTTCCCTTCAACAGAATTCCCTCAGTTCCTCAAGGAACCTTAAAGACAGAAGAGATGTTCTGAAGGTTCTCATCTGGACTTCCTTTGGGACAGTTGCACTGTCCAAAGCCCTTCACTGGAGTTGAGGAAGGAGTCGGTCAAAAAAGAATGAAGATCTGTCCCATAATCACTTACAGGGAACATCAGGGATGACCAGTGCTGTGTACCATGACCAAACAACCTGCAATGGATCTTCTGTGCCAGAAGAGCAGATCCTGAACTGGAGTATCATGTCTTCGAGTCCTTTATGAGGGCCTCACAGCAACCAGAGGGCCAGACCAGCCAAAGCTCCCTATTCTCCAGCACCGAACTGCTCGCTCTGTGTTCCCTGCATCCTGAACAATAAGGAAGGTGCCAATGCTGGTGCCTGCATTCATCCAGCCAGCTGAACTATTGCACTGCATCTAAACCACCTTGACACTGCATTGTGTCCTAGCAAAGCACATCACCTGCTAGGCTTGATGCTGGAAACCAAATTAATTCACTGGGGGGTCATCTAGCCCAAGCACTGCCACCTTATTGACGGTACATCAATACATCCTCAATCACCACTTCACTGCCCGTCACCCACTGACTTCAAACACTGGGGCGTCACTCGCCGACCTTTCCCTGCTTCCAAAGCCAGACTCGGTCTGGCCAACTGTGAAGCATTCTTGGGGCCACTCTGATCAGCCTTATTGAACCACGGGCATTCAACCTGCTCGGTGCCCGCTTGCTGCTAGGGCCTCTACGATCCTACACACCTGACTGAGCCAGAGCAGCTTACATCAATGTCTGAACCCAGGTCTGATGCGTCAGACCCCCAAGAACTAAAACCAGCTACTGTGATCCTGAACTACAACCATGGTCCACTTGGACCTTAGAGACTGGTTAGGTCACGATCACTCCTGTTTTCAACCCAATATCCATTTTATGGTAGTACCTTACCTACCCGTGGAGGAAAACTCAGATTGCTACTTTCTCCAGTCTGTTGCATCTTCTCTGTTCTTCCCTCTGGGTGGGTTTTTGTATAGTAATCTCGTTTCATTCTACTTGCAGATTAAAGTGTTTATATTTGTATAGAACTTTGATTGGACATTCCCGTTTTTTGGACTATGATACTTTGTTGTTTGGGTCACTACTGGTTCACCTTCACACCCCTCTTAAGAGTATAGCTTCCTTTGGTCTACATTACCACAAAAGAAGAAGGTTGTATATCTCTTGATTGTCCCTGTTTTATCCTTATGATGCATTGTGTTTTAGTTTGTAGAAGTGTGAGGGCTGAGTGGCCCATTTTACCCCTACTCATCCTTGTACTCCTCCGAGGCAGAACCCAATTCGTCCCACTGCCTCATAAAAAACTTCAACGCACCTCAGCAGCTAAACTACTACTTCGACTCAACTGGAGGGAACACAGAACACTGGCTCTCAGAGCACTCCATTGGCTACTAAAAAAAAAATGAACCAGTTCAAGGCCACCTGGATCTCCCACAGCAAAATTGATGCACAAGGACCAGAATACCTCCCAAAACCAAATCTCACTCTACAGACCTACAAGAGACATAAAATCAGAAACATCAAACTATTAGAAACCAGAGTAGTTTTAAGAGAAAGACATAGAGGAACCGTCTTTTCCATTTGGTTGGCCACACACTTGAATACACTACCAAAGTAAATCTGCACCCTAGAGGACCACCTGAAATTGAGGAAAAGTCTAGAAACCTGGCTCTTCTATTCATAGCAGACATATACCTTTACATGCACCCATCAAACAGTTCGAAAATTACACCCCTCAATAGAGCATCTTTCCCACTCATACAAAACCTAAAAAGATATGCAATAACAGATCCTGACTATTCACCTAGGACACGACACACCAGACACAGACACATGTAATGACTAGAAGACATCACATCAAGACACCACCAACACCAACATCTTCTGCCAGAACATCTAAACCCAAACACAGAACATTTTCGTGCATCACCAACTAAAGCCAACCACCTCTCACCATAATGCAACTGACAGAAAGACCAATAATTTGAAAGCACTACAGAAACCCCTAAAACACACCTTTAGACGAATCCTAGTTTTCTCTCCACCTTACTCACCACACACAAATTCAAACCAGACACTCACACGCAGCTTTAAAACAAGGACAATCTCCAGAGACTTTGAACAGCACAAACTAACACCTTTAACTTAACTGACATACTCAGCTGCTGGCCAACACACATCCATACTGTATGCACAAGACACCCCTCTGAGCACAACGCTTCCAATGCCTCATCCACATATCTCACCTAGAAAGCATGAAAACATGCAGATCTTAGGGTACTTCAAATCGGCAACTGCAAAACAAAGCACAACAAATGTGCCTTTTCTCTCCTTCCAACTAATCAAACTACCAACACTCTTCGAGATCAGCTAGATTGCATGGAAACAATACAAATAGCAGTAGTGTGCAGTTCAAATCCTAATAACATAACATGACAACCAGATTGTGGGACCTCACAGATTGCTGTGCTGGGTGCTGAGCTGACAGGAGGTAGCCAGATGATTTCCATTCTTTGCGTCAGGAAGTACTTTATCCATAGTAGTGCAGTGTTTCTGATCACTATTTCCTGGATTCTTTTAATGAGGTTTGTGTGGTTGATTATGTTGAAGGTCGCTGAAATGTCCACTAGCAACAATGCTGAATTGATGCTGGAGTACATTTTTAGGTCATCCCAAATGGAGAGCAATGCTGAATCCATTCCTTTCAATGGTCTGAAGCTAACACGTGCCTGGTCCATGTGACAGAATTTGGCCATAATCGTGGGTTTCTACAAGTTTTGCCGGGTATTTTCCTTATACTAATTGTGGTCTTTGGTCGGCTTTGTTCCTATCCCTTGTGCGAGTCCTTAAATCCATACATTTTCTTAGTTATCTGCACGTTGGGCGCTCTTATTGTGACCGTAACAATAAATGAAAATAATACTTGTGTTTGTACAGTGCCTGTAAACTGTGTGCTAACTTTAGAAACTTTCTTCCAAAAAGGATCACGTGTCTTTAGTTTTTGTATTTCAAACATTTATTCCAATTGCCATCAATTATATATTTTATTAATTTCATACAATTCGGTTACTTAATCATCTCTCTACACGTGTTTTCCCATAGTGTTGCCTATGGTTCATCAGGAGAGATACCTTAGTGCTGATCTTCTAACATAGACTAAAATGTTCTATCTTATGTACTTTTTTATGATGTATTCTTATCTTTAATTTGACTATTCCTTTAACTATTTGTCAATAGCGAAATAGAAGGATCCGATTGTCCTTTGCACAGAGCCAGGATCTGCGCTGTGAGGAAACACATGTAGAGAGATGATTAAGGGGGCGTGGCCTGAGCACATGGAGTAGAGGAGCGCTTGGCGAGAGCTCACGTCAAGATCCTAGCTTCGATCCTTCCACTCCACTCAGTACGAACGGATTTGGTACGCAACTGGTTTTCTCTGCTGGAGGAAGCAATTCTGATCCCCTGCGAGATGCTGTTGACTGAAATCGGAGAGCACGGACATAATTATATCCTCTTATGAAGCTGTCCCCTGGTCTCCAAGATGGCGGCTGGTGCAATGGTGGGCCAGCTCTGACAACTACAAGCCGGGACCCGGGAGGAGCTGATGGGATGAGGCGGTGCCGAGGCTGAGCACTGTGAGAAGGACCCGGTAGGTGGCGGTTAAACGTGCAGTACAAGAATTACGATCAGGCTAATACGGCTGCAGGACCCGACGAGTGCAGCAGCACTGTGTACTGCATACCCCGGGGATCCAGCACTTGATAACAGCTGGTGGCGACCCACAAATGTTGTGAAGGAGGCGGCACCTGGGACCTGGGGACTCCACTTCATCACAGGCAAAAGCGGACGCAGTCCATCCTTGCGACTACTGAACCAGCACCGTGTGCTGCTGTGCAACATTTGGGGACGGCCAGGAGTGCCTTGGGCAGCTCGCAGAGACTTGCAGCAGTCCCTGGCACCGAAGGATTGTGAGTTGAGGCAATCCAGAGAAGAGAGCAGCGTGCCGAGAGGAGCTACAGACTGGACCCGCTGCACTCAAAGGAGAGCGAGGCTCTTGGCATCACAGGCCTTTGCCCAACGCTACGCACCCACACCATCGTGGAGACACCCAGGTGGGCGACGGCCACACTAGCAAAATAAAAACCACGAGGGAAATCTGTGATTTTTTTGCCACCACGACTACGAGGCCCAGTGGGAACAGCGGCACGGGTGCTACGTACCCCGAGGAGTCTGCATTCGAAGACCGCTGGGGATGACCTGTGAAGGCTGCGAGGGAGGTGGCACCTGTAAATGCAGAGTTCTGCTTTTCCGTGGGCTGCAGCGGGCGTTGCCCAACAGACGTTACCCAGGTTGGTGGGTGCTGAATCAGCAGCCCACGCTGCTTCCGAACAGCTGCGGAAGACCGGGAGCGTCTGTGCGATGCGAAAGGAGTCACATCAGTCCCTGGCACTGAGGGCTAGCAAGAGATGGTGATCCAGGGGAGCGGAGCTTAGGCCAGACGACACCACAGGATGGACCTATATGCACCTATAGGTGAGCGAGGCACTCAGTGCCACTGGCCCTTGCCCCATACTATGCTCCTGCAATATGGCAGCTGGCAACGGTGGGTCGCTGTACCTGGGGACACAAATACTAAACCTGCATACCAATTAGCTTGACCCCAAAGTGTGGAGGGGCATACCATACTGGGCACACAAACTCAGGGCATCTCTTTCCCACACAGGGGAAGCCAGATAAACCCAGCAGTAACCAGGTATTAGCACAACGATCTTGGCATGTAAGGTGATCTGGCTTGTTGTGTGTAACCTGTAGATTACGCCCGAGGCGTGGACATAATTAGTTACTAAGAAGGTACATAGACCCAGGAGGCCGCACATAAGGTTCACTGAGGAGACACTGAGCTACCTGATGGCCTGGGTCCCGAGAATGCACGGAATGAGGCCTCATAACAGTTATAGCCGCTTTGCTCCGCAGTAACTGCTGCACCGTGATCTTCACGTCCTGGCTTGGTACCTCTGCATACTTAACAGAATCATTCCAACGGATTGAGGCTCTCACTGACACCCTGGAATGGGCGGCGGCCATCAACGAACAACAATCCGCCTTGGCGGCATCAGGGGAGGGCATGTCCTCAACTAGAAGGAAAAAGAAGGCCACAATCATGGATTCATTTGCTGCTGCAAAGTCGCGCTGCCCAGAGAGCAGCGACAATGTGAACCAAGATGCCCAAAAGACACTGGAAGATTCTAACAACAATGGCCAAGTCCTGGAAGCCATTGCAGCCCTACGAGCCTTTATTGACACAAAAATTGGGTAAGTGAAAAAAGACATGCAACTCATGCGACAGGATATCCGCAACCTAACAGAGAGAGTCGCCAGGACTGATGTTGCCCTAAAAGAAACTTTAGAGACTACGCAAAGACCTGAGAACCTGGGTACTGGAGCTGGAATAGAAAACAGCAGGGCTGGAGGCGGGAGCTGAAGACACAGGAGGCCGCGATAGGCATAATAACGTGAGACTGATTGGCATGCCTGAGGGAATGGAAGGCCCTGATCCCACTGAATTCGTGGAGGCTTTACTGCTACAAGGATCCGGGGCTGGCAAACTTTCCCAGGGTTGTGTGGTTGAAAGGGACCACAGATCTATGCAAAAAAGACCACCACTGGGATCATTTCCCCGCCCAATGATAGCAAAGATCCTAAATTTCAGGGACCGTGAAGTCATACTCAAATTTTCACGAGAAGGGGGAGTAATCAGCCGGGACAACTCTAAAATAACGATATATCCTGACAACACTGTGACTGTCTAGCGAGCAAGAAAATCTTTTGTACCTTTTAAATCCAGGCTTTGAAAATTGAATTTTAAGTACATGCTGATGTTCCAATCTCAACTCAAGGTGATCTATAAGGGGAGGGCAGTCTTTTTGGAAACCCGAGCTGCGGCAAACATGTGGCTAGAACACAATAACCTAGCCACTGCTGATGACAAAGTCCATTGACCCGCTCCTGAACCCGAGAGCAAACGGGCACAACCATGAACGAAGACCCCCCTTTTGAACTTCGTGGACCCCACTTCGCCTAGAATCTGAAGCAAAGTTCGAACTGAGTGAATAAGCAAGATTGACGGGGAAGCTGCTAGACAGTCTCCCCTGAGCTCACAGGTCCGACGTGTGAAGAGTTTGGCACTAGCCTGTTGCTGGCGTGATATATTCCCACATATTGGCCCGGGTGGGTAGCAATCTTGCGGGGGCACCCGAGCATCGCTGGTTTGGTTATGTTAACTGTAATAAATGTTAATCACGCTTCATATTTAAGAAAAGATGGGTTGAGGTGGTTGAGTATGGAACTACTGGGGATATTACTGCCAACATTGAGCTTCCTATTGCAGGGGCTGGGGACGCACTCAGAGTGGGAGCGAGAGTCACGCAATGGGGATTGGGAGATGGGGGAACTACGTGACCATGGCTGACAGTGTTACAATTCTTGCCTGGAATGTAAGAGGGTTGGGATAGTACTTGAGGAGGAATAGGATTAAATCCTTTCTGACTCGCAAAACGGTGTCTATTGCTTTATTGCAGGAGACGCATCTTATTAAGGACACCATGGGCAAGGTGATAGAATATTGGGGAGGGCAAGGATATGAAGCTACATATTCCAAATATGCGAGAGGTGTATTTACATGGGTTAGCCCTGCACTAACTTTAAAATTAACAGAAGTGTAAGCCGATACGGAAGGTAGATACCTGCTGTTAAGGGGTCACATTGAACATGTTGATATTTGCATAGTAAACTCCTACTTCCCCAACCACCGAATACCTGCGCACCTCACTAAGTTAAATGCTAGAATTGTCCCACATCGGAATGTGTTTTTTTTGGCGGGGGGGAGACTTCAACTGTGTAAGGGATTGGGAAGTGGATAGGACTGCAGCGTCAAAAAGCCAAATGAAGGCAGGGACCGAGGCACTGAAGTCGACATTAGAGCACTTAGACCTGGCCGATGCATGGAGAGTAAAAAACCTGCTACTCGTTGATACTCTTACTACTCGCCACCACATGGACGGTACACTAGAATCGACTATATATTCATAAGCAGGTGCCACTTGTCGCAGATAGACACGCCCAATATCTGGGGAGAGCGATCTCTGGACACTCCCCACTGCTTTCAGAGTGGAAGATGAGAGGCCCACGGCCCCCTATTCCTCAATCGCGCATGCCCACGGATGCACTCACGGACAGGGCTTTCAGGGAAGGCCTGAGATCCAAGATAGAGGAATACCTAGAGCTAAATGAATGTAGGCAATATTGCAAGAAGTGTACACTGAGACCTATGATAAAGGGGTACTGGCTGAGAGCATGGGGAAACTTTAGTGATCCCAATTCCTAAGCCAGGTAAAGCAACTGATGAGTGTGACTCGTACCGCCCATTAGCCATGCTAAACTACGATATGAAGATACTGACAACCATATTGGCTAAACGATTGTCAAGGGTAATTGGAGGCAAAGTACATGGGGACCAAAATGGTTTTGTACCAGGATGGAGCACAGCTGCGAATCTACGCAGGCTACAACATATCATGGCACAGACGTCCGATTCCCTGGAGCATTACGCAATAGTCTTGTTGGATGCAATTAAAGCATTTGACTCAATATATTGGGAATGGCTTTTTGCGGTACTCAAAGAATTTGGGTTTGTGGAGCACTTCATCAGGTGGATCAAAATACTCTACACTGAACCAGTGGCAAGAGTTAAATCAGGAAGAGTGTTGTCAGAGCGCTGGAACATCCAGAGAGGGACCAGACAATGGTGCCCCTCTCTCACCCATGTTGTATGTGCTGGGGTTAGAGCCATTTGCAATCTATTTCCGGAAGCAATGCCTAGAAGCAGGCATCTGGGTTGGGGGAACTAATCATGTGATCTCATTATCCGCAGATGTTGTATAGGTCTGCAGCGTCAAAAAGCCAAACGAAGGCGGGGACCGAAGCACTGAAGTCGACATTAGAGCACTTAGACCTGGCCGATGCATGGAGAGTAAAAAACCTGCGACTCGTTGATACTCTTACTACTCGCCGCCATATGGACGGTACACTAGAATCGACTATATATTCATAAGCAGGTGCCACTTGCCGCAGATAGACACGCCCAATATCTGGGGAGAACGATCTCTGGCCACTCCCCACTCCTTTTAGATTGGAAGATGAGAGGCCCACGGCCTCCTATTCCTCAATCGCGCATGCCCATGGATGCACTCACGGACAGGGCTTTCAGGGAAGGCCTGAGATCCAAGATAGAGGAATATCTAGAGCTAAATGAATGTAGGCAATATTGCAAGAAGTGTACACTGAGACCTATGATAAAGGGGTGCTGGCTGAGAGCATGGGGAAACTTTAGTGATCCCAATTCCTAAGCCAGGTAAAACAACTGATGAGTGTGACTCGTACCGCCCGTTAGCCATGCTAAACTACGATATCAAGATACTGACAACCATATTGGCTAAACGATTGTCAAGGGTAATTGGAAACATAGTACATGGGGACCAAAATGGTTTTGTACAAGGATGGAGCACAGCTGAGAATCTACGCAGGCTACAACATATCATGGCACAGATGTCCGATTCCCTGGAGCATTACGCAATAGTCTTGTTGGATGCAATTAAAGCATTCGACTCAATATATTGGGAATGGCTTTATGCGGTACTCAAAGAATTTGGGTTTGAGGAGCACTTCATCAGGTGGATCAAAATACTCTACACTGAACCAGTGGCAAGAGTTAAATCAGGAAGAGTGTTGCCAGAGCGCTGGAACATCCAGAGAGGGACCAGACAAGGGTGCCACTCTCTCACCCATGTTGTATGTGCTGGGGTTAGAGCCGATTGCGATCTATTTCCGGAAGCAATGCCTAGAAGCAGGCATATGGGTTGGGGGAAAAATCATGTGATCTCATTATACGCGGATGATGTATTATTGTACTTGAAGGATCCTCACCTTAATGTCCCAAAAGCGCTAGAAATACTAGACAATTATTCAAAGGTATCAGGCATCCGCTTCAGCAGAGAGAAATCATGCATCTTTCCTCTGGCAGGCCTGAAATGTGTAAGCACAGATGAACTGCCAAGAGTAGGAATAAAGTGGCAACCTGTAGAGTTTAAATATCTAGGGGTGAACATCAGGCATACACCAGAGCTAATGCATGAGGGAAACACTGCACCTGTAATTCATGGATTGAGGAGGTCGATGAGGTTCTGGTCCAAACTCCCACTGTCTATGATGGCAGGGCGTCAGTGACGAAAATGATTATCTTGCCAAGGTTCCTATATTATTTTCACAATGCACACTGCTATGTTAAGGCTTCCTTTTTTAGACTACTTGAGGGTATGCTGAGAGAATGTTTGTGGGGTGCAGCGCGACACAAGATGTCGCTGAACATACTAACCCTTCCACATAGAGATAGTGGGATACAGCTAACCGATATGGAAAAATACTACTTGGCGGTACAGCTCAGTTTTGTGGCCAAATGGCTTGCAGATGAGCCCACGCCACAATCAGCCCTGCTGCAACAAATGGTGGCCCGTTGCACTTGAAAGAGATATTGTGGGCCCCATCGCGATGCATGAGCCCAATCCCCATGGTAGTGTCACTGGGTAGACAGGTGTGGAACAGAACTAAGGCATTCATGAAAATGGAGCGGGCCTATTCGCCAGAGATCTGACAGCAGATGCCTGCAAAAACATAACTGACCTCGGAGTGATCAGACACTAGGAGAGATGGGGCCTCTACAATTGGGGGGACATGTATGATGAAGGAGAGTTCAGAGGGTTTGAAGCACTGCAAGAAAAGGAGGGGCTGGCTCAGTGACAATTCCTATGGTACCAGCGAGTAAAGCAGATAGCCAAAAGTAAATGGGACAACTGGCCAGAGGAACCTGAGGCCGCCCCCATGCTGACCATGATGTACTGCCTGGGTGACGGTTGGAGACCAATATCTAGAATTTCTAGCCACCTGGCTGATAGACCCAACCCCATGGGGGCAACACTAAAAAAATGTAGATTAGATATAAGAAATCACATTTCCCGGGAAGCAGTGAGCTTCTTACAATGGGCTTAGTTTGAGGGACATTCTGAACAGGTTGCGGAGGGGAGTCATGTAACAGTCACTGGGGACAACACATAAGTGGACATACATAGATGAAGGACAACAAACATTGGACATTTTTAAGTGCAGGTAGGCACTACGGCCACCTGTGCTTGGGATGTGACCATGATGGACGAAGTGCTAGAGTGGAGGCAGAGAAAGTGAGAGACAAAGGCAGACTCCAGGTGAAGGAAACATGTTAGCTAGAAGGCAGCTGAGAGGTAGGTTATGAGTGTAACTCAGAGTCAAGGAAGTAGATTTTAGTTTGGTTTTGAGAAAATCCATGTACACTGTTTTTCGGATGTCCGGGGAAAGAGAATTCCATGCAAGTGTAGCAAAAGAGAAAAAGAGCAGAAGCGAGAGGAAGCAGAGGGAGGGTGAGAAGCCCCAAGTGTAGTCGAGCAGAGCAGAGATTATGGGATGGCTTGTAGAGTTGGATAGAGGAGAATAGATATAGTGGTTCCTTATTGTGGATAGATCGGTGAACAAGGAGAAGGCATTTAAGTCTGGCCCTGTTTTGCATCATCAGCCATCCAGCCTGGTGATGATACAAAGAAGTAGGTGTGAAGTGAGGGAGTTCCAAGAGAGTCCTCAAAATTAAGTTAATTAACTCACCAAGAGGCCAGAAAGCATAGTTGCAGAGACCAAAGAGGATGCTGGCACAGTAGTCCAGTTTAGAGAACACATGAGTGGTTAGGAGATGCTTGTCGTGTTGAAAGAAAGGTGGTGCCATATTTTCCAAATATTTTGGAGGTTGAGGCAAGCTGCTGTTCCAATTTTGGAGATGAAAGTAGAGAAAGTGTAAGAAGTGTCATATATGAAGCTGAGGTTTCTAGCAAAAGAAGAGTAGGGAAGAGTGTCAGGTGAGAATTTGATAGGCAGAGGAAGAGATGAAAGAGAGAATTTGACAGGGAAGAAGAGCACCTCTCTTCTGGTAGAGTTTAACGTCAGAGTGCAAAGCCATCCACTATTTAATGGCAGAGAGACAGTTGGAAACTTTGATAGAGAGTTCAGAAGAGTTCATGAAAAGAGAAGAAGAGTTGTGTGTTACCCACAAAGAGTTGATCGAAGGACCTAAAGGAAGAGTTTGGTGACCCAAAAGCAGAGGTATAGAGTGTAATGATGAGTGGACCCAAGACAGAACCTTGTGGAACACCAACAGTTGGAGGAGTGAGTTGCAAGGTGTTTTTGCTCCTGCAGGTAGAGAATTGGCAAGAATCCAGATAGAATTCAATACAGTTAAAGGCTCGATCATGAATCCCAAGAAGAAAGAGAATATTAAGGATATCATAGTAATTGACAGTGCCAAAGGTAGCAAACAGGTAAAGGGGAATTAGGAAAGACGATAGAAAACAAAGGGGGGGTCTGGGAATCTCTCTACCAGCACGAACACAGCCCAATGACCTGTTCTTGGGTGAATAGCCCCTGGGAGAGACTCTACAAAGTCTTTAGCTCACTGTCCCTTTCACAGAGAAGAAATTTCCCCGCATATCAGCCTTTGTCCTGCCCAGGGGCAGTCCAGCGCCGAAATGCTAGGCAATTCTCCTCTGAACAAGAGTACCATCAGTAACACCATACACGTGTTTCAGCCTTGTTGGGCATCATCAGTGAGGTGAAACTGTTGCTTCTCTAAGAACAGTGAGCAAGGGGTCCACGTCTGGATCGCCCTGTTAACTTAGGGTGAAACCCAAAGTTAATTTATTCAAAACAAAGGGGGGGTCTGGGAATCTCTCTACCAGCACGAACACAGCCCAATGACCTGTTCTTGGGTAAATAACCTCAGGGAGAGACTCTACCAAGTCTTTAACTCACTGTCCCTTTCACAGAGAAGAAATGTCCCCGCATATGAGCCTTTGTCCTGCCCAGGGGCAGTCCAGCGCCGAAATGCTAGGCAATTCTCCTCTGAACAAGAGTACCATCAGTAACCCCATACACGTGTTTCAGCCTTGTTGGGCATCATCAGTGAGGTGAAACTGTTGCCTCTCTAAGAACAGTGAGCAAGGGGTCCACGTCTGGATCGCCCTGTTAACTTAGGGTGAAACCCAAAGTTAATTTATTCAAAACAAAGGGGGGTATGGGAATCTCTCTACCAGCACAAACACAGCCCAATGACCTGTTCTTGGGTGAATAACCCCTGGGAGAGACTCTACCAAGTCTTTAGCTCACTGTCCCTTTCACAGAGAAGAAATTTACCCGCATATCAGCCTTTGTCCTGCCCAGGGGCAGTCCAGCGCCGAAATGCTAGGCAATTCTCCTCTGAACAAGAGTACCATCAGTAACCCCATACACGTGTTTCAGCCTTGTTCGGTATCATCAGTGAGGTGAAACTGTTGCCTCTCTAAGAACAGTGAGCAAGGGGTCCACGTCTGGATCGCCCTGTTAACTTAGGGTGAAACCCAAAGTTAATTTATTCAAAACAAAGGGGGGGTCTAGGAATCTATCTACCAGCACGAACACAGCCCAATGACCTGTTCTTGGGTGAATAACCCCTGGGAGAGACTCTACCAAGTCTTTAGCTCACTGTCCCTTTCACAGAGAAGAAATTTCCCCGCATATCAGCCTTTGTCCTGCCCAGGGGCAGTCCAGCGCCGAAATGCTAGGCAATTCTCCTCTGAACAAGAGTACCATCAGTAACCCCATGCACGTGTTTCAGCCTTGTTGGGCATCATCAGTGAGGAGAAACTGTTGCCTCTCTAAGAACAGTGAGCAAGGGGTCCACGTCTGGATCGCCCTGTTAACTTAGGGTGAAACCCAAAGTTAATTTATTCAAAACAAAGGGGGTCTGGGAATCTCTCTACCAGCACGAACACAGCCCAATGACTTGTTCTTGGGTGAATAACCCCTGGGAGAGACTCTACAAAGTCTTTAGCTCACTGTCCCTTTCACAGAGAAGAAATTTCCCCGCATATCAGCCTTTGTCCTGCCCAGGGGCAGTCCAGCGCCGAAATGCTAGGCAATTCTCCTCTGAACAAGAGTACCATCAGTAACCCCATACACGTGTTTCAGCCTTGTTGGGCATCATCAGTGAGGTGAAACTGTTGCCTCTCTAAGAACAGTGAGCAAGGGGTCCACGTCTGGATCGCCCTGTTAACTTAGGGTGAAACCCAAAGTTAATTTATTCAAAACAAAGGGGGGTCTGGGAATCTCTCTACCAGCAACAACACAGCCCAATGACCTGTTCTTGGGTGAATAACCCCTGGGAGAGACTCTACCAAGTCTTTAGCTCACTGTCCCTTTCACAGAGAAGAAATGTCCCCGCATATCAGCCTTTGTCCTGCCCAGGGGCAGTCCAGCGCCAAAATGCTAGGCAATTCTCCTCTGAACAAGAGTACCATCAGTAACCCCATACACGTGTTTCAGCCTTGTTGGGCATCATCAGTGAGGTGAAACTGTTGCCTCTCTAAGAACAGTGAGCAAGGGGTCCACGTCTGAATCGCCCTGTTAACTTAGGGTGAAACCCAAAGTTAATTTATTCAAAACAAAAGGGGGTCTGGGAATCTCTCTACCAGCACGAACACAGCTCAATGACCTGTTCCTGGGTGAATAACCCCTGGGAGAAACTCTACCAAGTCTTTAGCTCACTGTCCCTTTCACCGAGAAGACATTTCCCCACATATCAGCCTTTGTCCTGCCCAGGGGCAGTCCAGCGCCGAAATGCTAGGCAATTCTCCTCTGAACAAGAGTACCATCAGTAACCCCATACACGTGTTTCAGCCTTGTTGGGCATCATCAGTGAGGTGAAACTGTTGCCTCTCTAAGAACAGTGAGCAAGGGGTCCACGTCTGGATCGCCCTGTTAACTTAGGGTGAAACCCAAAGTTAATTTATTCAAAACAAAGGGGGGTCTGGGAATCTCTCTACCAGCACGAACACAGCCCAATGACCTGTTCTTGGGTGAATAATCCCTGGGAGAGACTCTACCAAGTCTTTAGCTCACTGTCCCTTTCACAGAGAAGAAATTTCCCTGCATATCAGCCTTTGTCCTGCCCAGGGGCAGTCCAGCGCCGAAATGCTAGGCAATTCTCCTCTGAACAAGAGTACCATCAGTAACCCCATACACGTGTTTCAGCCTTGTTGGGCATCATCAGTGAGATGAAACTGTTGCCTCTCTAAGAACAGTGAGCAAGGGGTCCACGTCTGGATCGCCCTGTTAACTTATGGTGAAACCCAAAGTTAATTTATTCAAAACAAAGGGGGGTCTGGGAATCTCTCTACCAGCACGAACACAGCCCAATGACTTGTTCTTGGGTGAATAACCCCTGGGAGAGACTCTACCAAGTCTTTAGCTCACTGTCCCTTTCACAGAGAAGAAATTTCTCTGCATATCAGCCTTTGTCCTGCCCAGGGGCAGTCCAGCGCCGAAATGCTAGGCAATTCTCCTCTGAACAAGAGTACCATCAGTAACCCCATACACGTGTTTCAGCCTTGTTGGGCATCATCAGTGAGGTGAAACTGTTGCCTCTCTAAGAACAGTGAGCAAGGGGTCCACGTCTGGATCGCCCTGTTAACTTAGGGTGAAACCCAAAGTTAATTTATTCAAAACAAAGGGGGGTCTGGGAATCTCTCTACCAGCACGAACACAGCCCAATGACTTGTTCTTGGGTGAATAACCCCTGGGAGAGACTCTACCAAGTCTTTAGCTCACTGTCCCTTTCACAGAGAAGAAATGTCCCTGCATATCAGCCTTTGTCCTGCCCAGGGGCAGTCCAGCGCCGAAATGCTATGCACCCTAAGTTAACAGGGCGATCCAGACGTAGACCCCTTGCTCACTGTTCTTAGAGAGGCAACAGTTTCACCTCACTGATGATGCCCAACAAGGCTGAAACACGTGTATGGGGTTACTGATGGTACTCTTGTTCAGAGGAGAATTGCCTAGCATTTCGGCGCTGGACTGCCCCTGGGCAGGACAAAGGCTGATATGCAGGGAAATTTCTTCTCTGTGAAAGGGACAGTGAGCTAAAGACTTGGTAGAGTCTCTCCCAGGGGTTATTCACCCAAGAACAAGTCATTGGGCTGTGTTCGTGCTGGTAGAGAGATTCCCAGTCCCCCCTTTGGTTAGGAAAGAAGATAGGTTAGGGAGTTTAGCAGAGGCGATGAAGTTGAACACATATATGAGAGCAGTTTTTGTGTAGTGACAGGATTGTAAACCTGCTTGTAGTGGGTCTTGAAGTCTACAAAATTGGTAAGACGGTTGAACACAATCTTTTGAAGTACTTTAGAGTAGAGCCGAAGGAGAGAAGCAGGGTGAAAGTTAGCCAGTAGGTTCTGGTCAGCCCCTTGATTTTTTAGCAGAGGGATGAAGATGGCTGTTTTTAAAATAGAGGGAAGGGAAGCAGAGTTGAAGGACAAATTGAAGTGTTCAGTGAGGTTAAAGGCCACTACATGGGCAATAGTCTTGACTAGTTGATAATCAAGCAGGTCTGATGGGGCACACAAGAGGTTAACCTGCATCAGTAGAGATAGGACCTCTTCAGTATTAGTGTGACTTAAGTGGGAGATAGAAGCAGAGGATGATGGTAGAGTAGGCATGGTGTAAAATGTGGGAGGAGTGTGAGGAAGGACAGGAGAGAGTCTGTAATTCTGGAATGGTTTGCAGTGAAGTAATCAGCTAGGTCATTAGCTGTGAGAGTGGAGTTGACAATCATAGACTTAGGAGGAATGAGGAGTGAGTGTAGGGTGCTCTGTAGCAGACAAGGATGGTTGGAGTGAAAGTCAAAGAGGATTAGGTAGAATTGCCTTTTTGCTCTATCAAGAGAGGACATGAGAAAGTTCAGGGCAGAGAGGTAGAGTTGCAGGTCCTCATGCTAGTGGGTACATCTCCCTTTAAGCAGCAGCAGAAGCATGTGCATAGAGGGTGTATGAATGGGATCATCCATAGTTGAGGATGCAGAGACATAGAGGTGAAAGTAAGCAGTTGGAAGTGAGAGAAGAAAGTGTCATATAACAGGGATTGGAAGTTGTAGAAGGCAATGTATTTGGAAGAGGCATAAGGTGTGAAGGAGGAGAGTGAGAACTGCAGATCAGAGAGAAAGGGAGGAATGGCAGAAGGTTTACATTTCCTTTTAGTAATAGGTGAGCCAGGTGTTGAGGAGAGGTCAGAGGGCGGAAAGGAGATGGTGGTGGAAACAATTGAGTAGAGAGAACGTGTGACAGCAGTATTAGTGGCTGAGAGAATGGTGGATATGAATAAGAGATCCAAAGAGTTTCCCCCTGTTTTGTTAAGTAAATTATGGATATAGTGGGGAGTGTGGTAACTGAGAAAATACTGAAGTTCAGATTTATGAGAAATGGTTGGCGAGGGAAGGTTAAAGTCACCTAAGAGGATAAGGTGATGTTTAGTGGAAAGAGAATAAAGGTGTTGCCCGAGATCATCAAAGAATGGTGGACAAGGAGGCTGATAGTTGGAGATGATGTAATCTAAGTAATGTGAAGCACTAAATGAGATGGTGAATTCAATAGAAGTGGGAGAAGATGTTACATTGGAGAACTTTGAAGCATTTAGGTGGGAAGAGAGTGTAGGTTTCTGACATCCTCCACCTCAGGCAGTCAGTAGAGGAGAGTGAATGATGCATAGTTTGAATTTGTGTCAGGCCAGCAGAGTGCTAGTGTCAAATAGAATAATACAGGTTTCAGTGATAACAAGAAGGACTAGGAGAGGAGAACTGGACTGAAAGTAGTGACTGATAAAGGAAGTTGTGTTGCCTACAGACTTAGCATTCCAAAGTGCAATATTTAGTTTATGCAGTAAGGAAGAGTAGAGAAGATGAGTCTCAGAGGAAGAGAGGTGAGTTCGATAGGTATGGTTAGCTCGTTGACTTTGTTTGTTCAAAGGAGGTGGAAGAGTGATGGAGAATTGGGACTTTCAAATTTTGAGTTTTATAATAGGCACAGGAAAGGAGTAAGTTGTAGAGCGATTTGAGGAATCATAGGGGGAGGTGAGTAGAGGGAGCAGCAGGAGGAACAGCAGTGAATGCATTATAGGTGGGTAGCGCACTATGGAGAGACAGCACAATAATTAGGAGGCTTGGGTTACTCACTGGTGCAACAGGGAGGAAGGCAAAAGCAAAGACTCATAAGTGAAGAGGCAAAGTCGTTAGTCAATGTCTGGTATTGACCCTTCACAGTTCAGGCTTTCACTGGGATACCCCTAGGGAGTTTCAAAGGGATGACACATGCTCTCATAACCTGACCGCCTAGTCCATCCGTGGTTGGTCTCTCTGCTATTGTCCCTACTTTTGCTGGGATGATGCAATTTCTTCCTGAACAGTGTTTCCAGAGTAGCTTCTTGTGGCCTTCAGATGCAGGAAGGGCTTATCAAAGATGGCTACAGGAAGTGATGCCACTGATTCAAGATCACCACAGGAAGTGATGTCTCCAAACTAAGATGGATGCTGAAAGTGAAGCTAAAGACATTAAGTGAAGGCAAAAACCAGAAATCATGACAACTACTCTTGCCATTTTATTGCCGAGTCCATCAGTGGTAGGTCTCTCTGTTATTGTCCAAGCTGTTGCTGGAATGAGGTGATTTCTTCCAAATTAGTGTTCCCAGAGGAGCCTCTTGTGGCCTACAGCTGGAGATGGCTGTCTGTCACTTAGAGTCCTCCTCAGAGGATGGAGGGGCTGGAGCTAAACGATGTCACAGATTTGGTGAATCTCTCTGGGATAGCCTTCAATGATGTAAGTACTGTGATGGGGAAAAGTTACATGGATGTAATGTTCTGTTATGTCATGTTATGCTACGTTATGGTACTGGGATTTATGCTGTGCATCACTGCCACGTGTAAGGTGTCCAGGCACCCCGGCAGGTCAGAAACAGAGGAGGAGAGGTTTGCAACGAGAGAGAAGAGGGAAGATGCAAGATACATTTGTTGCTTTATTTAAACATGCAGACCAGGACAACCTGAGCTTTATACCGGTCTGTTTCTAGGTGTTGTTTTATTGAGGCACTAAGTCCTTTTTAGTAAGCGGGGAGGCCCATGTATCCCCGCTGCTAAGAAGCACTGGCTAGGGGTGTGCTACATAGGTTGGCTGCAGAGATGTACTGTTGTCTTGTCTGAGGTTGGTGGAAGGGATCTTTTGTGTTCCCTGTTTGGGCTGTGAGTTGGTCTCGGTATAATACATTTGAACATATAAGTTAAGGATTCTAAAACAGCAGGATATCTGAAGATCCAGTATGTGTTAAAAAGCCACGTGTTCAAGATATTGCTGTAAAAACGGTGAACCAGGATTGTGTGAGTTACAGCGTTTTGCAATGATGTTAGAGGACGCTGATTATATGTATCTCTATCACATGGCTTATTGGATTATGTCATTACTGGACATCAGCGTTCTTGGTTGGTTCCAAATGATCTTTCCATGAATTAATTCTGGTTGATGGACCAGAAAGGGTCTGAGTGCACGGTACTTAAAAATTGATGGTTTTTATGACTGACAGCCAGATCTGTAAGCTTATAGTTGGTGATATGTTATTACCTCCTTTCGGGCGTAAGAGGAAATTTTGCAGCCAAGTTCTAGATGTATGGAAGTTTCTTAGTAAGTTAAATTATGTCGAGCTATAGGCTGTTAGCAGTCTATTCTTGACAGTGTCAGTGATATTATGGCAAGTGCGTTTTGCAGGGAGGTGAGGAAGTTTATTATTTGCATGATCAAGATTGTGCTAAATTGTTAGAAGTGCAAACTCTGTTCCTCTCCTTGGTCTGAAACCTGCTTGTGCATGGTTGAAGATATTGCCATTCTCACAACCTGCTCCTGGACTTGACTAAAAAAGTAGCTTTCGAGGATTTAATCTGGGCATACTATATTGGAAATTGGTCTACAGTTTGTGAGATCATTTGTTTTTCTAGTGCAGTGGTTCAATATAGGACATACTGAAAACACCTGGCACTATTCCATTTTCCATTGACAAGCCCTTAGGTTAATGGTGCAAATAGCCTCCGATTTCCTTGCTATGGATGTTATGTTATGTTATTGGGATTTGTACCATGCATCAATGTAGTTTTCATTGTCTGCAGGCACACTGGTACATCTGAAATGGGGTGAGTTTATTAGTGGGAGGAGAGGGTGAGTCCAAACGTGCATTTTGCTGTTCTGTTGGTAGCTTCAGTTCGGGAACACATTCACTGTGTTTTGGGTTTTGCTCGTAGGTGGTATATGGTTGGTGGGTGTTCTGGTGGGTGAGTTTCTATGGGTTGTTTTGTATGCCTGAAGTGCAGTGTAGGAGTAGGAATATTAGTGCACTGAGAGTAGGTTATTGGAGAAGGTGTGTATTTTTCTTTATTTTTCAGAGTCTGTGCTGTGAATATTGTGTGTGAGTGTTGTATTTGGCATTTTCTGGTGAGTTTGTAAGAACATGGAGTGTTTTAGTAGAATTAGTGGTAGGTGGGGGAGATCCTTATTCTGGAGTTCCTCAGGTTGCTTGATAAAGAGTGAGATGACTCATCTGCTGACTATCAGTGTTATGTGTTCTCTCTCTCTCAGTTCCTTGAGGAATGAGTTCCAAAGTTGTGTTGTGATGCAGTATTGTTTGGGTTCAAGGTGTATGTCAGGGTATGTTCCTCTGTATATATGGGGATTATTTTCTTGCAGGAATTGTGGCCCTTGGCTGTGGATTGTTCTCTGCAAGCCAGTGTAGGGATCTCAAGCACAGTGTGATGTAGTCCCTTTTAGTGCATAAAGGAGCATTCTTGCTGCAGCATTTTGTATTCATTGTAGTTTTTTGGTAAGGTAATCCAGCATTCCAAGGTCAATGCTGTTGGAGCAGTTTAATATTTAAATGACTTGGGAGATGATGACCAGTGTTCTGTGTGTGAAGGTGAGAAAGGGTAGTATCCGTTTGTTTGTAGGAGCAAATGTGCTGCTAGGGAGACCAACGGGGGGCTATAACCGTGGGCCTTTTCGTTGTAACCCCAGATAGAAGCTCAGGGGCCACAACCAAAAGGCTAGCTAGCTCAGAGTCCTGACAGGCCCGACATTAGTATAGACCCAGATCTTTTTACGGACCGACCAGCACCCCCGTTTAGGGGGAAGAAGCATTTCACAAGGACTGTGATAACCTGTGGTTCTCGGATTAGTTTCATGTCCATTAATATTCCCAGGTTTTACACTACGTTGGAGGCTTCTGTGCTATTTCAGCAGGCCATGGTATTTACAGTTGCAGTGATGGGTTCTGTGTGTGATCATGATTTCTGTGTTGTCCAGGTTGACTTTAAGGCAGTTGCTGCTAAATCCATCCATTTATTTGTGTGAGGCAGTTGGTAAGGGTTTGGTATATCACTCCGATAGTGTTGACGTTTTAGATGACTTGTCTGTCATCTGCATAGTTTTAGCTTGTGAGTCCATGGGCCTCATTACACGGACGGCGGTAAGGGTTAACGGTCACCGTTAATGGCAACGGTGACCGTTAACCCTTACCTCCGTACTACGAGGTCCCTTAGCGGGTTGGTGCTCTAACGCCTGCTTTTTGCAGGCGTTAAAAACCAACCCGCTAAGGGACCTAGGAGCTAATTACGGCACCGCAAAATTGCGGTGCCGTAATTAGCGCCTTCCCCATTCCCATAGAGCCCTATGGGGCAGAAATGGGAATGGGGAAGGGCAATGGCGGAAGGGGGATTTACCGCCCCACCGACCTTGGGATGGGGCGGTAAATCCCCTTACCACCAAGGCGGTGCCGGTAATTTACCGGCATGGTCCAGGGTGCTAATAGCACCCTGGATCACCGCCTTCCGTGTAATGAGGCCCCATGTCTTTTGAAGAGTCGGGGTACTGTAAATGTTGGAGAGTAGTAGTGAGAGGGATGAGCCTTGTGGGACCTCACAGATTGGTGTACTGGGTGCTGACCTGACAGGAGGTAGCCAGGTGATTTCCATTCTTTGCATCAGGAAGTGCTTTATCCATAGTAGTGCAGTGTTTCTGATCACTATTTCCTGGATTATTTTAATGAGGGTTGTGTGGTTGATTATGTGGAAGGTCGCTGAAATGTCCACTAGCAACAATGCTGAATTGATGCTGGAGTACATTTTTAGGTCGTCCCAAATGGAGAGCAATGCTGAATCCATTCCTTTCAATGGTCTGAAGCTAACGTGTGCCTGGTCCATGTGACAGAATTTGGTCATAATCGTGGGTTTCTAAAAGTTTGCCGGGTATTTTCCTTAAACTAATTATGGTCTTTGGTCGGCTTTGTTCCTATCCCTTGTGCAGTCCTTAAATCCATCCATCTGGATCTCCCACAGCGAAATTGATGCACAAGGACCAGAATACCTCCCAAAACCAAATCTCACTCTACAGACCTACAAGAGACATAAAATCAGAAACATCAAACTATTAGAAACCAGAGTAGTTTTAAGAGAAAGACATAGAGGAACCGTCTTTTCCATTCGGTTGGCCACACACTTGAATACACTACCAAAGTAAATCTGCACCCTAGAGGACCACCTGAAATTGAGGAAAAGTCTAGAAACCTGGCTCTTCTATTCATAGCAGACATATACCTTTACATGCACCCATCAAACAGTTCGGAAATTACACCCCTCAATAGTGCATCTTTCCCACTCATACAAAACCTAAAAAGATATGCAATAACAGATCCTGACTATTCACCTAGGACACGACACACCAGACACAGACACCTGTAATGACTAGAAGACATCACATCAAGACACCACCAACACCAACATCTTCTGCCAGAACATCTAAACCCAAACACAGAACATTTTCGTGCATCACCAACTAAAGCCAACCACCTCTCACCATAATGCAACTGACAGAAAGACCAATAATTTGAAAGCACTACAGAAACCCCTAAAACACACCTTTAGATAAATACTAGTTTTCTCTCCACCTTACTCACCACACACAAATTCAAACCAGACACTCACACGCAGCTTTAAAACAAGGACAATCTCCAGAGACTTTGAACAGCACAAACTAACACCTTTAACTTAACTGACATACTCAGCTGCTGGCCAACACACATCCATACTGTATGCACAAGTCACCCCTCTGAGCACAACGCTTCCAATGCCTCATCCACATATCTCACCTAGAAAGCATGAAAACATGCAGATCTTAGGGTACTTCAAATCGGCAACTGCAAAACAAAGCACAACAAATGTGCCTTTTCTCTCCTTCCAACTAACCAAACTACCAACACTCTTCAAGATCAGCTAGATTGCATGGAAACAATACAAATAGCAGTAGTGTGCAGTTCAAATCCTAATAACATAACATGACACCCAGATTGTGGGACCTCACAGATTGGTGTGCTGGGTGCTGAGCTGACAGGAGGTAGCCAGGTGATTTCCATTCTTTGCGTCAGGAAGTACTTTATCCATAGTAGTGCAGTGTTTCTGATCACTATTTCCTGGATTCTTTGAATGAGGGTTGTGTGGTTGATTATGTTGAAGGTCGCTGAAATGTCCACTAGCAACAATGCTGAATTGATGCTGGAGTACATTTTTAGGTCGTCCCAAATGGAGAGCAATGCTGAATCCATTCCTTTCAATGGTCTGAAGCTAACATGTGCCTGGTCCATGTGACAGAATTTGGCCATAATCGTGGGTTTCTACAAGTTTTGCCGGGTATTTTCCTTATACTAATTCTGATCTTTGGTCGGCTTTGTTCCTATCCCTTGTGCGAGTCCTTAAATCCATATATTTTCTTAGTTATCTGCACGTTGGGCGCTCTTATTGTGACCGTAACAATAAATGAAAATAATACTTGTGTTTGTACAGTGCCTGTAAACTGTGTGCTAACTTTAGAAACTTTCTTCAAAAAAAGATCACGTGTCTTTAGTTTTTGTATTTCAAACATTTATTCCAATTGCCATCAATTATATATTTTATTAATTTCATACAATTCGCTTACTTAATCATCTCTCTACACGTGTTTCCCCATAGTGTTGCCTATGGTTCATCAGGAGAGATACATTAGTTCTGATCTTCTAACATAGACTAAAATGTTCTATCTTATGTATTTTTTATATGATGTATTCTTATCTTTAATTTGACTATTCCTTTAACTATTTGTCAATAGTGAAATAGAAGGATCCGATTGTCCTTTGCACAGAGCCAGGATCTGCGCTGTGAGGAAACACATGTAGAGAGATGATTAAGGGGGCATGGCCTGAGCCCATGGAGTAGAGGAGCGCTTGGCGAGAGCTCACGTCAAGATCCTAGCTTCGATCCTTCCACTCCACTCAGTACGAACGGATTTGGTACGCAACTGGTTTTCTCTGCTGGAGGAAGCAATTCTGATCCCCTGCGAGGTGCTGCTGACCGAAATCAGAGAGCACGGACATAATTATATCCTCTTATGAAGATGTCCCCTAGTCTCCAAGATGGCCGCTGGTGCAATGGTGGGCCGGTTCTGACAACTACAAGCCGGGACCCGGGAGGAGCTGATGGGATGAGGCGGTGCCGAGGCTGAGCACTGTGAGAAGGCCCCGGTAGGTGGCGGTTAAACGTGCAGTGCAAGAATTACGAGGAAGACCTAAGATCGGGCTAATACGGCTGCAGGACCCGACGAGTGCAGCTGCACTGTGTACTGCATACCCCGGGGATCCAGCACTTGATAACAGCTGGTGGCGACCCACAAATGTTGTAAAGAAGGCGGCACCTGGGACCTGGGGACTCCACTTCATCACAGGCAAAAGCGGACGCAGTCCAGCCTTGCGACTACTGAACCAGCACTGCGTGCTGCTGTGCAACATTTGGGGACAGCCAGGAGTGCCTTGGGCAGCTCGCAGAGACTTGCAGCAGTCCCTGGCACCGAAGGATTGTGAGTTGAGGCAATCCAGAGAAGAGAGCAGCGTGCCGAGAGGAGCTACAGACTGGACCCGCTGCACTCAAAGGAGAGCGAGGCTCTTGGCACCACAGGCCTTTGCCCAAAGCTACGCACCCACACCATCGTGGAGACACCCAGGTGGGCGACGGCCACACTAGCAAAATAAAAACCACGAGGGAAATCTGTGATGTTTTTGCCACCACGACTACGAGACCCAGTGGGAACAGTGGCACTGGTGCTACGTACCCCGAGGAGTCTGCATTCGAAGACCACTGGGGGTGACCTGTGAAGGCTGCGAGGGAGGTGGCACCTGTAAATGCAGAGTTCCGCTTTTCCATGGGCTGCAGCGGGCGTTGCCCAACAGACGTTACCCAGGTTGGTGGGTGCTGAATCAGCAGCCCGCGCTGCTTCCGAACAGCTGCGGAAGACCGGGAGCGTCTGTGCGATGCGAAAGGAGTCCCATCAGTCCCTGGCACTGAGGGCTAGCGAGAGATGGTGATCCAGGAGAACGGAACTTAGGCCAGACGACACCACAGGATGGACCTACATGCACCTAGAGGTGAGCGAGGCACTCGGTGCCACTGGCCCTTGCCCCATACTACGCTCCTGCAACACGGCAGCTGGCAACGGTGAGTCGCTGTACCTGGGGACACAAATACTAAACCTGCATACCAATTAGCTTGACCCCAAAGTGGGGAGGGGCATACCATACTGGGCACACAAACTCAGGGCATCTCTTTCCCATGCAGGGGAAGCCAGATAAGCCCAGCAGTAACCAGGTATTAGCACAACGATCTTGACATGTTAGGTGATCAGGCTTGTTGTGTGTAACCTGTAGATTACGCCCGAGGCGTGGACAGAATTAGTTGCTAAGAAGGTACATAGACCCAGGAGGCCACACATAAGGGTCACTGAGGAGAAACTGGGCTACCTGATGGCCTGGGTCCCGAGAATGCACGGAATGAGGCCTCATAACAGTTATAGCCGCTTTGCTCCGCAGTAACTGCTGCACCACGATCTTCACGTCCTGGCTTGGTACCTCCGCATACTTAACAGAATCATTCCAACGGATTGAGGCTCTCACTGACACAGAAGTGAATACCCTGGAATGGGTGGCGGCCATCAACGAACAACAATCCTCCCTGGCGGCATCAGGGGAGGGCATGTCCTCAACTAGAGGGAAAAAGAAGGCCACAATCATGGATTCATTTGCTGCTGCAAAGTCATGCTGCCCAGAGAGCAGCGACAATGTGAACCAAGATGCCCAAAAGACACTGGAAGATTCTAACAACAATGGCCAAGTCCTGGAAGCCATTGCAGCCCTACGAGCCTTTATTGACACAACAATTGGGTAAGTGAAAAAAGACATGCAACTCATGCGACAGGATATCCGCAACCTAACAGAGAGAGTCGCCAGGACTGAAGTTGCCCTAAAAGAAACTTTAGAGACTACGCAAGACCTGAGAACCTGGGTACTGGACCTGGAAAAGAAAACAGCAGGGCTGGAGGCGTGAGCTGAAGACACAGGAGGCCGTGATAGGCATGATAACGTGAGACTGATTGGCATGCCTGATGGAATGGAAGGCCCTGATCTCACTGAATTTGTGGAGGCTTTACTGCTACAAGAATCCGGGGCTGGCAAACTTTCCCAGGGTTGTGTGGTTGAAAGGGACTACAGATCTCTGCAAAAAAGACCACAACTGGGATCATTTCCCCGCCCAATGATAGCGAAGATCCTAAATTTCAGGGACCGGAAAGTCATACTCAAATTTTCACGAGAAGGGGGAGTAATCAGCCGGGACAACTTTAAAATCACGATATATCCTGACAACACTCTGACTGTCTAGCGAGCAAGAAAATCTTTTGTCCCGATTAAATCCAGGCTTTGAAAATTGAATTTTAAGTACATGCTGATGTTCCAATCTCGACTCAAGGTGGTCTATAAGGGGAGGGCAGTCTTTTTGGAAACCCCAGCTGCGGCAAACATGTGGCTAGAACACAATAACCTAGCCACTGCTGATGACAAAGTCCATTGACCCGCTCCTGAACCCGAGAGCAAACGGGCCACAACCATGAATGAAGCCCCCCCTTTTGAACTTTGTGTACCTCACTTCGCCTAGAATCTGAAGCAAAGTTCGAACTGAGTGAATAAGCAAGATTGATGGGGAGGCCGCTAGACAGTCTTCCCTGAGCTCACAGGTCCGACCTGTGAAGAGTTTGGCACTAGCCTGTTGCTGGCGTGATATATTCCCACATATTGGCCCGGGTGGGTAGCAATCTTGCGGGGGCAACCGAGCGTTGCTGGCCTATGTCGACTGCTGGTTTGGTTATGTTAACTGTAATAAATGTTACTACTGGGGAGATTACTGCCAACATTGAGCTTCCTATTGCAGGGGCTGGGGACACACTCAGAGTGGGAACGTGAGTCACGCAATGGGGATTGGGAGATGAAGGAACTACGTGACCATGGCTGACAGTGTTACACTTCTTACCTGGAATGTAAGAGGGTTGGGATAGTACTTGAGGAGGAATAGGATTAAATCATCTCTGACTCGCAAAACGGTGTCTATTGCTTTATTGCAGGAGACGCATCTTACTAAGGACACCATGGGCAAGGTGATAGAATATTGGGGAGGGCAAGGATATGAAGCTACATATTCCAATTATGCGAGAGGTGTATTTACATGGATTTCCCTGCACTACCTTTATAATTAACAGAAGTGGAAGCCGATACGGAAGGTAGATACCTGCTGTTAAGGGCTCACATTGAACATGTCGATATTTGCATAGTAAACTCCTACTTCCCCAACCACGGAATACCTGCGCACCTCACACCTGGGCCGAAATGGAAACCACAGTATGGGGTGAGGCACTGTCCCGATGTGATGAGAGCACAAATGTGGCATATGATGCATGGAAAAACTTGACATGGGACATGTTTCACCCGTCCGATGACAAGCCTCCATGAGTGCCCTCTTCACTTGACCGCGAGGGAACACTAAAGATGTAAGGAAACCATGTTCCCCCTGGGAGAAATAGCCTCAGCCACGCAAGCTGTATTAGACTGGCACACCTGGAGACAGTGGCTGTAACATCGACCCCGGAATAGAACAGAAATATCATATGAAGATGGTTTTGTTTGTTTTGTTTTGTTTATAGATACAATGTTTACGTGTTAATGCATATTGCTGATGTTCACTGGTGACGCAATGGCAGATTATGATTACTTGTGACCGTGATATTAAGATAAATGCCAATGAAAACATTTTAAAATTAAGTAGAGAGATGATTAAGTAAGCAAATTGTATGAAATTAATACAATATATAATTGATGGCAATTGGAATAAATGTTTGAAATGCAAAAACTAAAGACACATGTGATCCTTTTTTGAAGAAAGTTTTTAAAGTAAGCGCACAGTTTACAGGCACCGAACAAACACAAAGTTTTGCCGGGTAATATAAAAAATATAAATGGGCAGGTGGTTGCTTTGGCTCTCCATGTTTACGGAGGAATCTTTGATGCCTGATTAAATGTGGGCCACCTTTAAACTCCTCTGTATGATTTCTTTGCTGAACAGTGGTTCATAAGGTTGTGGGAATATTCTGCAAGTATGTTTTTACTGAGGTTGATGGGTCTGATGGAGATCCCACTTTGTTACTTTTCTTGACTAGTATTGCTAAGTCTTCTACCAATAATGGTGTGAAATACTTTAGCTTTGTGGATGCTTCTGGTGTTGGGTCACTGGCAAAGTTGCTGCTGCTGTGTTTGGGCATAGTGTTGATGATTTGTTTACGATTCTGATTTTGAAGTGGTTTCCAAGGTCATCACACAGTTTCTATGATTGAGTGGGTGTGTTATTGCAAATTATCAGGGTTCTTATCTCATTGAAGCTGCTGAAAGTCTCTTTCTGGGTAGTGTTTGCCTTTGGGACCTGTTCAGTATGATGCTGTTTTTTCGCTTTGGCGGTTTCTGCTGTTTACAGCCATATCTATTTCTGGTATGTGATTTTGTCCTGTCTGTTGTAGTCTTTTCTCCATGCATGTTCCCGTTTCATGTATGTTTTCTTCAACGCTCTGAGGTGGGGTATAAACAATCTGTTAGCCATTTTCTTTTGTAAAGGCAGAAATTATTTTACGGTGCAACATAACCTTGTGCGTCCATGATCCATTTATGGAGTATCTTGGTTATTTCTTCTGTTGGGAGTGTGTCCAGGAGTGTGTTTTTTGGTTTTGTGACTTTCGGTCTGGTGTTGAGGTCTGTGGTATTGAGTATTTCTCTTCTGAATTGGATTATGTTTATGTGGAGGGGGCTGTATTCATATAGGAGCATGGTATTGAAAGCTATCACAAGGTGAACCCTCTAGAAAAATTATATTGAGGGTGAAGTTATCACAAGGTTTCTTTTGCAGGAAATTGCATCCAGGGTGTGTCCAGCTGAGGAGGTAGTTGTGAGGACAGTGATTTTGCAGGGTTAGCATTTTCTTTTTCAAACCAAATATTGAAATCTTCTAGTATGATCAAGTGTTGGTTAAAGCATTTACAAATGTTTCTATGAAAGACAAGTTGTATGCGGGCAGTCTGTAGATAAGGTAGGCAGTGTTTGTATGCAACAGAGAGGCCCCCTGCTCTCTATGCTACTCTATTTTCTTGCCTGAGTGTGAAGTTGTTCAGTGGGAATTTATGTGCAACTGCTTAGTAGTCTTCCATTAGCCAGGTTTCTGTGAGAAATAAGATGGCAATTCCATTTTCGCTGAGGAAGTTGAGTATCTGTGTAATGTATTTTGACATTTGATCTGGCATTGAATAGGATGCAGTCGACCTTTTATTTCCGGTTTGTTTATCCTTTGGGGTTTGTCTCGGTAAATTGATATGAGATAGGGTCAATTTTTCTTTTGACTCAGTCATAGTTTAGGCATGTGAGAAGTGGAGTGGACCTTTGTTGTTTCCATTTCTTGGTTGAGACGTTAGAGTAGGTTGGGCTTTGTGTTGATGTTGACTGGAGTGTCTTGTAATGTTGGACCCTTTCCTCTCAGCAGTTTTTAGTGAGGAATGTTGTGTTACAGTTGGTGGGTTCTATTCTGTTTCTTTGATCATTATTTGGGCCAACCATGGTGTTTGCTTCTTTTCTCTGTGTTGTTGAAATGTTTTAGGACTGCTTGTTGCAGTTGGTTGTAGGCAGATAGATACATAGAGCAATTATTGGTTGTGCTATCACGAAATAACTCCCCTCCATTAAGAGGTTTAGTGCAGGGTTTCTCTGAGTTTTTTGCTTGAATGAGGTAGTGGGTTTTGCTGTTTGGTTTTCTTTGTTGTGCATTGCTCCTTTAAGGGAGTTTCTTGAAAGGAGATCATTCAGAGATATGGGCATTTTGTTGAGGTTTGTGCTGTTGGATTGTGGGTTTGTCGGTTGGTGGTCTATGTCTAGTTTGTGTTTGTGGTATCCTTATTTACTTTTAGTTATCCTGATATTTTGCTAGTTGGTTTTATAAATGGAAAAATACTTAATGGCATGTGACTTCTTCAGTGAGATTATGAGTGATACATTTTTCTTTGGTTGGTTGTGCTGATGGGTGGGTGTCCTGGTGGCCACTACTAATAGGCTATCATTTCAACTTTAACACTATCCCACCAGTATGTGATACCGGCAATCAGACTTATTGTTACCGGTGCTCGATATCCCGGTATTACCAGGATATTACAGGTGCCGGCAAGGTAGGTCATTCCCCATTCCATGGAGTCCCAGAGGACTCCATTGGTGAAATTGCTGGTAATAATGGCTGTTTACTTGGCTGGAGGTAAATCAGTCAACCATAGTGGCGGTAACAGAATTGCTGCCACTTTTGCCACCACTTTTTGGCACCACCAAACTTATAATGAGGCCCTTTGCATTGTAATTTATTGGGATGGTCAGAACTTGTTGTTTAGCACAATTTTCCAGGGGTAGAATATCCCAGTGGCAAAATATCCCAGTTCCAAAATATGTTAGTGGCAGAATATCCTAATGGCAGAATAGCCCAGTGGCAGAATATCCCATGGGCACAATATCCCAGTGGCATAATATCCCAGGGGCACACTTTCCCAGGGCCACAGTATCCTCAGGGGCACATATCACTGTGGCATAATATGACAGAGCTATCAGTGTGGCCAACTAACAGCTTGGCAGAACATCAATGATAAGCTATTTGCGTGGTTGAATATTACCGTATTACATTATAACAGTGTGAAGACATCAGTGTATCAAAATAACACATAGTCCAAATATCATAAGGTGCGAATATCACAGTGCCAAAAATACCACAGTGTCAAAATATAAGTGTCAAATATTTCATGGGCAAGATATCACAATGGCACAGAGGCAGAATATCAATGTGGCAATATATCTTTGTGGCATTCTATCCGTGTGCATTCTATCAGGAAGGCAAAATATCACAGAGGCCGCCTATTAGTGTGGTACACTATTAGAGTGGCAAACTGTCACAGTGCGAAAATATCGGCGAGGCGAAATGTCACAAAGGCAATTTGTCACAGAGTCATATCATCCTAGAGGCATTATATCTCAATGTCACAATAACAGAGTTGCAGAATATCAGTGTGGCAAAAACCACAGCGTCAGAGGCTCATAGATGCAGAATATCATAGAAAAAGGAGCTCACAGAGGCAAATTATCTGTAGGGCCATATATCAATGGGGCAGTCAATCAGTGTGGTAAGCTATAGGTATGGCAAACTACCAGAGTGGTCGATTATGAAAGTGAGAAACCATCAAAGTGACAAACTATACCAGTGGCAAACTATCAGAGTGGTTAGCTGTTGCATTCGCAAGATATAGCAGTGGCAATATACCAGCGTGGCAAGATATCACAGTTGCAGAATGGAGCGTTTGCAAAACATCACAGTTGCAAGATATCACAGAGGCAACATAGGACAGTGCCAATCTATCGATGTGGTTATCTATCAGTGTGGCAATCTATCTGTGTGGCAATATATTCATGAGGCAAAACAGAACAATGCTACATTGTCACAGAATGATAGTTTCAGAGAGCCAATATATCACAGTGGGCCATATCACAGTTGCAATATATCAGAGGGGCAAAATACCAGAGAGGACAATTATCACAGTTGTAAGATTTTGCAGTGGTAACATACCACAGTTGCAAAAAAGCATGGTGGCAATCTGTGTGGTAATCTGTCCGTGTGCCAATCTATCCATGTTGTCATCTATCTGTGTGGCGAAATGTAGCAATGGCAGATTCTCACAGAGTCATAGTGTCACAGAGGCAATATATTATAGATACAATTATCACAGTGGCCAAATATATCTGTTGCAAAATAGCGCAGTGGTGACCTATCCATGAGGCAATGCTTCCATCTTGCAGTCTGTGTGGAAATGAATTTGGTAGACAAAATGTAACAATGGTAATTTCTCACAGCCTTAGGGTGTCATTAGAACTTTTGGGGTGCAGGAAAAGTGCTGATAAAAGTGGCAATAATTCCATTACCGGAGCTTTTCCCGCACTGCAAACGTATAGGTTTGCTGGTGTGGACCTAGTATGATGTATGTTTTCAGAGGGTCAAATGGTTGAAGAATAACTGAAAGATGTACCCCAATACTGTACAATAGACAGACCACACAGTATTTTGGTTGCTTTTAAGTGCTAATTGCATCAAAATGTAAAAAATAAAATAAAATAAAAAAACATATCGTCCACGTCCACACAGTACTGTAGGGTAAAATCTTGTTTTCTAGTTTTGGGGTACCAAGGCAAGTTTGCGTTTTGCATTCATAATAGGATAAATGATAATCTTCACAATAAAACATAACTAATAACAATGATCCTCAAACAATAAAGCCTCATCTCCGGACCAGAATTCTCTTAAATGGTGAAGATAGAATAAAACAGACTCCCCAATGGGTCCATTGTGGTGTTGCAAGGACTATTTCAGGTAGCAAAGTAGAGCATATTACTTTGTTGGAATTCCTTCTTTCCAAGGCTTCAGGAACTCAGGCCTCCTCCAGGCAGGGATATAGATATTCATGTCAGGTGGGTGGGTTAAGGGGAGGATGTGTTGCAAGTGATTTACTCTAGAGGATCGGTGTTCCTGGAGACTTGTTATGGCACTGATGATGATGTCAGTATTTTTCTCTATAGTCGACTATGTATTCCCACCTCAACTCTGAATCCGATACAATGCACACTTACTGCAATAACGATATGGTAAGACAAGAGACAGGCTTGCACGGTTTGCATCTGGGTGTTATGTGGCAATTGTGCATGTAATGTGCATGTGACTGCCAGGGACGTCATTTCACCAAAATGCCAGGGGTAGTGGAAGTGACATCACACGACCCTTGATCCCTGATGACATCACAGAAAGTGATGTCATTGACCGCACCCCGAAGTGATCTCGCGGGAAGCGATGGAACACAACCTTTCACCTGTTGACAAAACAGGAAGCAGCATCACATAGAATTGTACACTATGAAAAATATGGTAACGATATCACTATAATGTGATGTCCATTGCTTACAAGAATGGATCGCCATATGTATCGTTAAGATCAGTGTGTATAGGCCCATATTACCAAATTACTCTGAATGCAAGCAGACGTCCATGACCAAATGGTAATGATGTGTTATTATATAGCACTTATGCTTAAGCGCTTTATACAGAAAAAAAATACACCCAATATCACCCAACCTGTGTTGGTACTCATTTATCGACCTAAGAAGGATGAAAGGCTGAGTTGAGGTATTTAAGAACAGACTAAATCAGTGACTCACCCCCTGAAGTGTGCCTGAAATAAACATTTAATGAGTCTAGCAATTATTGTATAGAGCAGCAGAATGGCGCACAAATCCCTGTTTGTCGGCGCACAAATGCAATGAATCAGCCCCCTGATTTGGTATTCCTATTCTTTATTATTTAGGGTCAGTGCTGAATGTGTTAGACTTGTGGCCCTCATGTTCTTATTTTTCTTCTTTTTTAAGGGGCCTGAACAAGAAAGCCAACCACTCCAGAAGTGAAGAGCCTCATGGTGCTGGCCACAGCCCAGGAGCTTGCATTACAAAAAAAAATATATATGTATATTTTTTTTAAGAGATCGAAAGGGGCACCACAGAGGTCGCAAGGGAGACCTCAGAGGTCGCAGTTGCGACCTCTGGCGTCCCCTAAATGACGTCCCTGGTGACTGCATGTTACACACCATTGTTCATGTGTTCTGCATGTAAAGTATAGCAGTGCCCTACACTGTGTACGGTTGCCCTAGGAATTTATAGATTTTTTATAATAGCATTGCCCCCTCTTGCACTGCAATCAATAGAGTACACCTGAGTCCCATGAAAAATGCTGTCCAACTGTCACATAGCCACTGACATAGCATTCTTTCCTGCACACGAGCAATTTGCCCTGCACGATTTAAAATGTGCCAACCCAGTGTTCTCTGCTAATCACCGAATTCCAATTACTGTTAGCGTGCATTGTATTGCCCCCTTTATACAGGGCTTCCGAACGGCGTTCATCCACTGCAGCACTTCAAAGCGACAACAATGCCAGTAGGCGCTATATCAATACCAAATAAGATAACATTACCACGAACCAATAAGGTAATTAAGCGCTACCGGGTGGGAAATAAAAGTTACAACACCCGGAATGGCTCCAATATTGTACATGGATCAGTGCAGCCAAGCAGTGTGGTAACATAAATGTTACTTGTAGGGGCGTTCATGTCTCTGGTTTGTCCGACATTTCCATTCGGTCAGGTGCTCATAATGTTCCTTTTTGTAAATGCGTTAAGCCCGAGCGCGCAAAGGGCATTGACATACGGACTACCCTGCTGTTGTGCTGTGGCTGCATTTACTGTTGGGAGGAGTGAGGAGTGAGGAGAACGAGGAGAACGAGGAGCGGCGCATTGAAGGAGAGGGAAGTGCGGTCCTAGCTCCGCCCCTTGCCCGCCCCCGGGCTCCGCCTCCAGGAAGTGCCATATAGGCTCTTCCCAAGCACCCTTGCGGCGCTAAGCCCGAGCGCGCAAAGGGCATCGACATATGGACTACCCTGCTGTTGTGCTGTTTGGCTGCTGGGCTGCGTAAGCAAGCATTACACTATAAAAGCCAACTGCTACGACAGGCAGAGCTGAGGAAATAAAAGCTCACACTGAGGAGCTGCACTACAAGATGAAATCTACGGCTGTGCACATGGACGCATCAGGAACAGCTGTGCGAACTCGCCTGCAGGTAAGGCAAAAATTTACATCACTCCCAGAAGCTAATGGCAGCCCGGAGTGTGTACAGACCTTGCCGTCATTGAAACAATTCTCGTCTACCCTTTTGCCCTAAGAAGCGGGAAAGTTCATCTATGGGGGCCACTACGATCGATATAGGTAGTGGAAAAAGGTTGAGTATGGCTATAGAAGATCCCGTGCGATTAGTTCCAAAAATACCTGCTCTACCTAAGGCTTGTATAGCTTCCACTCTCGAAGCACCTATAAGCCACTCCCCACCCTCCCCTGAAACATCGAACTTGTATGAGGAGGGCACCGATCAGGCTAAGAATTTAGATCTAACTCCCGGTGAAGGCTATCTGAGCAAAATGATTAGAACTGTGTCCCCAGGAGGCAAAGGAAAAAGTTTAATTGAAGTTAATCAGACGGTAGGAGCGCCCTCCGAGAAAGGTCCAGTTCTCTCGGCTAATCCGAGCCTTGTGAAGAAGACGGATACACAAGACCAATCTAGAAACTCTGATAATTGGAGAGACTCACGTGGTCCGATTTCACCTGTAATTCCCCCAAGAAAAGAAATTGACTCTGTAAACATGCCAATTTTTGAGGTAGCCAATGGTGGAATTGCACCCATACGGAACATGTGTGGAAGTATTCTGGACGAAAATACTAGTCGGGATGAGGCTTTGGCCTCTCCTACCTTGACTTTAATGGATACTACAAACAGATCTTTACTGTGGGAGTCTACCGAGGAAAAGGAGGATCAACGGGTCATAAATGAGTTAGAACTATGGGAGAAAGCTTCGCTGGAAACAAACAAGGAAACAGGGGAAAAAAAGCAGCACCTAAGAGAGATGGAGGAATCCACAACGATAAGCGAAGTCTTCCAGCCACACAGGGAAGAGAACAGAGGTCAGTGGCCCAAGGTCAGGAGCCCCCAAAACAACATCCAGCAGAGGACTACTGCCCTGTTACCTAATGACCGTACGGCCCATCAATCTCCTCCTTGGAACCTCCATAAAGATATACTGGAGACACCCTACCCTAAGGGGACGCTTCCCCCAAAGGCCAGACTTGAAAAGGAAACCCTATGGAATTTTGGAAGCGAATCTCCGCTAAAAACTACAGACACTGAAGGAACGACTATGTTGCCTCTAGCTAAACTGAGTAACTCAAATTTAGCTAGCAAAATCATGCAAGACCTCACCCTTTTGACGGGGAAAATTGAGAGAGAAAAAAGGAGAAGTTTCTCGATAATAAGCGAGAAAATGGCTGAACTTGAAAAGGACCAAACCAAAGGGAGTGCCGTGGAGTTGGAGGTTGTGGGGGCCGAGTTCCTCGTAACAAAAACCCAAAGAGACCCCAGGCCACTGACCCTATCACAAAGATCTCTTGAAGATAGACTCCTAAACTCAAAACCACAAGACCATTTTGCAGAACCCAAAGTGACAACAAAGATAACTCAGACGCCTGTGTCGGATGGCCAGGAGCAGTGTTGTAAAGCTCTTACGAAAGACCAAACAATACAGCTAATTAAAGACACTTACCAAATGGCCAGAGAAAAAGATATGAATCACCTTCAGCAAATGATCATGACCTCGCTGAACATCACACTGGCTCCATACCTAAAATTGTACGAGATGATAAATGACTCTGTGAAAGAAATGACTGCTACTAACATACAAATTAAAGAGGCAAATATACAAACAGATCTGTCCCTGAGGAACTTGAATGTACGAATGGACAAAGAAGCCGAATAATCGCTCACATGGCAAAATCGCCTCACGGATCTGGCGAGGAGAGATGCCAATGACAAGTCCCTATTGATGGAGGCGGTTCTGGAAGATTGCAAGTGGATGCGAAACCAATGTAAACAGAGAAAAGAGGAGATAAGCTTGGTTGAAAATCCGCGTCGAGGCAAAGGTACCATGAAACTAAGTCAAAACAAGCCACATCAACCTTTGCAAACTGAACAAATGACCGAAGAGGTAATACTGATCTCTCCTGGCTGTAAGGGGACGGGAACTTTAGACTCCAAACTTCAACCAAAAAAAACAAACTTTGCCATCTTTAGAGGTGGGGCATCCAAGGATCTGCTCTCAAACAAGAAAACTGAACTGAAGGATAAACTTAACGAAAACGGTAAAAAAACAAAAAATGAAGGATTAAAACGGAAGACAAACGGCTCTAGGGCATTCTTAAGGAATCTAAGAACGCCTCCAAGAAGAGAAAACTACCAACAGGCAAAGAAGCCGAGGAGAGAACTGGCAATGAGAGACACAAACTTGTTGATGGATACTGATGCCAAGGACATGGAAGGGGGGATCCACCCCACTCCCGCCCCGAAGACCAATGTCGATGAATCAGACCAACGAGCAGATCTAAGTGATCTGATTGACATGATGGAAGAATATAGGGAGGATGAAGAATGGCAATGCATCAGCCCATCAGAATGGGAAACTCTGGACAATTGGGAGATGGTGGAGAGGTGCTCTAATCCCTCTAATAATAAGAATCCCCGACGAGATACTCCACCGACTATCATAAAGGAGACAAAAAGCCGATCCGACCCACGCGAAATGGAAGAATTCAGTGAAGCTGATAACAACTTTGCTGACTTCAAAAGCCTGGAGCAAAAAAGATTAGAGCTGGCTGCTAAAGAAAGGAGGGTACAATTTCAACTTGAAGACTCTCACCTAAAACAGGATGTAAAGAACAGAATTATAGAAACACAGAAGAGCAATAAAGGAACGAAAGTGTCCGCCCCCCCGCTGAGGCCAGCTCTACCAAAAGAATACCGTTTGAAATTAGAGACGACACTAAATGGACCAAGAAGGGCTTTGCTCAATAGAAGATACATCGTCTCGCTTTGTAACCAAACATCAGCTCTACGTACGATATCTACCGAGGACATCAAAGTTGTGGAATTCCCAAGAGAACTAAGAATGGACCAAGTTATATTGCATCTCAACTCAAATGATATTAAGCAGAAATTTCTGAAAGCAACTGACATCCTAAAAAAGAAGGGATTCCGCCTGACAGAATTGGAGGATGATATTAAGCATGACAATATCAATATATCCTCAAAGGACAGAAGAAAAGGAAATAATGAGCCCTCATCCCATACCGAAGAAGAGTCCAGGGGGGAAAGATGGGAAAATAAGGGTCAAGAAAAAGAAGGAAACAATAGGAAGACTCCTAAAGGAAACTTAAAAGAAGGCAAAAAGAACCCTGAAACCTACTTACACAGCACCAAAGGAAATGTCGATAACTTAAAATCTTTGAGGTTCACGATTGATAATTCACAAAACCCAAAGAAGGAAACAAAAATGAAAACCAAATTTGAAAATAAACCAAATGTTTGGACCTCTACGTCAAGTGATCATAACTCAAAAAAGAAACAATAGAATAAGGGAAGGGGGCATGGATCCGTTCGCTGTGCCTCATGGAACACCAGAGGATTCCAGCACCTGTTCTCGACGGAAAGCGCTTTCTTGACCAAATACGATCTTATTTGTATCCAAGAATCATGGCTGTGTGATCCTCCAATATGCGAAGGATTTGAAGTCTATTTCAATCCGGCAAAGAAGGGGCTGAGAGGCCGACCGTTTGCTGGCCTAATGGTTCTAAAAAAAATCGATAGCAACTTACAAATACTCAAGCATGAAATTCCAAATCCTTACGTCCAAATATTGAAAATTACCGCTGTAACAGAAAACCAGGAGGAGCCTACTAAATTGCTATTGATTAATACATACTGGAGAGAAAACATGCCAAACCCAGGATCATATCTAAAATCAATCACGAACGCTATTGACAAGTCTATGACGGAGGAAGATGATCAGCTTATAATGCTGAATGGCGATTTAAACATCAAACTCCTAGACAAAAGGGGCAAAATTAAAGAGTTTGAAAATCTCACAGGAAAAGAAAGCCAATGGATGACGGAAATGGGCATACGGGATATTATGATGTTAAATAGCCAAACAAAGGGTGACCTATTGGGGGCTGATACTTGGCATAGCGGAAAATTGAGAGCCTGCTTGGACTACTGTTTTGTGGGAAGAGATACGCTGGCCTGGATAAACTCGTTTCGAGTCATCAAGCAAGCAAATAGTGACCACTCTCTTCTGGAAACTGAACTTGCATGGGATTCAAGAACTCTCCCTAAGGAAGGAAAGGTGATGGAAACTGAGATATCATGGGGAAGAAACAGACTGCGACTGAAAGATCAGATCATACCTACACTGGTGAAAAACTTCCAGGATGCTGTAGAAAAGGGAGAGGAGGTGGTCGATTACAAATGGCTGTTCAAAGCCTATGAAGTTCAGTATGATCCATCTAAGCTGAAGCAGATAAAAAAGAAACACGCCTTCAACGAATTTGTAGTCGCCAGACGGAAAAGATACAGAGCCGACCTTAGGCGTATTAAAAAATCCCATAGCCTGGACAAATGCGATCTGGAAAGGAAATGTCGTCAAACTTACAAGAATTGGCTAAAATCAACCAGATATCAACGAACTCAAAGCGACGCAGAACACATGATGGCTGCTTTAGCAGCAAACAACACAAAAAGTACCTGGGATCTAATCAACAACAGAGACTCTAATCAGTCGGCCATAGGTACTAACCAAGTCTCCGAGAAAAACTGGTTCGACCATTACACTGCCCTGTTTAAAGGAAAAACTGAGACAAAGATTATTGGAAAAAGACCAGGGAACGCTACGTGGTCATTGAACTTTGATAAAGATGACATTCAAATGTTGATTAAAAAATTAAGCTCTTCCAGGGCTGCCGGCCCAGACGGCATTTCCAATAAAATGCTGAAAGCAAGCATGGAAGGTTGGTCTGAACTAATTTACGCACTCTTCAAGCAAGTAGCGAGAACCAAGCAAATACCGAGTTCATGGACGGAGGCCTACATCGTGCCTATCTTCAAAAAAGGTGACCGCGGCAATCCAAGAAATTACAGGCCGATTGCGCTACTTGACTCCATTGGCAAGCTTTTCGCATCCATTCTCCTATGGGATTTAAAGAATTGGGCAGTTCAAGCCGGGATTCTAGACGAAAGACAGACTGCCTTCGTGAGTGGAGTGGGCACTAGCCTTAACCTGTTCCTGATCAATATACTAAAAACGAAGGCCTTAAAAGGAAAAACACCTATCTACCTGGCCTTTATAGATCTAGAACAGGCGTTTGATGGAATAAATAGAGAACGGCTATGGGCCAAACTGAGCAATTGGGGATGCCCTGTGGACCTATTGGAGGCAATCCAGGCACTATACACTGGTACCTCAATCCAAGTTCAGATCAATGCAGATGGTGGCCTATCAAGGAGGATCAAGACATCCTGAGGTATTAAGCAGGGATGTGCCCTCGCCCCTTTTCTCTTCATACTTTATATGGCTGATATGAAATCCTCACAAGACCGGATCCGGGCCTTCCCTCCGAAGGTAAATGGCATAGAAATACCATGGATACTATACGCAGATGACGCAGTGCTTCTAGACCAGACACCGATAGGTCTTCAACGCAGGATCGAGGCCTTCAATGAATATCTGAAAGCCAATGACATGAAAGTAAATGCAAAAAAATCTATGATTTTGACCTTGAAATCATCTCGCGGAAAGAAATCGGCAGGGAAAATACCGTCTTGGTCATTAGATAAAGAAAAACTGGCAGTGGTCGACACTACGATCTACCTCGGGATAAGAATTAACAGAAGCAAGAATGAGCGGGATCACTACACCCTGATCAGAGAAAAACTAAAAAGCCTGGTTAATCAAGGGCTACTTGTACACCGCAGATACGGAAAATTTTCTCTATTGCCGATTACAACCTTCTATAAGCAAAAGGTAATAGCTGTCATCACATATGGAGCCAAGGCCCTTTTAGCCCTAAAATGGGAGGTCTGGAACCACTGCGAAGCCTATTTTTGGCGAAAGATCTTACGCCTACCAAATTCGCTACCTTTGGATCTTATAAGAATGGAACTAAGACTGCAATCTATTTCTTCAATAACAACGTGGAAATCATTATCATTCTACAGAAAGTGTATTTTAGACAACTCGCCTGCACCATTCAGAATTCTAGCAAAATCAGGCATTCTCTATTGTGACTCAATTCTTCAAGACTGGAAAAAGAGCTGTGAAGAAACTTTAAAACACCTGACAATTTCCGATGACACTTTGAAAAATAATCCAGAAAAAGCCAAAAGAATAAATCGGGAAAAAGATTGGGAGGAAACCCAGGAAAAGAAATTAGCACGTGATCTATGTCACAACATCATCTGGGAACGCAAAGTCCTGAATCTGCTACCGCCATATCTGATGAAATTTCCCTCTCAGCACTATCGAGATCTGCTTATGCGCTGTAGATTTAACATCTGGCAGTCGAGAGAAATAAGGTGGCGTAGAAGGCAAATCGACAAATCACAAGCATACTGTAGATTCTGTAGAAAGAAGGGCCAACTGGAAACTATAAGGCATGTTATGCTAATTTGTCCGAACCTGAAATTGACTCGTCTTAGGTATATGGGAAATTATACGAGTCTGATCACGGAGGAGAATGAAGAAGAGTATTGGGAAAGGCTCATTACAGCTGAGAAAGTGGGCCGTACCTTGGACGCACTGAAATTTGTTGAATCCCTGAACCTGGAATGGGAGGAGGGAGAGTCGGAGGTGGTCGCCCCCTAACAGCTGGCGACTCTGGCCAAGGGGTGATTATTCAGAGACCCCTAGAAACCCTTTGAACACTACCCAATTTTGGGGGGCCTCCACCTCTTTGAGGAGGGACTGCTAAAGGAATGTTAAAGGTTTAACTTTGTCAAACCAATAAAACAAAACAAAAAAAAAAAATAATAAAATAAATAAATGCGTTAGTTTTTCATTCATTTGTGTCATTTGGGTGGTGCATTTCATCATAATTATGGTCCCAAAGCGCTGGCAACCGCCCACACCCCATGCATAGCAAAAAATGTGCTTAGTATAAAACATGTTTGAAATACCTTGCCTCTAGGGGTCTGCTGAGCATTGTTTAAATGAGCTGACATACTATCCAGTCAACATCCATTGCAATGTTAAAAAGCAGTATAAATGAATTCTAAGGCAGCATAAATGATAAAACAGAATCTTCCACATGTACCTACGGGTAGTCAGAATCCATTTTACTGAGATATCACTGTCAAGGAATGAAGGAGGCACACCGGCTCCCATCATCACCATTCAGCTGTACATGTGGCAAATTGCAAGCATAATCTTTTTAGAGAAAAGCATTCCTCGTTTTTTTTCTTCTTCTGTCTTGTCATGTTGCTTCAATAATTAAAACAAGTTACTGCACCCAATAAAACAGGTTCGGCAAAATATAGGACTTAACTCTTTCCTGCACTTTCTCGGGCTCTCTGTTTTCGGAGTCTTTCTGGCATTTTAGTGTTAAAATGCAAGCTTATTTAGTTATAACTGTCCCCAGAATTCGAATGGACGTTAAATTCGCCACAAATAGACTGATATCCTTCAAGAATAAACTCAGGAAAAGCTGTGTTGTCAATCTCAATTCTTCTTAGTGCAAACGTCAGTTAAAATGTGAACACATCGGTACAGCGCTGGTCTTTTCTGCATACATATCGGCCACATTCATGAACAATCTAAAACTATGGGATCCTGAAATGCATTTACAACATGTTCCTCTCAGTCTCCTGATATACTGTAGGGACAGAGGCCTGCTGTGGCTTGCACAATTCCATTCTGAAGATTGAGGGTGTATATTTAATAGTGCCTCCCATATATATTTTTATTTTCCAGTGTTATATAGTTTATACAAACTTTACGCACATCTAATTATAAACAACACAAATCTTTTAAAAAAGACAACAATATCACTTTGCAAATCTCATGTTTAGCATTCATGTACAATAATATTACAAAAATACCTAACTCCCCTCGTTAATGCTAATAATTTACTATGGACAGTTGACCACAATTTCATGACAGCTAATGTTAATGGTTGTTGACTCCCAGCTAAATATCCAAAATCCAATAGAGCTCACTGGATTCATATCATTAATGTAGTTATGTAGTATCACATATCTCACATTTGATAATGCACACTGGCTTCTGCTTGATTTTGTTTACATAATCTGCAATTCCGCTCTAGTGGCGGTCGCCGCCCTATAGTTAAGGTGAGTCGGAGACACATAGGAACCCCTCAAAATTCTATTGTTAATAACTTTTGATTCGAGTAACGGATTTGCCTATAATTATATAAAGTAATTAAAAGTCTGTGCCCCCCCAGACTGCAAAGTCTTGTACAGATTTGTTAAAATATAAAGAAGTTATTAAGCATCAAAAACATTTATTTTTTCCAAAAGTGGGCGTACTTCCCATTCAATTTCCCATAGACAAAAAAGGCCAACTTTTTCCAAAGCGCACAGCCTAATTTGCCCGACAGATTTCAACCAGGTCTGAAACAATTTGGGCACAAAGCGTTGATTTGCGGTCCATGCCTGGTTTGGGGTTATTCTGTGGCAAAGTTATTTTAAAATTTGACGAAGCAGGGGGTACCCCCTTCACCCAAAATTAGAGTTATATCTCCCATGGTGCATTTCGGGATCATGGTTTTCAGAAATGAAACGACCGCCATCTAGTTTTTCTCTTGATGCAAGAGATATTCGCAGCTGTAGCCGGGGTTATAGGAAAATGAAACAGTAAAAAGCTATTTGCAGGTCAAAACACATACAAATGTCAACAGGGTAGAGGTGGGGGGATGACTAGAAAGCCATGAGTGAAATTTGGGAGTTAGAGGGGGTTCAGGGACCGAGTTTGCAACACAAAGCTTTCTGTAGCCTTGGCTATAGCCGTGAATAGCCGAAATCTGAAAGCAAACTGCGTCACAGAAGCAGCGTGTGCTCTGGGGTGAAAGGGAGAGGGCAGGGGAGGTGAGGAGTGGGGTGAGTTGACACAGATGAGGGGGGCACTTGATGATGGCCTCGGGGGCTAAGGGAGCATTTTTGTTTTCCGGCTGTTTTGCCGATATTCGCGGGTATCCAAGGCTACAAAGGTAACGCGGTTATGTGTAGCTCAGTACCCGTGGTCACATTTTTAAAATCCATTTTTTTAAAAAGATATTTTTATATTTTTATAACTATAGTGACGTCGGGGTGAAAAATCACTGGCCAGCTAGTGACTCAATTGCCATCCATGTCTCCCATTCATGCAATGACCAGGACACATTCTGCTTAGCTTTAAAGTGGGGAAAGGGGTAAGTGAGCCGAACTGCTCACAAGACCAGTTAGAGGAATGGGCCAGCCCTTTTCTTGCTTTAAAGCTAAGAAGCATCAGCCCTGCTTTGAAGCTCAGCAGGGTCAGTCCTGGTTACGGCATGGATGGGCGACCGAATGAGCATCTGAATTGTTCACTTTTTTAAACCGCGCTACTGTCAGTCATTGAAGGTTTGGCACTCAGAGACAATATTTTGCAATTTGCTGAATTGCATTCTGGTATTTGTAGTCTCCTAGTCAATAATAAAAAATAGGTATTTTTACAGCAACTGGGACCACCTCTGCTTAGCTTCAAAGTGAGGAAGGTGTCAGCCCACTGAGGACATGTTGCCTAATAAATGGGCCCCCCTTAGAAGAACACTTAGAGAAACATGGCCTAATGGGGCTGGATCCTTCCTCGCTTTGAAACTAAGCAAGGTTGGTCCCGGTTACTGCATTGATGGCAGACAGTCCACAGTCTGAATGTAGTGTGTTTTCTTAGTTTTAAACATTTCATAACACACTGCACCCACATTTTTACGAAACAGAAAAAATGAAATAAAATAGAAAAAAAACACATTTATGCTGAACACTGATATCAGAGAACCCTGGCCTTAAGGAGTGCAAGACGCAACATTTAAACATTAAGCTACAATGATGTTATTGTTTGGATTTTCACAAGTTTCATACCTAGCCTTTTATCATTGAGCATATTAAATTATAGGGTATGTATGAAATGTATGTCCACTGAAGCACCAATCCATTGTGCCCTAGTGGTTAAATGCTGGGTCTCGAACTCTGGCAGACCAAGGTTCAAGGCAGTTTTTTATTTATTTAATTTAATTTAAAGAAAAGCAACGCTAGTGGGAGGTGCCAAGATGTGTTGCAGTGCAGTCCTGTGATCTTATTTAGCATGAGGGGATTACAATGTGGCTGCAATGTCAGCCACGTCCAAACACCCCTCGCACCAAAAAAAACAGCGCCGACATAGCTTTCACGTTAGAAAAGGGTGCGCCGAAATGGGCACTGCACCGGAATGCCGTGCCAAATCGGCCCATGCCAAAATGATGACACTGAAAAGGGGTGTACCACTTGGAGAACACTGCTTAATCAGAGTGTGTGCTCCATGGCAAATAATATAATCACACTGTGCATCGCCTAAAAACATTGTGAGTTCTCAAAGTTTTAAATATCTCATAACACACAGCATTCACATTTTTTTTTATTGAAAACCATGCTAATCTCAGTCCTTGAAAGTTCTGGACTTAGAGACAATTGTTTTGCATTTTGCTGAATTGTGGGGGGATAATGCCAACATTGCACAATTTTGGATGTACATATTTGAGTGACACTATGGTATGTGTACTTTTGGAAGTTAGCTTTATAAAACAGAGTATTGTTGAAAGACAAACATGGGGTTGAGGTGGGGAGAAGGCAAGTAAGTCATGAGGATTTTCCCATGATGTTGCAATCCTGGACACTAATGCAATTATTTTCCCCTGATTGTGGTTGGTTGATTTTCAGGGCACCAGTAAAGGACACATGTGGATGGACAACGTGACTATTATCCCCTTGTTTTTTGAGGTTGGTAAGCTTGCTCATGTATTTGGACACCAGGAATTTACTCAGGTTGTCATGTTCTGAGTGCAGACGCTTACTCACGAGACTACAAGGATTTTGTTTTCCATGGAATATTTCACTACAGATTTTTAATACCAAGAGGTTTGTATGCGTGGATCAAACCTGTGTTGATCCACCTTGTCTTGCTTACAAGGCACGTGTTGCCCTTGAGCTATCCTCTCAGATTGCTGGGTTTAAAATGTGAGCACCTTTTATACATTGCCAGCAAATTTATTGAACTATTTCCTTTCTCAGGTTATTTTTCTGATGTTCATCACTTTTATTAAACATCCAATGCTATTATGCCTTGCACACTTTCCTCTAAGGAGAAGGTCAACTGAACTACATTTCTATATTTCACTTTTAAATATGTGGCCACTTACTGTGCGTATATCTTTGTGTGCCAGCTTTTGATTTTCGCTATGGGGCCAAAGTACCTGGGCATATGTTATTCTTGCAGCCGATCATTTATGCCCTTTTCTGTGGTGCTTAAATGCGGGTAGTTGGGGTAGTGCAAGGTATCACAAAAGTCACAAAGAGACCGGCCACAAAACAAGGGATGCTGCTTAAACAAAGTGTGTGATCCTCGGCAAATATATTAATCGCACAGGGCATTAACTAAAAACATTTGGAGTTCTCAAAGCCTGCAATGTTTTAGACATAATATAAAATAGATATTTTTACAGCTACAGTGACATCGAGTGTGAAAAATCACTGGTGACGCAGGTTTCCCATTCATGCAGTAAACAGAACTTACCCTGCTTAGCTTCAAACTGAAGAAAAAAGGCCAGCCTCCTCTGGCCATTGTGCCTAATATATGAGGCAAATTTACAAGACCACTTCGAGCAACATGGCTTGAGGGGGCTGGCCTCTTCCTCACTTTGAAGCTAAGCAGTACTGTGCGTATATTCATGGGTGGCAGCTTATTTTGACTATGGGGGCACAAAGTACCTGGGCATATGTTATTCATGCAGCTGGTCATTTTTACCCCATTTCCGTGCTGCTTAAATGTGGTTAGTTGTGGTTGTGTAATGTATCACAGCAGTCACCAAGAGACCGGCCATAAAACAAGGGGCTTGGACCATCGGACAGGACATTTCAGCATGGCCATTTAGGTGCACACCGTTATGGCGTGACCTTTTTGTCACAGGTTCTGTTTGGGCATGCCCAGTTAAACTCAGCCAGTTGGGGCAGGGACCTCTCGCCGCAAGTACATTTTGGCGTGAGAGGTTACACTTGGTGCACCATGAACCTGCAGACACTTTGCAATTTGCACCTCTCGGTGCAAGGATGTTTGGGCGCGAGAGGTCACAATTGGCATGAACATGCAGGCACTTTGCATTTTGTAATATTGATTAAACGTGAAAAAGATTTATTTACTGCAACATTATAAAATTGGATGGGTCATGTATTACACCGTTGTTGGAGAATTGAACATGTATTAAACATGAAACACATTTATTTACTTCAACATTATAAACTGCATTCAACTATCCCTCACAAACAACTTCACAACATGTACACACAAACATGCTCACATCAAACACACACACATTGCATGCACACCATCTCAGATGACATGCACACTCTCTCACCACACATTCCCCCTTACACTGCACATATTTTCAAAAAGGGGACAACACCATCTCTGGGCAACATTATGATGGTGCCGAAAAGAGGTGTACCGCTTTTAGAATGCTGCTTAATCTTATTTTTTATCTAACAGCGCATTGCCTAAAAACATTGTGAGTTCTCAAAGCCTGCAATCCGAAGGCCATGGCTAGTGGTCTGGTAGTATTTTAAAATGGCCGAAGACCATGCCAGTGGTCTGGAAGCATTCTAAAATCTATAGAATAACAAAAACCTTGAAATTAAAGGAAAGCACTTTATTTGCAGGGACGTTAAGGTGAGCAATATGTCAGCAGTCAATGTATTAGTACAATCTAATTGTGAAGAAGGGATTAACAAACTAAATGCCCAAAGTGTGAAATAATACTGTACACCATTTCCACATTTTAAGTGAATTTGTGAATATAGTGGTAAGTTGCAGTGTTCTTTCACAATTAAATTGAATACATTACTGTGGGCCACCCCAAACATGTATATGTAGGTTTAATCATAGCAACATATAAGGTTGAGTTAATTTTATATTCTGAGCATCACTTAGTTCAGTACTAGTAAGAAAATGGATGTAGAATTCAAAGGCTTCTAAAAAAAAAGTAAGAAGTCATACTTGGAACATGAAATGGCTCATGTAGTTGTGTTGGAAACATACCACCTCCACGCACCAATTGAAAACATGTAAGGGCCCAGGAGGTCAGATCCTGTTTTCTAGCCAGATTAGGGAGCACGTGGCAGAAGACCTTTTCTTTCAACCACCATATTTGCAAAGATCCTGCATCATTGTAGTATAAATCACAATCTTTCAGACTCCCTTAAACTGCACATACATAGAGGACTGAGGAGCCCCCATGGGAAGAGCTCTAAAGGAGCCCATACATGGCCAGCAGTATACAGGTCAGGGATCAGAAGGCTTCCAGTGGATGAGATTGATGGGATGGATTTGGGCCTCTAAGGCAGTGCTTAACACAAGGAAAGGGTCTCCTTAATCTGGTTGTAACGCTCACCTGGTTCCCACGGAGGCGCGGCGTCGAAGGCGCAGAACTCTGAAGATGGACAGGAAGGGCCCCTCTATTCTGGCTTCCCTGGCTCGTTGGATACCCTCCTATGCGTGAAAAGGGAGTATTACCAACTGTGGAACAATGCTCAAGCCTCCCACTCCCTTCCAACCCTCCACGATACCTCCTCCACGATTCCCCGTGAAGCCTCACCTTAGGGTTTGAAAGGATGAGCTCTCCATCCTGCTTCTGATGCAGGGGCGCGTTGAAACCCAGTTACTTCACTGGATTGAGGATTGATGGGAGTTCAGGTAAGCTTGACTGTTCAGGTAAGGCGCTGTAAAAGTTCTGTTCAAAAGTTCAAGCTTAATAATAATGTTCGTTGTCTAATTGCAGCAAGCGCTAATGCTTATGTCTTTTTCCCCTTAGGGGCCGGGGTTCGGAGTGCCGGAGATATGGCGCCGACCCGAAGTGAAACAGTTCTGGATGAGCGCTCAGGTAATGTCTTTGCATTCGCTCATTCAATGTCTTTGTCTTTTTTCCCCATAGGGGCCGGGGTCCGGAGATGCCAGGAAGCGGCAGGACCCGAAATGCAGTGGGAATAATCCAACAGGTAAGACTTAAAAGGAAACTGAGCTTTCCTTATTCCTTTTCTCCCTCTCACCTTTGTTCTTGTCTTTTTTCCTCTAGGCGCCGGGGCGTAGCTGAATCCGGAAGATCGCTGCTGAAGATGGAAGCGCCTTGCAAAGGTGAGTAAAATGCAGCGCTGCAGCGATCGAAACGAAATGCCTTTAAAATGATGTCTTCCTTTTCAGGGCCGTTGGAGAAATGACTCCGGGATGCAGATTTAGCAGGTATGGGCTTTTCTTCTCCTATTCTCTTCCTTTCTCCCCTTGCAGGTGTTCCAGGGTGCTGGCAGGCGTGGCTGAAGTCAGGATGCAGGAGCTGACACGGTGAGCGTCCAGCTGCTAGGTGCAGAACAACGCGAAGCATGTGTGGCTGTTCGGGTGGGGTTTAAATAGCCTTGGAAGAAGTTCCTGGTATGTATCCTTCCACCAATCAGGTATGTATCCTTCCCCGACCACACCCGGGTGGTGAAGTAGTCCTACAGGTTAAGTAGTCCCATTCAGGCCTCAAGAGGGCCTGGATGAAGCAGCAAGGTCTGCATCAGGTAAGTGTGCACCCAAGCACTGAAACACATATCCTCTTCTATGAGCCTGGCGCCTAAGGCGCCAGGACTGGGGTCCGCTATGAGCCTGGCGCCTAAGGCGCCAGGACTGAGTCCAAAGGGCCCCGACTTGGGTCCACTGAGACTTCCCTGGGGAAAATGATGTCTGCCTCTGGGGTTGCTGGGCCCGGCCTGGCTCCTTAGAGGTAGGCATCATGACAGTAACCCCCTCAAGGCCCCTCCCAAGGTCTTTTCCTCCGGGGGTTTTGGTTTGTGCGGGAATCTTCGATGGAATCTTTGAATTAATCGTGGTGCGTGAACATAGCTACTGGGTTCCCAAGATCTTTCCTGAGGTCCATATCCTTTCCAATCAACAAGATAGAAGAGTTTCGACTTAACTATCTTGGAATCTAAAATGTCTTTCACTTCGAATTCTAATTCTCCATCAATTTGGACAGGGCCTGGGGGCTCAGACAGTCTGGTTCCAGGTTGTACTGGTTTTAGAAGAGATGCGTGAAAAACGGGATGAATCCGCATGTTGGATGGTAAATCGAGTTTAAAGGCCACTGGGTTGATAATAGCTTTGATGGGGTAAGGCCCAATGAATCTGGGATTAAAAGTTCGCTGACCCTTGAGGGGTAGATGTTTAGTTGCTAGCCATACCTGATCTCCTACTTGGTAAGGAGGAGTTTTACTTCGGTGCAAATCAGCGTTTTCTTTATACTTTTTCTTGGCTTGCTGTAAGTGGGTTGTAGCTTCTTTGAAGGCTTGGGTTATTGTGGAATGTAGGTGATTTACTGCAGGCATCTCCAGGGTCAGAGGTGGATCTAGGTCAGAGGTCCGAGGATGGTGACCATACAGGGTATAAAAAGGAGTCTGTCTGGTTCCAGAATGCACTGAATTGTTGTATGCATATTCTGCAATCCAAAGGATGTCCTTCCAATTCAACTCGGATTGGTGTAACATGCACCGCAGATATTGCTCGAGAGTCTGATTGGTTCTCTCGGTTTGTCCGTCGGTCTGGGGGTGGTGGCTGGTGGATAACCGCACGTCTATTTGTGCTAGTTGGCAACATTTCTTCCAAAAGTGGGAGATAAATTGACTTCCACGGTCTGAGACTAATATGGAAGGGAAACCATGTAACCGCACTATATTTTCCATAAATTCCTTGGCCAAGGTGGAAGCTGACGGCAATCCTTTTAAAGGGATAAAATGGGCCATTTTGGAGAATAGATCCACTATTACGAGAATCGTGTTGTAACCACCACAAGGAGGCAGGTCAGTTATAAAGTCCATTGACAAGGTGTGCCAAGGTGCTGGTGGAATGTCCAAAGGTTGAAGTAGGCCGGCTGGCCTTTTCTTTTGACTCTTATTTTGGGCACAGATTCCGCAAGACAACACAAATGACTTTATGTCTTTTCTCCAAGAAGGCCACCAGAAGTGGCGTTTGATCTTTTCTTCTGTTTTCGCGATACCGGGGTGTCCTTCCATTAATGAGTCATGATGACGGGTAATGACAAGTTCCTGCAATTCTTTACTTGGCAGAAATAACCGCTCTTGGAAGTAGGGTAAATCATCCTTAACGGTGTAGTGAGGACCCTTTTGACTCCATTCCAGTAAGGCAGAAGAGTCAAAAAGCTGTTTTACTTGAGCTTGGATGTCCTCAATGGTTTGCAATGAAGTCAAGCCCAGAATTCTTTGTTCCGGTATGATTGGCACAGGTTCTAAACTCGAATTGGGTTCTTCCATGCCTATCCGGGATAAGGCATCTGCCTTACCATTCTTGCAGCCAGGGCGATAGGTAATTACAAAATCAAATTCCGCAAAGAATAAAGCCCATCGGAGTTGTCGCGAAGATTGAGCTTTGGCCGTCTTTAAATACTGCAAATTTCTGTGGTCCGTAATTACGGTGATGGTGTGTCTTGCACCGAGAAGATAGTGACGCCAAGCCTTGAAAGCTGATTTAATAGCCAGTAGTTCTTTGTCGGTAATTGCGTAATTGATTTCAGGTGGAGAGAATTTTCTGGACCAAAAGGCTACAGGGTGTAGTTGGTTAGTTCCTGGGTCTCTTTGCGACAGGACAGCTCCCATGGCCGAACTGGATGCATCGGTTTCCACGATGTAAGGGAGATCTGGGCGCGGGTGCTTCAATACAGGTGCAGAGGTGAATTTGGTTTTCAGGTCCTGAAAGGCTTGTTCAGCCTCAAGAGTCCATTCAAAGCGTTTATTTTTCTTTAGGAGAGCTGTGATGGGTTGAACAGTTCGAGAAAATTCCGGGATGAACCTTCGATAGAAATTGGCAAAGCCAAGCATGCTTTGCACTCCCTTCACAGATCTAGGAGATGGCCATTTGAGTATGGCATCCACTTTCCGCGAGTCCATTCGGATTCCTTGAGGTGTCAGGATGAATCCGAGAAACTCCACTTCTGTGGTATGAAAAACGCATTTTTCGAGCTTGGCAAATAATTTGTGCTGGCGCAATTTCTCAAGAACTGCCCTAACATGGTTTCTGTGATCAGATTCTGAGGAGGAATACACCAGGATGTCGTCAATATAAACGATGACACAAACATTGATAAGTTCCCGAAGAACATCATTCATGAAGTACTGAAAGGCGGCAGGTGCGTTGCACAAACCGAAGGGCATTACTTGATATTCGAAGAGCCCAAATTTGGTGCGGAATGCAGTCTTCCACTCGTCGCCCTCTTTTATACGTACCAGGTGGTAAGCTCCTCGGAGATCTAGCTTGGTGTACACACGAGCATCTTTTACTTGGTCGATAAGCTCAGGTATCAGGGGGCAAAGGGTAACGATTCTTAATCGTTATCTGATTTAGGGCGCGGTAGTCAATACAGGCCCTAAGGTCTCCTTCCTTTTTAGGTACGAAGAACAAAGCGGAAGAGACTGGTGACTTTGATGGGCGAATGAAACCATTGGCCAGGTATTGATCCAAATACTGGCGCAAATGCAGGTTCTCAGGTTCAGTAAGAGCATAAATCCTACTACAAGGTAGTTGTGCATTGGGTACCAAGTCGATTTGGCAATCGTAAGATCGATGGGGAGGTAAGGTGTTAGCCTGCTCTTTCTGAAAAACGTCTTGGAATTCTTGGTATTCAGATGGTAGCTGTACAGGGGTGGAAGTTACAGAGGCTAGACCCATAGCTTGATTCCTTGGGTAACAGGTTGGTTCACAATCAGGAAAAGTTATCTTCTTTGCTCGCCAGTCTATTCTCGGATTATGTGTTTCTAACCAAGGGATTCCAAGAAGTACTTGAAATTGTGGGGCCTTGATCACCTCAAACACGATTGCTTCCCGATGTCCGTCCTGACCCACCAGAGTGATTTCAACTGTGGAATGCGTTACAGGCCCTGAGGCTATTTCGGTTCCATCAACTGTAGTAATTACATCTTGGGTTACTTTCGGGCGGAGAGGAAGCTTAATCCTGGAAGCCAATTCACGGTCTATGTAATTTCCAATAGCTCCACTGTCTATGTATGCTTTTATAGCATGCAACTGCTGAGGCTGTTTTGGGTTCACAAGCACCATTGGCATGACAAAATGCGAGGTCAAAGAGTTTGTTTTCAAGCTCGGCAAGCGGACCCCTACGCTTGTCGGGCTAGGTCGTTTCCCGAACCAGGTGTCAATAACTCGTTATCAGTGGCTCCAACCACCTTCTTGGGTGGTTTAACTGGACAACTTTGAAGAAAGTGACCGGAAGTTCCGCAATACAGACAAAGTTGCATTTGTCGCCTTCTCTCTCGTTCCTTCTGCGTTAATGGTCCTTTAACACTGCCAATTTGCATAGGTTCGGAAACGTCAGTACTCTTGGAGTTAACGTGGGTCTTGATAGGTACTCTGGTTTCATACTTGAGCCGATCTGCTTTTCTATTTTGAAGTCTGTGATCAAGTTGAACCACTAAGTCTATGTAGTCTGCGCAGGCCTGGGGTGGATCTACTATCTGAGCTATAACATCTTTAAGCTCTCCGCGCAGGCCTCGATGAAACAATGTGATCCTTTTATTTTCAGGCCATCCGGTTTCCACAACTAGTCTATTAAAGGTGGCGATATAGGACAAAAGATCCTGATTACCTTGTCGTAAGGATAGCAGTTCGTTGTCAAGGGCCTGTCCCTGCGAGTGTCGAGCGAACAATCTTTCCATGCTGGCCTGGAAGCCCTGGAAATCCCGGAGAATGGGATCATCCTGATTTACCAATGGAATAGACCAATCGGCAGCACAGCCACTGAGGTAAGATAGTACAAAGGCTACTTTGGTCTGGTCGTTGGGGAAGGCCCCGGGCCTGCATAAAAAGTGTAAACGGCATTGGTTCATAAAAACGGCATATTTCTTGGGATCCCCTGCAAAACGTTCCGGCGGGGCCAAAGGCATGTGTCCAGGTAGATTGATTTGTACCGGGTTATTCGAACCCATTGTTGTAGAAATATCTCCGGAAACAGGTAAAGGAGTGTGCTCTGCCTGGCCCTGCAATAACCTTTTGGCCAGATCATCAGTTCTTTCCTTGGATAGGATTAGTTCCCTTCTGAGAGCATTAGTCTCCTGGCGGGCTGAGTGCACTTCTGCCCGTAATTCCCCTAAAAGATGGGCCAGCTGATCTGTCTCGGAAGTCTCCATAGCGCCCAGGTGGGAAATTGTGGTAAGGCTTCGCGTTCTGTAACGCTCACCTGGTTCCCACGGAGGCGCGGCGTCGAAGGCGCAGAACTCTGAAGATGGACAGGAAGGGCCCCTCTATTCTGGCTTCCCTGGCTCGTTGGATACCCTCCTGTGCGTGAAAAGGGAGTATTACCAACTGTGGAACAATGCTCAAGCCTCCCACTCCCTTCCAACCCTCCACGATACCTCCTCCACGATTCCCCGTGAAGCCTCACCTTAGGGTTTGAAAGGATGAGCTCTCCATCCTGCTTCTGATGCACGGGCGCGTTGAAACCCAGTTACTTCACTGGATTGAGGATTGATGGGAGTTCAGGTAAGCTTGACTGTTCAGGTAAGGCGCTGTAAAAGTTCTGTTCAAAAGTTCAAGCTTAATAATAATGTTCGTTGTCTAATTGCAGCAAGCGCTAATGCTTATGTCTTTTTCCCCTTAGGGGCCGGGGTTCGGAGTGCCGGAGATATGGCGCCGACCCGAAGTGAAACAGTTCTGGATGAGCGCTCAGGTAATGTCTTTGCATTCGCTCATTCAATGTCTTTGTCTTTTTTCCCCATAGGGGCCGGGGTCCGGAGATGCCAGGAAGCGGCAGGACCCGAAATGCAGTGGGAATAATCCAACAGGTAAGACTTAAAAGGAAACTGAGCTTTCCTTATTCCTTTTCTCCCTCTCACCTTTGTTCTTGTCTTTTTTCCTCTAGGCGCCGGGGCGTAGCTGAATCCGGAAGATCGCTGCTGAAGATGGAAGCGCCTTGCAAAGGTGAGTAAAATGCAGCGCTGCAGCGATCGAAACGAAATGCCTTTAAAATGATGTCTTCCTTTTCAGGGCCGTTGGAGAAATGACTCCGGGATGCAGATTTAGCAGGTATGGGCTTTTCTTCTCCTATTCTCTTCCTTTCTCCCCTTGCAGGTGTTCCAGGGTGCTGGCAGGCGTGGCTGAAGTCAGGATGCAGGAGCTGACACGGTGAGCGTCCAGCTGCTAGGTGCAGAACAACGCGAAGCATGTGTGGCTGTTCGGGTGGGGTTTAAATAGCCTTGGAAGAAGTTCCTGGTATGTATCCTTCCACCAATCAGGTATGTATCCTTCCCCGACCACACCCGGGTGGTCAAGTAGTCCTACAGGTTAAGTAGTCCCATTCAGGCCTCAAGAGGGCCTGGATGAAGCAGCAAGGTCTGCATCAGGTAAGTGTGCACCCAAGCACTGAAACACATATCCTCTTCTATGAGCCTGGCGCCTAAGACGCCAGGACTGGGGTCCGCTATGAGCCTGGCGCCTAAGGCGCCAGGACTGAGTCCAAAGGGCCCCGACTTGGGCCCACTGAGACTTCCCTGGGGAAAATGATGTCTGCCTCTGGGGTTGCTGGGCCCGGCCTGGCTCCTTAGAGGTAGGCATCATGACACTGGTCATGTCCTTGACTATAATATGGATGCAAGTTGGCAAGGAATGAGGGCTTCAATAGTGTTACTTGGCAATAGTGAGGCTATTTTGTCATGTGGCAGTTTCTGTTTTTATTGCATTTGTCAGTAGGTAAGCAAAAGCAACACAATTAAATAAAAAAATCACAAGGTCTATTACAGAAGGAGCTAGAGGCTAGATTAGACTGCATTCAAACCCAACTCTCACAACCGCTCATTTAGAGTTCAGTGTCCATACCACTTTACAATTACTGTCATGTGCATGAAACATGTAGAACTGCAGATGTGCCTTAGTACATTTTGAAATGTCACCAGATGCTCAGCTCAGCCACAACCTTACACATGGGCAGCACAATGGAACGTTTCCATTTGTTTCTCTTTAGGCCTATCAGAATTGGACCAAAAAAACAAAACAAAGGTCCCTCACCAAAACACTGGTTTATAGTGCACAAAAGGCAGTCTGGTGGCCTTTGGAATAAGATGCATGGATTACTTGTCTGAACCATAGACGGTGACTTTGTTACACCATTCCTGATAGTTTTCAAACAACAGCATGTTTTTGAACGGTTTGTATACCATGTAAGTGTGGACCGCCAATCTCTGAAATTCAAAACAGGCCCATCTCTTAAAAAGCGAGTGCACTTTTGTCCGTAAAGCAAGTTTACTGTACAAATGTCCGGGAAGGGTTAGATGATGCCCTATAGTAAAACTAATCAGATTCCCCTCGATCCACAAAAGATCTCACATTCTATACATTTTGCAACAGTTAACACACCCCCACATATTTCATTACAAAGTCATCTCCCAAACATGATTGGTCAACCCTATTCAAAGAAATCTAATCTCCTTTAGTTCCCACGTTCTCATTTGATACATTCAGTTAACCACTATCCCCTGTCAACATATATCTGCAATATCTCATATCTAAAACGTGCCTCTTCTCTCGATTATTCCGTAGAAGGTCATGACATCATCACATGGTTACATATTCACAACAATCCTAATGTATTACAAGTTCCAACTGGTTGGGGACCTCTAACCCTGGTCGTGATGCACATGGCTTTACCAAGGATACTTCAACAATATGAGGAGGGAGAGAAACAAACAAGTTCCTTTTGAACTGGAAATAAGTACCTTATCCACCAAGACATGTTGACATCCTCATTTCAAGCTAATCTATACAACTTCCATTCCAGCATGCATGGCCTCTGGCCACATCCTGGCCATTCCTGAGAACCTGATCAAAAACCCATAATCCATGTGTTCACTCTGCCCCTGAGCACCCCTTCCACTGAGTTTATCACTTGGCCCTGAACAGACCCTACCAGGAGGCCGGACTTCCCTGGATACCGAATAACAGGCTCCCATGTACTTCAAAGATTGTATCTCCTCTCCAAAATAATAGCAAGTCTTAAAAGGCTGAGCTTGGACCCAGCTAACCATTAGATCTTATTGCAGCTGGCCAAATGTAGTTAGCTGTATTTCCACATCCTTCAACCTCGCTCAGTCAGTTTTCCAGGACACTCAGAGTTTATTTTGACACTCCAGGTTTCTGCAGCCTACACAACTCCTAGTTATGAGGAGGGACTTGTGGTATACAGATTTAGGTATTTGTCATATACCCCGTGTTCATCAACTGTCCAGACACATGTCCTTAAAACCCCCTTGTATGTATGACTGTGAGTGTATGTTCAAGTCTACTTTGTCTCCTCACAGTGGTTTCTCCATCTGGAAATCTCCTATCTCGCATGCGCATATGAAGCTCCTCACTTCCCACCTTTAGGCGCTATGTGGCACGCCACTTCACTACATTGTTTTTCCTATTGCACCAGCAGATTTGAAATCATGTTGCTACGTGCGTGTAAATCTACAATGTATCAACTAAACACAAAGTTACACTAATACTAACACTTATCCCATTCTCATTAACTATACTAGATACTGTACTAGTTAAATCGCAACATCGCTCCAAAATCACCATCACCTCAGTCACTAATACGGTGGGTGCAATGCAAACCCCTCTTTCCAACTGAGAACTTCAATGACCACCAAAACATTTATTTGCATTTGCATTTTTAAAGCACTCACACAGCCCGCGGGCATCGAGGCACTGTTACAGGAATAGTTTTTTTTTTAGTTGCATAATTGTTTTTTTTTCTTAGTTGCCTATTTATAACTTGCTTAAATACCCAGAGGTTTCTAAGCACGGACCCGGATATCGAACCTGTGTTGTTTTGTGTCGTCTTGCTTCCAAGGCGAACACATTGTCGCTGAGCTATCCTCCCGGGAACATGCCCTCCTTTAGTTCATAAATGAATTAATAAACCAATTTCTTGTTCTTTTAAACCATCTTTCAAGCTACTCCCCCATGGGTACTCTACTCCGCTGAACAAACCCAACTCAGCCACCCACCATTTCCACAATCTACCCTCTGCTCCACACAGTTATCTAAGTGTGGTG